>NC_064920.1:738670906-739037156 GCF_023897955.1 Schistocerca gregaria | reverse complement strand
ACACTGCGAGAGGGCTGTACAAGCAATGATCACACGCACGGCACAGCGGACACACCAGGAACCGCGGTGTTGGCCGTCGAATGGCGCTAGCTGCGCAGCATTTGTGCACCGCCGCCGTCAGTGTCAGCCAGTTTGCCGTGGCATACGGAGCTCCATCGCAGTCTTAACACTGGTAGCATGCCACGACAGCGTGGACGTGAACCGTATGTGCAGTTGACGGACTTTGAGCGAGGGCGTATAGTGGGCATGCGGGAGGCCGGGTGGACGTACCGCCGAATTGCTCAACACGTGGGGCGTGAGGTCTCCGCAGTACATCGATGTTGTCGCCAGTGGTCGGCGGAAGGTTCACGTGCCCGTCGACCTGGGACCGGACCGCAGCGACGCACGGATGCACGCCAAGAGCGTAGGATCCTACGCAGTGCCGTAGGGGACCGCACCGCCACTTCCCAGCAAATTAGGGACACTGTTGCTCCTGGGGTATCGGCGAGGACCATTCGCAACCGTCTCCATGAAGCTGGGCTACGGTCCCGCACACCGTTAGGCCGTCTTCCGCTCACGCCCCAACATCGTGCAGCCCGCCTCCAGTGTTGTCGCGACAGGCGTGAATGGAAGGACGAATGGAGACGTGTCGTCTTCAGCGATGAGAGTCGCTTCTGCCTTGGTGCCAATGATGGTCGTATGCGTGTTTGGCGCCGTGCAGGTGAGCGCCACAATCAGGACTGCATACGACCGAGGCACACAGGGCCAACACCCGGCATCATGGTGTGGGGAGCGATCTCCTACACTGGCCGTACACCTCTGGTGATCGTCGAGGGGACACTGAATAGTGCACGGTACATCCAAACCGTCATCGAACCCATCGTTCTACCATTCCTAGACCGGCAAGGGAACTTGCTGTTCCAACAGGACAATGCACGTCCGCATGTATCCCGTGCCACCCAACGTGCTCTAGAAGGTGTAAGTCAACTACCCTGGCCAGCAAGATCTCCGGATCTGTTCCCCATTGAGCATGTTTGGGACTGGATGAAGCGTCGTCTCACGCGGTCCGCACGTCCAGCACGAACGCTGGTCCAACTGAGGCGCCAGGTGGAAATGGCATGGCAAGCCGTTCCACAGGACTACATCCAGCATCTCTACGATTGTCTCCATGGGAGAATAGCAGCCTGCATTGCTGCGAAAGGTGGATATACACTGTACTAGTGCCGACATTGTGCATGCTCTGTTGCCTGTGTCTATGTGCCTGTGGTTCTGTCAGTGTGATCTTGTGATGTATCTGACCTCAGGAATGTGTCAATAAAGTTTCCCCTTCCTGGGACAATGAATTCACGGTGTTCTTATTTCAATTTCCAGGAGTGTAGATATATAAAATTAAGATTTATGAATCTTTGTTTCATTTGTGACCTGAAATTACGAAACTACTGTACACATTGATTATTTTTTTTCCACGTGACTGTCATATAAGTTTCAAATGTTGTTCAAATCAAATGGCTCTGAGCACTATGGGACTTAACTTCTGAGGTCATCAGTCCCCTATAACTTAGAACTATTTAAACCTAACTAACCTAAGGACATCACAGACATCCATGGCCGAAGCAGGATTCGAACCTGCGACCGTAGCGGTCGCGCTGTTCCAGACTGTAGCGCCTAGAACCGCTCGGTCACAGCGGCCGGCTTCAAATGTTGTTGTTGTTGGTCTTCAGTCTGAAGAATGGTTCATTCAGCTCTTCACGCTAAGCTATCCTGTGCACGTCTTTTCACTTATGCATAACTGCCACAACGTACAACTACTTGAACCTGTTTCCTGTAATCAAGACTCTGTCTTTGACTTCAGTTTTTAACCCCTCGTCTCTCTCCATTACTAGATCAGCTGTTGGTAGATTTATCAAAATATAGTTTACCCTACATCTTTTCTTACAGTGAAATAGTTCCGTAAATTTCTTTTCGTCCTGATTCGCTTCAGAACATTTTCATTAATTATCATATCTAATCTTCTACATCCCTTGGTAGCACTACATCTGAGAAACTTCCGTTCTCACCTGTATTGTCTATCGTCCACGTTTCACATACATATAAGAATACTCACCAGAAAAATCCTTTGAGAAAAGATTTCGTTACAGTTCACCTTATATTCGACATTAACGGATTTTTCTTTTACGAAGAGTGTTTCTCACATTTTCTGCATTTTATATGCTATTTATTATGTCCCGTCATTTACGTTTCTGCTCAAACAGCAAAACTCGCCTACTACTTCTAATGTCTTTCTTAATCTAATTCCCTCAGCATCACCTGATTTGTTTCGATTACACCCCATCATCCTTGTTCTGCTTTTGTTGGCGTTCATCTTATAACCACTTTTCGAGGCGCTATCCATTCCGTCCGACTAATCTTCCAAATCCTTTGCCATCTTTGACAGAATTGCTATGTCATCGGCAAACCATGAACTTAAGTTCATTTTCTAAGTGTCTCCTTGGTTTCCTTTACTGCTTCTTGTTTGCAGAGATTGAATAACAAGGGAGAAAGGTTTATCTTTTCCCTTCTCAATCATTGCCTACGTGTCATGTCTGTTGACTGATAACGCACTCTGATTTCTTTGTAAGTTGTAGACAACCTTTGCTCCCTATATTTTATGCCTTCTATCTTCCGAATTTCAAAGAGTGTATTCCATTCAACATTGTAGAAATTTTAAATCTACGCTTTTTATAAATATAGGTTTGTCTTTCTTGGATTTATCTTCTGAGATTAGTCGTAGCGTCAATATTACTTCCGGTGTTCCAAACCAATTTTAATAAATATCGGCTCCTAAAAGGCTTTCCATTCTTCTACCGACAGTTTTACTACGTTGCAACCTTGACGTATTGAACAGGCTGTTCGGTAACACTCACTACTCTCAGCGCCTGCCTTCCTTGATTTCTGATAATATAGGAAATATGATCCTGAAGAATATATTGCCACTTTCTACTACCATTTCTTTATTTCGAACACGTTTTCAGTTTATTGGCCCATCATCAGAAAACAATTGACAAGCGTCCACAGGTGTGTCAGAAACCAGGCTTTAGAGACAAGGATACTTTCGACAAGCACAGAATCTTCGATGAGAAATGCGAAATCGAGCGCTCATCACTCGTTATGCAGCAAGAATGCCAAATTACGGTATTAAATTATAGTTTGCATTATGGGTGCATCAAACACAGTACATAACGGGAACAAACAATATTAAAGTATTCAAGTCGTATGAATATAATATTACAAGTTGTGAGGAAGAGGAAGTATGTTATATGACAATTCTATTGCGATACAAGTTTTTGGATATACATGTAATCATTGGAATTCATATCTGGAAGTATGTGGATAGATAACTAGACCATGTGAAGCTTAAGAGTAGGATTATTTCCAACTGTAATTCATTATCCAGAACCAGATGGTAGATTTGAGCTAAACAGGTCTACTTGTTTGCTTCATATGCTTATATGGTTGGAATCGCAAACGATGGCGGTCGCATTTTGACTTGTTCTGCGCATCGACGTCACGCATACTCCAACAGGCAATGAGCGTTTAGTAGTGTCCTGAGCGCTCTGCTCTCAATGCCGTAGCTTATACGAGCATTAAACAAGATCGTAGCGAGTTCTTTAGTGAATTTATATTTCATTTGTTGCGAGCTGTCATTGCTGATGGTGTTGGTAAGTAATAAATTCTGCGAGAGACATAATCTGTACGATATACGCTTCCTTCAAGCGGAAAGCATGTGGATGCGCTACCGCAACTGTCGCTTGCAATCGTCAACAATGCAATTCCCGCCCTTTGCCTCGACATGCACGGACCGCTATCGTTCGTGCATCGGACTATAATAGGCAAATTTTTCCCTTTGTCTGATACGTGTATAGTCGAGTCGGCATAAGATGATCCTGACAACTGGCGGTGCTGTTCTCAGCTTTCAACTACGGAGCGTTAACGGCTGCAGGCGAAAACATCAGCCGCTTATAGAGCTCCAATAGCACTACAGCTTCCCATAGAGACGTTTACAAAGTCGTATTGCGTTACTAGTTGAGGTAAGAACGTGAAGCAGCCGCGTTCAGCCCACTTCAATTGTCAGGAATCTTATTAAGCGACGTGGGAGACCGATCGCTTCGTAGATTGCACATGTGTGGGCAAATCATAGCGATCGGTCGCTGATCGCTTGTCGCATGGAAATCCCAGACAACCTAATGGATAGCAAGCGACAGTGCACGCAATATGGCTGCGTAGCAGCTGTGTGTGGGAATATGGCTGCGACTCGTTTCTCTATTTATTGAGCGTGGTTGTGCAACTTTGTTTTGTTTCGTCGTGCCAACGTTGACTAAGAAATTAGAATTTATAGTTATCCGGTGACCAGGAACTACTAAGAGAAGAGATGTGAAAGCTGAAGTTGCCATTTATATTTAAAAGTAATACAAAATAAACCCGATGTTTTTGCAGTGATCAGCATTTTGAAGCTTGTGCTGTAGAAGTAGAATTGATGGGAAGTTCATCGTAACGGACTCTCTCTTATGATTCTGAGTTATTTGTGAAATTACTACACGTATTATTAAAGTTTTTATCATCCCAACAGAATGACCTCATACCTACAGTAATGATAAGAGTACATTTTAATTTAAATGATCAGTGCAAATCTATTATACAGTTATAATCAAATCCTTTGTCACTTCAAGTAATCTTATCTCCTCTACATACAATTAACAACAAGAGTTGCGATAATCATTGGAGCTGCTATTGACATCTGTGTAGACACGCCGAGTAAATTGTGCAAATACTTGCAGTTAAATTTTAAGACTAATGAATAAAAAGGAACTGAGGATGAAAACTGAAACCAATTGTATAGGCACAATGGAAAGATGTAAACAACCGATGAGGTATCCGTAAAAAATATAATATATTCTGTAAAGTAACGAACAGTTCCGAACAAAAACGTTTGAGAACAAGTTCAGTGAATTATAATTCTTATTTACTTTACATTACTGTTTTGTAAGTATTCGCGGGGATACACAAATCAGCTGCAACTACTGCTAAACAAAACAGTTCATTTTCCACAGTAAAACTTCTCGCCACAGCGACGTTCATTATACTAATTGAAATAACTGAGTAAACTGTTCGTGTGTGGTATGTGGAGGCGAGTGATTGAGAGCAGGTGATATCACATGCAACGGATTGCTGCAATCCATCTCTCGTTTGTGGAGCCCTCTATGTCGACTCGATTATGTTACAGTACTTCTGTGTGGACTTTTGTATCTGTGTGGCTCCTTCAGCACACGTCCAGTAAAAGTGGAGTCAGACGCCAGCTATATTCATGCACAGTCGGTCTAGCTGCTATTGCCATGCCTGTTTGACCAATACACAATTTGTTACAGTCAATGCAAGTCATTTTGTAAACACCAGTATTACTAAACAGGGGAAAGTAGAGTAAAACCGGGTGTACTGGTCAAACCGGATAGCTTCAGGCTTCCATGATTACTGCTGCCATCGGTCTAATAACACTCAGAATACAAGCAGTCGTCATTTTGGGAGTTGTAAATAACTGTCATTAGCGGCCGCCTCTAGCTTTTCCTTCTAGTTCTTTGATGTTGGCGCTTCTTGGAGCAGTGTCTTGAAAAGAAACATTACCTCGTTGAGAACCAGTTAAATAACTATTACTATTAAGGATGTTTTTAGTGTACATCAATCTTTGCATTCTGCACATAATGTGGATGCTAACTTCTCAACGCCATGTTTTCTTCAGTTTTAACGAATCAGATATAACGGATGAGGCAAAACTGGGTTGTAAAAAGCTTGTAATGCCTCCTCAAATTTAGGCTGACTTGGTAGAAAGTCGTCAGCAACCCATAGACACAAATCAGGCGATGCTGAAGGAAGTATATTAAAATTGAGACACTAAAAGCAGTAGGTGAGTTTTGCTATTTCAGCAGCAACGTAAATGTTGACGATATAACAAAGACGACATAAAATACAGAAAATGCACGAAAAGCTCTTCTAAAAAGAAAGATACATCACTACACAAAATCTTTCAGCAGAGAATTTTTCTGTGGAGTGTTCTTATGCAGAAGTGATACGTGGACCATAAACGACACAGACAAGATGAACTGATGTTTTTAAAATGTAGCGCTACTGAAAACTGCTGCAGATTAGATAGGATAATTAACGAATGTGTTCTGAAGCGAACCGCCAAGGAAAGAGATTTATGGAACAACTTCACTCTAAGAAATGGTAAAGGATAGTACCCTTCTTGATACATCGAGGGAGAGTTAATTTGATAATGGGAAGAAATGTTGATTTAAAAATTGCTGGCAGAGACCAATTGTTGATTACAGTAAACAGGTTCACCAAAAGGAGAAAGGGCAAAGCAGTAATACTGATCTCGCCATAATCTCCTCGTCATACAAACATGATCTGGAACTTGAAGAAAAAGCCAGGAAAGGTAAAGAAGACAACAGAAACTCAAAACGAAAAGTTTTTTTGAGGGACAAACAAAAGGATCAATCTGTAGCGAAGGCGAAGTAGCAGAAAACGACTCTTGGAAAGACTAAACCAGTTCAACAAAATAAAAAAAAAGATTTTTTGACTTTACAAGGTGAAGAAGACCCAGACGAAGAATGCATATTTTGTAATGGGCTATATTCGGACTCGTTATTTAAGGAGGGATGGATCCAGTGTCTACCTCAAGAATAATGTTCCAGTGCTGAGGAAGAAGATAACTACTTCACCTGTGATTTCTGTTCTTAATTACGTTTGTTTTTTGGTTTTATTAGGGCGAGTTATTGAGAAGTTTTGGATCGTGTTGAGCCACAGTCATATGGTATTTCTTGAAAGAATACACATCCATTTGGTTGTATATTATTGTATTTTTCTTATGTACAATCTAGATTTCAGCTTTTACGCCATTATCGATTACAATGTTTTTAGATCTGTAACATCTTATACCTGATAAAGTCAGCCCAAAGCAGGTAAACATAAGACTTGTACTTACATGATTTGGGCTGACTTCACCAGATATGAGGTGTTACTGGTCTAAGAACATTGTAGTTGCTAATGGTGTAAAAGTCGAAACTTAGATTTACAGAAGAAAAATATAGTCATATATAATCAAATGGTGGTGTTTTCCTCCAAAAAATGTTATTGGGAACTTTGCCTATATTAGTGACATGTTTTGAATTTTTGATTTTTTTTTAAAAAGAGGTTTGGTACTCAAGAAAGATTTTTGGTATTCGTTGGTAGAATATTTTAGGATTTCTATATGTTTTCATATTTTTTGTAGCAGAATAAACGTTTTGTTTTCAAATTTTTCCATTCATGTAAGTGGGTACTCTGTTTTACCCAATGAGTGAGGCAAAACTAGTTTTTTGTACAGTACCTAACTAGGTTTATTATACTTTATGCTGCAATGATTTCTTCTGAGTTGAAACCAGTTTAGTATCGCGTTATTTAATGTACAGGGTGAGTCAAGAAGGACTTTTCAACTTTAAAAATTCATATACATTTATTGAAAGAAGATATAGAACTGGATTTAATGTTATTTTGTAGGGAAACACATCAAGTTTTTTTACCTTAAACTAAAGATGTTTATGTGGCTTCCGTTGGTTAGCCTGCATACATCGGAAGTCAATTTCTTCCTAAACTTGCTGTAACATTGCAGGTGTAATATGCTCTGTGGCCGCGTAAATTCTTGCTCTATTTCAGGTAGAGAAGCAGGCACAGGAGGTACAAACACGATATCCTTCATGAATCCCCCCCCCCCAAAAAAAATCTAGTGGTGCCAGATCTGGGAAACGTGGGGGGCATGGAAGTGGCGCATCACGGCCGATCCATTGACCCGGAAAGCGGTCACAGAAAATCCCGGACGATAGCCAGGTAGTGGGGTGGTGCGCTATCTTGCATAAAGTAAACATTTCGTTCTTGGCCATCCTCAACGATCTGTGATATCAAAAATTGTTGTAATATAGGTACTCTATACCGTTGATGGTCATCTCACGGGAAAAAAAGGGGCCATACAAACATGTTGCAATGTTTGATGTATATTCTTACTGCCCCAAATATTACAGTTACATGTGTTAACGTTGCCACCCAAGTGAAAAGCCGACTCTTCCAAAAAGATGATTTTGTCCAAGAAATGTTCATCCTAATGTAATAGATTTAACATAACCGCACATAAGTTCCTGTGAGCAATTTTATCAGTGTCTTTTATTTGCTTTCTGTGCGATTTCAAATGCAAACGGTTTCTCAACACACGCCAAACAGTCATATGTGGGATTTGCAGTTCGCGAGATGCACGCCGGATCGATTTCGTAGGGCTGTTGACAAAACGTTGTCTCACTCGCTCAACAACGTCGTCAGATGTGCTTGGACAACCTGATGATTTCTCATGCCTTATCGAGCACCCTGTTCCTACAAAACATTTATGCCATATAAATTGTAGGCCTACTGGTAGGATTTTTAGCGTACTTGGTAAGGAAATTACGCTGAACTGTTGTCGCCGACTTCGATTCTTCAAACCAAAACGCTCAGCTAGCACGCTCGGGACCCAGTGAAGGCAGCCATCTTTAATGCAACTGCCGGTAGCGCTCCTTACGGTGCGATTCGTCTTGACGGACTACGCGAGACAAAACGTATACTTCCCTACAAATTGACACTACAATCACCTCCGTAGTCGAAACAAGGCCCCCGGAGTAGACAACATTCCATTAGAACTACTGAATGCCTTGCGAGAGCCAGTCCTGACAAAACTCTACCATCTGGTGAGCAAGATGTGTGAGACAGGCAAAATACCCTCAGACTTAAAGAAGAATGTAATAATTCCAATCCCAAAGAAAGAAGGTGTTGACAGATGTGAAAATTACCGAACTATCAGTTTAATAAGTCACAGCTGCAAAATACTAACGCGAATTCTTTAGAGACGAATGGAAAAACTAGTAGAAGCCGACCATGGGGTAGATCAGTTTGGATTCCGTAGAAATATTGGAACACGTGAGGCAATACTGACCCTATGACTTATCTTAGAAGCTAGATGAAGGAAACGGAAACCTACGTTTCTAGCATTTGTAGACTTAGAGAAAGCTTTTGACAATGTTGACTGGAATACTCTCAAATTCTGAAGGTGGCAGGGGTAAAATACAGTGAGCGAAAGGCTATTTACAATTTGTACAGAAACCAGATGGCAGTTATAAGAGTCGAGGGACATGAAAGGGAAGCAGTGGTTGTGAAGGGAGTAAGATAGGGTTGTAGCCTCTCCTCGATGTTATTCAATCTGTATATTGAGCAAGCAGTGAAGGAAACAAAAGAAAAATTCGGAGTAGGTATTAAAACCCATGGAGAAGAATTAAAAACGTTGAGGTTCACCAATGACATTGTAATTCTGTCAGAGACATCAAAGGATTTGGAAGAGCAGTTAAACGGAATGGACAGTGTCTTGAAAGGAGGATATAAGATGAACATCGACAAAAGCAAAACGAGGATAATGGAATGTAGTCAAATTAAATCGGGTGATGCTGAGGGAATTAGATTAGGAAATGAGACACTTCAAGTAGTAAAGGAGTTTTGCTATTTAGGAAGTAAAATAACTGATGAATGTCGAGGTAGAGAGGATATAAAATGTAGACTGGCAATGGCAAGGAAAGCGTTTCTGAAGAAGGTAAATTTGTTAACATCAAGTATTGATTTAAGTGTTAGGAAGTCGTTTCTGAAAGTATTTGTATGGAGTGTAGCCATGTACGGAAGTGAAACATGGACGATAAATAGTTTAGACAAGAAGAGAATAGATGCTTTCGAAATGTGATGCTACATAAGAATGCTGAAGATTAGATAGGTAGATCACATAACTAATGAGGAGGTGTTGAATAGGATTGGGGAGAAGAGAAGTTTGTGGCACAACTTGCCTAGAAGAAGGGATCGGTTGGTAGGACATGTTCTGAGGCATCAAGGGAGCACCAATTTAGTATTGGAGGGCAGCGTCGAGGGTAAAAATCGTAGAGGGAGACCAAGAGATGAATAACCAAGCAGATTCAGAAGGATGTAGGTTGCAGTAGGTACTGGGAGATGAAGAAGCTTGCACAAGATAGAGTAGCATGGAGAGCTGCATCAAACCAGTCTCAGGACTGAAGACAACAACAACAACATGGGATGGAACACTAGGTCATCTTAGATATTATTGTTGCTAAAGAGGGCGTAAATGTGGAGCACGACTTTTGTTCTTTGTTTGTCGTATAGATTATTGTCAACTGTGTCAGGACTATAACTATTGCCAGATGTAACAAATTTAATTGTGCCTTGTTCCTTTTAAAAAGTCTGTTTTGGCATTGGTATGGAAGTGGTGCACCATAGAATGGAAGGCAGCATGCCTATGTGTTAATGGATGTTGTAAACAAGAAGTTTTTACAGTGTCTGTTATAGCAGATTTTCTATAGATGTTGTATTTGCGAAATGTCTATGTTAAGATACTAAATGTTTACCAATCACCACGGTGATTATTCTACTAAGAAATGATGAAGAATCCATAAACGTGATGTGGTACTTACTATAGTCCCACGAAACGCAGTGCCGGTATATTTCCTCACCATTTTCAGAGCAACTATTCGGTCACCGTAGGGGGCGACCTACAACGAGTCGAGTTCTCATTCCTGAAGGCACGCAGTGAAATTAGTAGCCCAGTTCCTGCCTTTTATGTTTCGCGCGTGTCGCACCGGCCATGTAGCGGAACACTTCCTTCGTACGGGCCGCGGTCTGGATTCCTAGCGTTCGTCTCGTCAACAGACAGAGGGGCAGGCGCCGCCTTTACTATCATCTATGTCTCCGTAGCGACGTGCCGATACAGTTGATAACGTCAGGGCATCTACACCTTGTTTGATCTGTGATCTGATTCTTCAAGAAACGGCAATATGGCATACTGTAATTGGTTTCTTTCTTAACGGTGCCATTACTTGTTTGTAATACGGGTCCACAGAGCTACAAATTTTTCGTATGTCATCATCTTGATTTCAGCTGTTAGAATTCTATTTTACGATATCACGTGCGGCATTAAGCGATTTTCAAGTATAAGGTTTTGAGATTTAGGTTTACGTTAGTTAGAGGTAGCAAAGTAGTATTACGTTCTGTTCTAAGAGCTGAAAATAAGACAGCTACGTTTAAAAAATTTTTAAAGGTACGTTTACCCCTGACACTTTCCTCCGAAAATCTCGAGTGTCGGATAGAAAACTGATTACTTGACGTACTGCCAGAAATCACTAAAAATCTATATCATCGATATGTATATAACAGTTCTCGAAATGCCAAAATTTATGATAAATCTATGACCCGCTAAAAAAAACCGTCCTGGGTATCTGTTCTAAAAACGTCGGGAAAGGAGAAAAATGTCCTGTATGAATTCGAGAGAGACTTTAAAACGATTTCTTTTGTAAAGAATAAAACCAGCTAATATCGAGAAGCTTACTTTAAAACTGGTCCACTTATACAAGGGAGTCCGGGCAAGTAATGTCTCCGAAATTTTCATGTGAAAACTCTTAAATCTTTCTAAATAAAACAAACTTTATTAACATTCTACATCTTTATTCTTCATGCCTACGTATTTATTTCTCAACATAGTTATCCGGGTGACGAACACATTCCTCCCAACGAGAGATCAGCTTGTTGGTACAGTCATTGTCGAATGTCTGACTTTGTTGCCGGAAAACTATCTGAAGATGAACCTGAAAAGGTTAGAAAACCGCTTCATGGAATAATATATAACGTTTCAAAAAAAAGTGACTGGTTGCAGCTTTATATATTTACATCCTCTTGTAAATGTTTACCTAAAACCGGTTTTCAAGACAGTTGATAAATGTATTGACAATAGTGCGAACAAGTGGAAAGCACATGATTAGTCCATCTTTCCGCACAAAAACTTTATTGTTGGTGGTGAAGTACGAACTTAAATAATCCAGTAAGGTCGCCTATTACACCCTGCGATAATGTTTTGTGTGCCAGGAGATTATCTCAGAAGTTTCATCCACAGAGATGTTGGTGTTAAGAGTGTTAATATTGAAAGAAACAAATCTAGCTCTGCGTGGATTAGTAATGGATCTCACTGAGACAGATATCTCTTAACAACTTTTGACCGAGTAACTGGTATGACATATGTAATGCCTTTTGAGAAGGGTATTCAATTTTTTGGAATTCAAACAGCCTGCATTGCTAATGGCATTAACGATCAGCCTTAGTGGCACATTATCTTAAATTGGACCCTCAATCTTCGTGTCAACGGATTCATTATTTTTAGAGAACTTATTAAGCAATAATTGTTATTTTCAATAGTCAATCTAATTTCAATTTGAAATCAGTGGTTAGAACAGACTTCATTTCAAAGATATTTTCAGGGGAAAAGTTGAGTATCCTTGAAATATATTCCGTTTTATGAGCAGCGACCTACGTGTTCACCTTGTCTGCTTTGGTTATTAGGGAATTACTGACCGCTTATTTACGACTGATACTATTCATGGCTAAAAACTTCTTTAATATTAATAGGATCGGAGACTGTAACGATCCTGAGTTGTTTCTATCTGTTCTGAATTGAATCAATCTATTCCGCTCTCTTTGCATTTATCTGTCCGATATCTCTATTGGTCGGTGTTGTGTGATTCTCGGATTTTGTTGGACAGCTTGGTTTGTTAACACACTTTTCGGTTCTTACTTTTCCTTTATCGATTTTATTGTTCCGTATGTTTTTATGCAAGAATACAAGAACTCCAAAAAGTTAATCATATATTCCGTAAAGTAACATGAATCCATCGTAACAACTCAATACATAAAGAATAACTTTATTGTCAGCTTTCCGAATGACAGTAAACATGTGTACCGATATCAAGACTTCAATGTAAATCTTTGATATATCTGTAATTTTGGACTTCTGATTGCGCCATTTGGGTATGCTATTCTAGAAAAAGTCAGACAAGTCTGAAACTTTTATATACAGTTAAATAAAAGTTGTACACGGTTTGATGTTACTAATGGAAATTCTGAAAAAGAAGAGTAACATTTTATTTTATTGTAATTGTGAACTGGTGTCTGTGAATGTTTTGCTTCAGGATGAAATAAATCAACCTGAGCGTGAAAAATACTGTTCTACTATGATTTCAAAACCTGAATCCATATGACACAAACTTATGTTACCATGTTTCAGCCCCTGGACAACTGCTGCCATCAAGAACAAGCTCTTGCGTATGATTATTCACTCACTCGACTTTACTAATGTAAAATCACTGATAATTCACTGCAGTTGTATCCTAATGTTCTTGTTTATGATCGTTAATCATCCTGGTGTGTGAAGAGTGATTACAAGATTATTTCACTAGCGACTGACGAAAATGAAGCTAGTGAAAGTCAGGAAGATAAAATGAAGTCAACGATATTTGCCACTTCGTTAATAACGACGAACGCGCAACTTTCGTGGCACATTGTAACTTAGAGTACGGTGATCTCAGATTTTAAGGTTAATCTACGATCTGATTTCTTTTCTTTTTTTTTGTTTTAGAAAGGAAGGAAGTCTACACTTAGACGTTGTTTTTCGATTTTACTAAGTCTAACAGGCTGTGACACTTTATCAAATGCAGAACTGAATTTGAAGTAGATCTATCCAACAATAGTTCCTTCGGTCTTTCTTAGTGTATTCTCAATCCTTGTCCTGTGCTCAGAAAAAGCTTTTTAAAAATTCAAGACCACGACGGCTTTCGGAAATGTAAAGGTTCTAGAGACGCATTTCTCACGTTGCGTTTTATAGGGTGAACAAAACGTAAGAAAATACGAGTACAATTGCTTCCATAGGATACGACAACCAAGAAGTAGGTTTATACTATAGAGAAAGACGGGCAATTAGCAATATTAACAAAAAAAAAAAAAAAAAAAAAAAAACAAGAGGGAAAGATTAGAGTGGAAGACGTAGAGATGAATGCTCGGATTAAAAAGGGTACAAGGCAGGGTTGCAGTCTTGTACGTCTACATATACACGATTACTATACAATTCACAATTAAGCACCTAGCAGAGGGTTCATCAAGCCACCTAAAACCTGTATACCTATCGCTCCACTCTAGTACAGCGCGCGGGAATAACGAACACTTAAATCTTTCCGTGTGAGCTTTGATTTCTATTGTTTTATTATGATGATCATTTCTCCCTAAGTAGGGGGGAGGGCGCCAAGAAAATATTTTCGCATACGGAAGAGAAGGCTGGTTATTGGACTTTCATGACGAGATCCTGCCTCAGCGAAATGTGCTTTTAATGATTGCCACCTCAATAAGTATATCATGACCGTGGACTCACTTCCCTATTTCGCGACAGTATAAAGCGAAGTGCCCTTCTGTTAGCTTTTTCGATGTCTTCCGTTAATCCGATCTGATTCGGATCATACATCACACAGCATTACTCGAGAAGACAAGTGTAGGATAAACAATCTCTTTAGTAGCCTTGTTGCACTTTGTAACTGTTCTACCAATAAATCGCAGTTTTGGTTCGCTTTCCTCAGAACATTATCTGTGTGATCATTCAAATTTAAGTTATTCGTAACTGTAATCCCTAAACACTTAGCTGAATTCACAGCCTTTAGGTTTGTGCTACAGGGAACATATCAGTGCTATTATAGTTCTATTTAATCTTTCCACAGGTCAGTGAAGTGTTGGCACAGAGTGTCAAAACTTTTTCACTAGCCCAGAACTGCAGGAAGTTGATGCTGGTCGGCTCACCGACCGTGCATCGCGCGGCGCCTGGACCATGCGAACGACACTGGTGGTCTTTCTCGATTTCACTCGGAAGAGGAGTAGAAAAGTTTAAGGGCTAACACAAATGTAGAGTTTTCAAAAAATCATTTTTATTGGCTTAAAAGATGCTTTGAACCTGTATAAATATGAGACAAAAGTCTAATCACTGAAAATAAATTTGTTTTGGGAAATTCCGAGCTCCTCCTCAAGCGCCTCGGATGAACTGAAACGGCCCACCTGCGCCAACTCGATATCCCCTTTGGTGTCTGTGTTTAGCAAGAAGCATTTCAAAACAATAATACGTTAGTTTGGTGTTAGCAAGCGTCGGTATGTGTACGAATAAGACAATATTTAGCTTCGAATCTTGATTTTTTTGTACAGTATCCGCTTTTGAGAGTTTATTTGTGACCTTGTAGTACGCGATTTTGCCTTTCAATTAAGAATGAGTGATAAGAAAGTGTACTCGGCCAGAAAAGGTACAGAAACATCATATCCATCACGGGGTCGAAGCAAAATGTTATCAAAACGTCCAAAGATTAGATATGAGGCTGAGAGTAATTCCGAAGGAATCAATGTTTCTGCTAATAAATTGGAAGACAGTGACCAGGATTTTGATGTGAATTACGGATTGAGCTATAGGATTATAATATTCTTGGCGTTTTCTCTGTTACTTCTCAACGTGTGAAATGCAAAACGTGCAATGCAGACATCACGCTGCAGGAACGAAGTCCTTGAGGTATAGTCTTCACAACAATTATTGCTTGTCCTAACTGCACCGAAGTTGTTATACCGAGTACTACGTTTATAGGAACGCACATGAAATCAACTGTCTAATCGTCCTTGCAATAGCCGGCCGAGGTGGCCGAACGCTTCTAGGCGCTACAGTCTGGAACCGCGCGACCGCTACGGTCGCAGGTTCGAATCCTGCCTTGGGCATGGATGTGTGTGATGTCCTTAGGCTAGTTAGGGTTAAGTAGTTCTAAGTTCTAGGGGACTGATGACCTCAGAAGTTAAGTCTCAAAGTGCTCAGACCCATTTTAACCTTTTTTTAAATATTTTTTTTTCGCCCTTGCAGTAGGTCTGCTTGGAGTACGGCTAAACGGAATTGTAGAGCTTTTGTGTCTACGGAATTGCCACGACCGATATTTCAATCGTTCTGTGACAAACTACTGAGTAGATTTCGATCGCATCGGCGAATGACGACAGGGCGGTGTTGAGATTGCAGACTATTGGTAACAGCTTCCTAAAAGCAGAACTTTTTCATTTGTTTGTGTCTGTAACACATTTTAAAACTTCAAACTTATTTTTCTAGGAATATGATTTTTCAGAACGGCATGCAGAGTAACTCCGCCATTTTTAATCTTTTTGTTTGTAAATATAACCACAACTTTGAAATAACATTTCAGAGTAAATGACGTAGGGTATTTTCGATCAATGAATTTAAATAATATTCATTAAGAAACGACTGTCCCTCTTTGATGAAAATTGGACGACTTTATTTACATATTCGCCAGTTACACAAAAATCATTCTTTCTAAAATACCGTATGTGGTTCACTAACTATACGCATGAAGGTTACATAGATCTTTTTCTTTTTTCCAGACTCAAGTATGCTCCATTCATAGTGTGTGGCGCAGGACGCCTCATATTCAATATGCCTCGGGAGAACCGCTGCAGTATCGCCATTCTGTAATATTTTTCTACAATTTTTTGGTGATATACTTAAATATCTGTTCAGTAACTACCCGCCTAAAAATTGTCAAGAAAACGCTTTTTTTTGGGCCGTTACAGTGATGTTACACCTTAATGAACTCACAAATAGTTCGTTCAACGAAACTGCTACCGATTACCTGGTTGTTACTGCAATTAGGACTATTTTACGTCACAGGTATTGGGACACACTGTCGAACGCTGCGATCGGTAGTGACTCAGGCACACTGCACATGTCAGCAAGTCAGCGACTGTATACGGTATACAAGTGATACTAATGCATCCAGTGTACAATGCTTCCTTTTTTAGATATTTGAAAACGGTCTGAGGCCGAAATTGTACAATTCTACGTGAAACAGAGAGAATGTAAACTGAAGGCATCACAAAATTATTTAGGAAATATCTTTTATACTAGATTTTCAATTTTTATCTGGGACATGTTTTCTTAGAATTACATTAAAATTGTCCGATTCTGATCAAGAATTTCAAGAGATTTTTCTTGATTGTAAGGTCAATGTCGGAATTCGAAATCCCTTCCCACATATTCTGAATTGGGACATCCTCTGCCCCTTAACAGGTCGCCTGGAATTTGGCTCTAAAGTCCGTGATTCAATCATGCGAAATTACTCACAGAGCCCGGTCTACTGGAAGAATCAAAAGTACACAAAAAAGGTCAAGGACTGTAGGAAATTAATTCTGGTCAGATGAGTAATGTTTCCTTCACCGACCATAGTGTAATTACTTCATTGACGCGAATCTCTTGTGCAATGTGGCCAGAAAATCGCTTTGCACCTTAACTAAATGCGTGTAACAGTTTCAGATGGTAAAACATTTAAGATCCGAACCTCGCATACTGATCATTGATATGGCAACAGTGCTCCCCATGTGAATTTGCCACGCGACAAACCGGGAAACACAATACAGTCCGTGCGTTGACGCCTTTCTGCCTTTGGCGAAGAACAATGGCTGATACCAGCGACTTCAGTTTGGAAGAGCGCTTAGTGATAAGCGTGTGGATCCCAGAACGGAGTCACAACAACGAAAATGTGGCACATGTGATGGTCAGGTTTCGTGAACGGCTCCATCAAGCACCACAATGTCGTCAGATTTTGGTCACATGGGAGATGAAAGATTTTCGCCTATGAAGGGTTCTGGATGCTCGCCGCTCTAGTCATTCACCAACCCGAAAGGAAACGCATGTACTGAAGTTGGTGCATCACTGTACCATATAATACCGTAGAGTTAGCAATGCGACTGTTTTACAAAATTTCAGTCGTGTTTATATCTTCTTTTATGCTTCAAAGCTCTGTTCATTGTGCCACAGATACTTTCAAATCTATTCAAAATAATCGGTACATCTTCTTGGTATTCATACAATATTTTACATCCAAGATACTTAAAATATTTTAGCCGTCCAATTGTTTTATCGCTAACAACTGTCTTAATTCTCACTGAATATTTTCCAGCAAATGCCATTGACTTAGATTTACTAGAAGACATTTTCGTATTGTATTCTGTAAAATTTGTATTACATTATTCCTTTTTGTAAATCATCTTGTCTTAAAAAAGCAGTATAAGATTGTCAGCATATAGGAGTGATTTTAGCTTTACCGAATTCTTTAGCTATACTCCAATGTTTATCCTAGAATTCCATTAACGTACAAATACTGAACAGTTTTGTATCAACCCTTTATTTTATTGCTTCGGTTCTCCATCTAATATTACTGACGTTTCATTACACAGACCTTTGATACCTGATGTTAGTGTAAGCTATGAAGGATAACCCCTGTGCTCTATTATTCTCCATAACTTTTTTTTAACCACATTATCTGAAGCCTTTTAAAAATCTTTAAAACCAGTGCGCGTCTCTTTGTTAAACTGCATCAGCTTTTCAGGCACAAACTGCATCTTTCGTTGATCGTTTGATGGTGCCTTTCTAATTCCGACCTGTTCTTCCATTACCAAAAATTCTGCTATTGTTTTCAGTTTTGTGTTTAAAATTCTTGCATAAATGTTATATAAGATTATTGCTAGTTTTCACATGTATTTTTTCTTCTTCCTTATTAAATATCGGTATTACTTTTGGTTTCTTACAGTTTCTTGGTACGTCTTTTAGCTTCCAGAACGTGTTAGACAATGTAATAATTTAAGGTGTAGTAATAATTTTCGATATTTAATCTACTCTGTATTAATTCCATGTAAAGTTGTTGCTTTTACGATTTCTTTTTGTAAAAGAGCTACTGAGAGCTCTTTTGTTATTATGACATCTGTGTATTTCACTTCTTCTCGTTCTTCTTTTCTTCTCGTTCATGTAAGCATCATATTCAATTCATTCTTCTTTCTGAACATTATTAAAACGAATTGTACCCTTTTCTGTTTTATTTAATGTTGTCAAAGCTTCATACGCTGTATGCTGGCGGACAAGAATAACATGTTCTACATGACTAATTTATCTATCTCAGACTTGCTGGTGGACCTATTCACTATCACTGTGGCGTGATTCCTTCTCTCTTTATAGATTTGTTTATTTTTCAGATTAGCCTTTTCAAGATATTTTTTAAACTCTGTTTCTTTTTCTTGTGTTGCTTTTTCAATAGTTACCCATTCTTCTTCAATGGTGTCCCAAGTAGTTAATTGTTCTAATTCTGTTCTTAACTTGTTATGAATAAACCCTTAATAGTTTTGTCCTGGCGTAACTACACACATCAAAAAAATATTTTTTTTCTTGCATCACCTCGGTTCCGAGAGTTCCAGAACCTGTACAAAAAATTGGAATAGAGATCAACAAAAATATCATTTCCGCCCTTTTTATTGCCCATGAAAACCGCACATTGCATGTTGTACCACCATCAGCGAGCCTTCAGAGGTAGTGGTCCACATTGCTGCGCACACCGGTACCTCTGATACCCAGTAGCACATCCTCTTGCATGATGCATGCCTGAATTCGTCATGGCATACT
This sequence comes from Schistocerca gregaria, assembly GCF_023897955.1. Lineage (NCBI taxonomy): Eukaryota > Metazoa > Arthropoda > Insecta > Orthoptera > Acrididae > Schistocerca > Schistocerca gregaria. Next base: position 739,017,745 of record NC_064920.1, on the reverse strand, counting down.
ATCCATAAGTTCATCAAGGCAGAGTTGGTCCAAATTGTCCCACTCCCGAAAGGCGATTCGGCGTAGATCCCTCAGAGTGGTTGGTGGGTCACGTCGTCCATAAACAGCCCTTTTCAATCTACCCACGCATGTTTGATAGGGTACATGTCTGGAGAACTTGCTGGCCACTCAATTGAGCGATGTCGTTATCCTGAAGGAAGTCATTCACAAGATGTGCACGATGGGGGCGCGAATTGTCCTCCATGAAGACGAATGCCTGGCCAGTATGCTGCCAAAATGGTGGCACTATCGGTCGGAGGATGGCATTCACGTATCGTACAGCCGTTACGGCGCCTTCCATGACCACCAGCGGCGTACGTCGGCCCCACTCAATGCCACCCCAAAACAGCAGTGAACCTTCACCTTGCTGCACTCGCTGGACAGTTTGTCTAAGGCGTTTAGCCAGACCAGCTTATTTCCAAACATGTCTCTGACGATTGTGTGGTTGAAGGCATATGCGACACTCATCGGTGAACAGGACATTATGCCAATCCTGAGCGGTCCATTCGGCATGTTTTTGGGCCCATCTGTACCGCGCTGCATGGTGTCGTGGTTGCAAAGATGGGCCCCGCCATGGACGTCGGGAGTGAAGTTACACATCATGTAGTATATTGCGCACAGTTTGAGTCGTAACACGACATCCTGTGGCTGCACTAAAAGCATTATTCAACATGATGGCGTTGCTGTCAGGGTTCCTCCGACCCATAATCCGTAGGTAGAGGTCATCCACTGCAGTAGTAGGCCTTGGGCCGCCTGAGCGAGACATCTCATCGACAGTTACTGTCTCTCTGTATCTCCTCCATGTCCGAACTACATCGCGTTGGTTCACCCTGAGACGCCCGTACACTTCCCTTGTTGAGATCCCGTCGTGGCACAAAGTAACAATGCGGAGGAGATCGAACCGCGGTATTGACAGTCTAGGCATGGTTGAACTACGGACAGCACTAGCCGTGTACGTCGTTCCTGGTGGGATGACTGGAACGGATCGGCTTTCGGCCGTCCTCCGTCTAATTGGCGCTTTTTAGTCATGTTTGTTAAATCTTTGGGCGGGTTTAGTGACATCCCTGAACTGTCAAAGGGACTGTGTCTAAGATGCAATATCCATAGTCATCGTCTATCTTCAAGAGTTCTGGGAACTGGGGTGATGAAAAACTTTTTTTGTATATTTTGTAACATCTTCTTGGTTCTATGTAGTAAAACATTTATTCTGCTTCCACTTAGTGACAGTATCAATTTGACATTTTACAAGATAGTGATCAGTCTTTTATTGACATTGTTTTCGGCTGTTAGATGGTTCAAATGGTTCAAATGGCTCTGAGCACTATGGGACTTAACATCTATGGTCATTAGTCCCCAAGAACTTAGAACTACTTAAACCTAACTAACCTAAGGACAACACGCAACACCCAGCCATCACGAGGCAGAGAAAATCCCTGACCCCGGGCTGTTAGATAATCTATTACCTGTATGCCATCACAGTCCAAGTACAGTTGTATCTTTACTATTTTCTAAAAAGAGTATCAATTGTTTTTAAATCATCATAAGTTCAAATATTCAAATGTGTGTCAAATCTTATGGGACTTAACTGCTAATGTCATCAGTCCCTAAGGTTACACACTACCTAACCTAAATTATCCTAAGGGCAAACACACACACTCATGCCCGTGGTAGGATTCGAACCTCCGCCGGGACCAGCCGCACAGTCCATGACTACAGCGTCTTAGACCGCTCGGCTTCATCATAAGTGGAAAAATCTCTAAACCATTGGCCATACTGATTACAAGCTGTTTCTTCATACATTCCAACAACATTAGGTGTTGAATTTTTTCTTGTGAAACAGAACAACTGGATGTTTTTGTTGTACTGGTGTTCAATGTTTTGAAGGGTGTCATAAAAAGTAACTGATTCCTGAAACTTACTTTTCTTCCGTACATAAACTGTTATCAGGGCTATGTTTCGTCTTTCTGTTTTTATTGTTGCTGTATAATTCTTTGCTTTGTATATTCGTAATTGTTGGTATATATTTTTCATTTTCTGTTTCTGTACGAGTGGTGTTCAACACTTTTTTTCTTTGCTAGTCAATTCACCGAATTTCGTTTGAAAAAAGGCGGAATTTGCTGTGGGACTCCCCGGAATATTTCTGCTCTAGCGCTTATAGTTTCATAAAGTTCTGATAGGCGCCGGTGCTATACGTGGCCTTCAAAATGGCGTCTGTAACGGAGGTGTGTTCCAAGCAGAGGACTGTCACTGAATTTCTTTCATCAGAAAACGAGAACATTGCAGATATTCATAGGCTCTATAATAATGACTATGGAGACCTGGCAGTGAATAAAAGCATGGCGAGTCGTTGGGTGAGGCATCTGCCATCATAGCAACAAGGTCGAGCAAACCTGTCCAATCTCTCGCGTGCCGGCGGGCCGCACACGGTTGCGACTCCTGTAATGTTGAAACGTGGTGATCGACGAATCACAATTAAATATCTCGCTGCTCCACTGGATGTCTCTGTTGGTAGTGCTGACACACTTGTCCATCTGTTGGGGTACTCAAATGTCTGTACCCACTGGGTTCCACGCCACCTAGCAGGGACTTCTGTTAGGCCCAATGAAGGGTGCAGTATTTGGGTAATAGAGAGGTTATTGATGTAGCATATCGTTTGCTCCGACGGTGACGTCTAGGGTGGTACGATGCAGGCATACAGGCCCCCCCAAAAAGGTTGCCTGAGGCCGTCGCATTGAATGAATATTATGTTGACAAACAGGGTTTTGCAGTTAAAAGAGTGGGGAATAATATTCTGTATTGGAACCTGAGTAAAACCAATCTGCTTACGAAAAAAAAACGTCCCTCGTACATAGCTCCACGTTTACTTGCTGTTTCTTTCTGTTTACTCCGCTATACACTATACTTGATTAATAATGAGATTTCATCATTAGAAACTTTTCTACAAGAGTGTGTATACAATGTAAATGGCATATTACTATATACATAACTAGGTCTACTTTGAGTCTTGGGATCTATTCCACAATGCCACATCTTGTAGGCGATAACATCTCGATCAGCAAAAGATTCAAGTCCAGAAAGGGATGCGTTTTCACAACGAACGATGGCGAGGGTAAACCAACCACTACCAGAATTTCCAGAAGAGACTTCCAAAGTAAGGTTAACCCTGCAGCCACGGAAAAATATAGGTCCATTTAAAATACCTGCTTGGGCTGTTACATTTCCTCCAAGTTTATTCTCGAGGCTAATAATATGTTTGTAGACAGGCATGTGGTGGCGGCGTTGACGATACACACATCGACGAACCAAGTCCAGCGGGTTGCATCACCGACTCGCTGAACTTGCGCCCTCTTATCTACTACCTTTGAGCTTCTTAGATTGTCTGTTGTTGTGAGAATATCATTGCTATTGCCTATTCTTTGTAAACAATTACTGTTACATTCCGAGTAGCTCATATTAGTTTTCCAGATATCGATTTTCTCTTGGGCATTTCTCTAGCTGGAGTCGTCATCGAAAATCCGTCCTGTTTTCCGAGGCAAATTTAGAAACCAGGAGTATTCTGGAATGTCCCCGGATGTGAATTCGAAAGTAAAGTTCTATGTACTGACTTAGCAGAAAATCCTAAGAAATTTTGGTCTTATGTCAAAGCAGTAGGTGGATCAAAACAAAATGTCCAGACACTCTGTGATCAAAATGGTACTGAAACAGAGGATGACAGACTAAAGGCCGAAATACTAAATGTCTTTTTCGAAAGCTGTTTCACAGAGGAAGACTGCACTGTAGTTCCTTCTCTAGATTGTCGCACAGATGACAAAATGGTAGATATCGAAAAGTATAATGACTTTTCTGGAGACTAGAAATCTACTCTGTAGGAATCAGCATGGATTTCGAAAAAGACGGTCGTGTGAAACCCAGCTCGCGCTATTGGTCCACGAGACTCAGAGGGCCATAGACACGGGTTCACAGGTAGATTCCGTGTTTCTTTACTTCCGCAAGGCGTTCGATACAGTTCCCCACAGTCGTTTAATGAACAAAGTAAGAGCATATGGACTATCAGACCAATTGTGTGATTGGATTGAAGAGTTCCTAGATAACAGAACGCAGCATGTCATTCCCAATGGAGAGAAGTCTTCCGAAGTAAGAGTGATTTCAGGTGTGCCACAGGGGAGTGTTGTAGGGCCGTTGCTATTCACAATATACATAAATGACCTTGTGGATAACATCGGAAGTTCACTGAGGCTTTTTGCAGATGATGTTGTGGTGTATCGAGAGGTTGTAACAATGAAAAATTGTACTGAAATGCAGGAGGATCTGCAGCGAATTGACGCATGGTGCAGGGAATGGCAATTTAATCTCAATGTAGACAAGTGTAATGTGCTGCGAATACATAGAAAGATAGATCCCTTATCATTTAGCTACAAAATAGCAGGTCAGCAACTGGAAGCAGTTAATTCCATAAATTATCTGGGAGTACGCATTAGGAGTGATTTAAAATGGAATGATCATACATAGTTGATCGTCGGTAAAGCAGATGCCAGACTGGAATTCATTGGAAGAATCCTAAGGAAATGCAATCCGAAAACAAAGGAAGTAGGTTACAGTACGCTTGTTCGCCCACTGCTTGAATACTGCTCAGCAGTGTGGGATCCGTACCAGATACGGTTGATAGAAGAGATAGAGAAGATCCAACGGAGAGCAGCGCGCTTCGTTACAGGATCATTTAGTAATGGCGAAAGCGTCACGGAGATGATGGATAAACTCCAGTGGAAGACTCTGCAGGAGAGACGCTCAGTAGGTCGGTACGGGCTTTTGTTGAAGTTTCGAGAACATACCTTCACCGAGGAGTCAAGCAGTATATTGCTCCCTCCTACGTATATCTCGCGAAACCGTGAGGATAAAATCAGACAGAAGCATACCGACAATCCTTCTTTGCACGAACAATACGAGACTGGAACAGAAGGGAGAACCGACAGAGGTACTCAGGGTACCCTCCGCCACACAGCGCCAGGTTGCTTGCGGAGTATGGATGTAGATGTAGATGTCACGAACCAGGGGCGGGTAAGACTGGTGATGGGGCTGATGTCTTCGAGCTTACCGGTGAAAGACCTGTCTCTCATTTGACACGTACAAAAATTAAGGAGTGCGTGGTGGTTACGACAGTTGGGGATGTCAGTGCTGTTCCCCGGTGCCGATCGCCGGCGGCGGGCCCCTCCACCCCGTGACGTCACGTCCCGTTAGGCGCGCGGCGGACAGGTGAGCCGCGCGCCGGCCGCCCGCCGTCGCCAGTCGTCGCCGTGCGTCCCGGCGAGCAGCAGCAGCAGCAGTGGTAGCAGCCGCCAGCGGTCCTCCAGCTATGTTCCGGTGGCGCCTCGTGGTCGCAGCGGCGGCACTCGCCCTCGCTCACTCCGACAGCGCGCAAGGTGGGTGCCCGCCTCCGCGTCCACACTGGCCGCCGGCCTTGTTGCTGCTCTTCGCCGCCTTCCGTTGACTCTGGCGACGTCGTTTCTGCAAGGACCGTACGAAATGCAGGATGATGTGTTTGCGTAAAAAAAAAAAAAAACCCTAAGCGTCGTCGCTGGCTTTCTTGAAAGTTGTTTACGTTGGCAATGTGACACAACCGACTAGTGCTCAGGCTCTTACGTGCACAATAAAAAAAATGCATCGTTATAACATGAACGTTTTGTTATCTCCCCACTTAATAGTAATTTTGTAACTGGGACTAAATGTATAAATGTCACTTCTGATAAGAACGATACTGGCGTGTTGATTAAGGGTGGTAGGACGTCAAACGGGCCGACTTGGAGCAGGAGAGGCATCACAGGACATTTAAATTTCCAGTGTCTATACTTTTACAAATAAATTCATAAAACTTTGTCAGCATCACCAGGAAGGAGTCAGGATTCACACTCATTGCAGTGGAAGTTCCAAAACATAACAAACTATTTTTTTTACATGTGAAATTTCCTCTTTTTTCACTTAATGCATTTGTTGCTATAGGCACACTTTTCTTCATAAGTTAGAGAGATTCGTCGATGAATTTTGCACATCATACATACCATACTCACAGGTGTATGAACTCTAGAATTTATTTAATTTATGAAAAAACGAATGAACTGTTATATTTTAAACTTAACGTTTAGGGAAAACACAAATTTTATAGTTAATTATCTCAATTTTTACCACAGTTTTTAATAGATTTCGAAAATTCTAGAGTTTCATACACCTTTAAGTATGGTTTGTATGCTGTGCACAATTCATCGAAGAATCTCTCTTACTTGTGAAGAAAAGCGTACCTATAGCAACAAATACTGCCATTAGTAAGTGAAAAAATGACGAAATTTCACATATAAAAAATATTCTTTCGTTATGTTTTCGAACTTCCACTGCTATGAGGATGAATTCTGAATCCTTCCTGGTCATGCTGACAAAGTTTTGTGAATTGTTTTGTAAAAGTATAGACAGTGGAAATTAAGCTGTCCGTCGTGCCTCTCCTGTTCCAAGTCGGTCCGTTTAACGTCCTACCCCCCTTAAGGACGTTGCTTTCGAGGAAATGACAGCTGCTTCGAACTTCGTGAATATGCTATTATTGAAAAAGCGTATTTGTGCCATCAGCTGTACAACTGTATGTTTATTCTCTATCGGTTTCGATTATCATAGTCATCTTCATAGGAGGAAGACTGTGTACATCAATGGATCAAAAATACATTTGCGTCGAATATGACCCAATCAAATGTAGAACATACATAACTCTCGAAGTAGTCTGTCTCAACACTGTCCACATAAACGAGTTTGTCTCAGTACAGTTACAGTAATGCACACATGGTGATCATCAAAGACAAACCACACCACAAAGTGCGCGTCAGTGCACTTGTGCCAAACCACAGCACGTTTATATAGTCTGTGTTAAGACAGACTATTAAGACAATTATGTATGATTGGTTGGGTCATATTTGACGAAAATGCATTTCTGATCCATTCATGTTCACTGTTTTCCTCCTGTAAAGGTTACTGCAATAGTGGAAACCGATACAGAATAAATATATAATTGTACAATTGACGGCAAAAATATGTTTTTTTTCAAAATATCCATCACTAGACAGTCACCTATGAAAAGTTCTGTTAACATTTTATTAGTTGTACGAATATATTTACATTTCACAAATGTTTACATATTCCTGACATGGTCAGCCTGGGGGCGATCTGCAGTGTATGGTAACTGAAGAAAACAAGCCAAGATCGCTAAAAATGCATTTTACTGGATGACTGGTTTCGACAGATCTATGCTGTCATCATCGGCTCTTATGATTTTGAATTTTTACAACATATTATCCAAGTATGAGACTATCGAAACCTGTCATCCGATAAAATGCTTCTTTAGAGATCTTGGCTGGTGAAGTTTTCTTCAGTTGCCATCACAAATGTTTATTCGACCAAAAAAATCATAATTATTGCACGACATTGTCGCGTTTAGTAGTCACAGCGACATTCTTCAGATCGTATTACTGTCATAGCAAATACATTAACAGTTTATTCCATGCTTAACGCATGCGTCGTCTAAACTAAAGATTTCACTTTTATTTTAATATACAATGAACTGTTGATATATTGCTTTGGCAGTAACAAAATATCAATATGGGTGCTGTGGACGCCAGAGTCGGTATTACATTGTAATCATTGTCATGTTGTCAGTCCCGTAAATGTTGCTATAAGAGAGGAACCAAATAACCGTTGTCGAATCCTGACGAAGAACACGCTGAATATGTTGGAAAGTAGGAGTTTTAACTAACATAGACATCCAAAAGATTTTATACGCAGCACCTAACTTCATGAGGACACAATGTCAGGTTTTAAAAATATTTACTTACATCAGAACAAAACTTAACATATTCGGTATACTCAGTCCAAGTAGAAGTGCAGTCGTGATACAACGTAAGATTGTGTGTTGCTATAAACAGGTGAAGGATCTAGTTATTACGTGAAGTAAAATTTATTTCCTGTGAACAGTAGGATTCCGATCCCATTCTTCTGCTCAATATTTCTGGTACAGACGTAGTGATCGCTATTAGACTTCCGCCTGGATTCAGTTTTACACGGCACATAAGTTTTGGACTACATTAAGCAAGTATATGTAAAAGTACGCCTTTGTGTGCTTGTGCCAGACTACAAAAGATGGCCTTAAACGTGCTCTATCTCTGGGAGTCTAAGACCGTCGCTCGCAGCACCTCACTATGTTTACTAGGTCAGCCGTCGAAATAACGTGGCAACAGAATTGTACTGCCAACCAGATTAAGCAACTGCAAATATTGCATATCACCACAGAAAAAGCCCGAGATTTATGTTACTGAAAACATATACTGCGGGACATTCTTCAGTCTTCCAACATTAACAATAAGCTACAAGCCTTTTTGTACTTGTGTGTTTTTGAGGGGTGACCGGTGCATAAAGCTTGGAAAATGGATCTGGAGAACACTTGTTTTCTCATCCACAGCGAATGCAAAGGCATCTTGAAGTGATGACCAACTATCCTTTGTACTTGCTAACAATGAGGGCGCATCTTCCTGGCAGATTAAAACTGTGTGCCGACCGAGACTCGAACTCTGGACCTTTGCCTTTCGCGTGGAAGTGCTCTACTGGCGGACTGGCGGAATTAGAGCTGTGAGGAGGGATCGTCAGTCGTGCTTGGGTAGCTCAGCCGATTAATTCAAAAACAACAGCGCGTTCGGTCAGAGGGCTGAGTGCTCTCTGTAATAAAAAACTGAGTCAAGGAACCAACGATCAATTTGAACTGATGTCTTGTGACGTCCGCCCTGAGCAAACGCAACGAACTATATAGAACAAAATGAGTAAAAAAAAAAAAAAAAAGAAAAGAAAAAAAAGCCGATACAGCATTTGTCCGCGAAAGGCGAAGGTCCCGAGTTCGCGTCTCGGTCCGACACACAGTTTTAATCTGTCAGGAAGTTTCATATCAGCGCACACTCCGCTGCAGAGTGAAAATTTCATTCTGGAATGGGGAGGCAGACGAAAGGCGGAACAGATCTCCAGGCTAAATTTACTTATTTAACCTGATCAGCTTGGCGCCGTCGGGCTATCTCTTGCAGTCCACCAATGCATTTTAGAAAAGATGTAGCGTTTTGACTATTGTAGACGATGTGCGGTGTTCTTCAGGAAGTTTGACTGTCCGTAAGACGTTTGTTACAGTTTTTCCACCAGGTGTAGACAATGGCTGCTGTTGGAGTCAACTGCCACGCCTTATTTTCTTACAGAAAGCTGTATTTTGTGAAGCAGTGCACGGCCACCCTGAAGACATTGCCATACTCTGCCTTGTATCGGAGTGAATGGCCTGCAAAACGTGGTTTACGTAATGATAATTCAAAAACAATTCTAGTTTTGTGTCAGCATGCGACCTTGGTATTACGTTCGTTGCGTCACTGTACCACTACAGTCTGCTGATTAATGCAGCTGACCACTAAGCAGCCGTCCTGTGTTCGAGTCCGGGGCGAGCTGAAACTGGCTCATACCTTCAAGCAGTGATATGAATAGAAAAATGACGTGAAGTCGAAATACTTAGCGCTGCTGTAAGTGGCACACGAGTCATAACATCACAACTATCCGCGTACTATTGAGCCGAGATTGTTGTTGTTGTGGTCTTCAGTCCAGAGACTGGTTTGATGCAGCTCTCCATGCTAATCTATCCTGTGCAAGCTCCTCCATCTCCCAGTACCTACTGCAACCTACATCCTTCTGAATCTGCTTAGTGTATTCACCTCTTGGTCTCTCTCTACGATTTTTACCCTCCACGCTGCCCTCCAATGCTAAATTTGTGATCCCTTGATGTCTCAGGACATGTTCTACCAACCGATCTCTTCTTCTAGTCAAGTTGTGCCACAAAATTTTCTTCTCCCCAATCCTATTCAATATCTCCTCATTAGTTACGTGATCTACCCACCTAATCTTCAACATTCTTCTGTAGCACCACATTTCGAAAGCTTCTATTCTCTTCTTGTCTAAACTATTTATTGTCCATGTTTCACTTCCATACATGGCTACACTCCATACAAATACTTTCAGAAACGACTTCCTGACACTTAAATCTATACTCCATGTTAACAAATTTCTCTTCTTCAGAAACACTTTCCTTGCCATTGCCAGTCTACATTTTATATCCTCTCTACTTCGACCATCATCAGTTATTTTGCTCCCTAACCCCCCCCCCCCCCCATGAACCATGGACGTTGCCGTTGGTGGGGGGAGGCTTGTGTGCCTCAACGATGCAGATAGCCGTACCGTAGGTGCAACCACAACGGAGGGGTATCTGTTGAGAGGCCAGACAAACGTGTGGTTCCTGAAGAGGGGCAGCAGCCTTTTCAGTAGTTGCAGGGGCCATAGTCTGGATGATTGAATGATCTGGACTTGTAACATTATCCAAAACGGCCTTGCTGTTGTGGTACTGCGAACGGCTGAAAGCAAGGGGAAACTACAGCCGTAATTTTTCCCGAGGGCATGCAGCTTTACTGTATGGTTAATTGATGAGCCGAGATATGGTTTATCTTTTTCCAGAATATTAAATAACTGTGATGAGCCTATAAATCCATGGACAACGGCACCCACGAATCGTTTGGATTCGAAGATGGTTATTCTAGCTAAAGGCTACGTCGGACGTCCTTTATCTCAATTTAATTTCCCTGCCAGCGGAATGGTAGAGGTAATAAAACAATTTAGATATTATGTAAAACAATTTACACTGGATTCTCATGCATGTAGGTATCAATAAGCGCCGACAGGAACATGCGCTTAAGACTGCAGTAAGTTTCATAGCTGATGAAAACATTCTGCTCCTCAATAGACCGAAGACATCGTATCGGATTGTTAAACTAACTGAAACTGTGGTGGGCTATGGCGCGAGGTTTGAATTATTAACAACGAAATACTTCCATAACTCAGTCTCATTTGTAAAGCGACAATATTGTCACACGCACGTATTATGCATGATGCTAAGAAACGCGTCTTTGCAATGAGTAATGCCATAAACAGTTTCAGTTCACATTTATCGGTTTTCTAGGATTTTGGATTTTTAGAAAGTGAATGTGAAGAAGTGTATGTGTCGATATATCAAGTTTCCTGTTGCTCTCAATGTCACCGTAAAATTCAGGAGTTTTATCAGGTATTCAGTTTATGTATGGTCTGTTTATTGAATAATATATCTTCGAGATTCTCTTAACATTGGTGCATTGTTTACGTTGTTTGCATCTAATATTGCATTCTCTCCACATGATTTGCCGGTGTGTGATAACTTTGAGCAGTTGCGACTAAATTAACGTCCTTACAAAATAATTGTTTAACTTATAATTCAATAACATCCTAATACTGCATTCGAATAGTATTTGTCTTCGGCAGCAATTTTGCCGAATACTCAAAATATTATCGGATATCTGTATCATTTCTACGGGATTCTACCTGTTTCTCTAGTATGACTGATACGTCATTATTAATGTAACGACGAATGACGTATGTAATTTAGACGAAGATTCCACCTGAGGTGAATGCCATGTAAAAAAAAAAGTAGAAAAAAATGGTACGTGGTGAATTACTGTAAGTGGGATGCTTACTTATCAAAATAAATGGCGTGTCTCTTTAACGGTTGATGCTACGTTGACGTCTTCTGCACGCTGACTCGGCTTATTTTGAAGAGGTACTGTCACATCAGGTATTGGTTCACCTATATTCAGTACATGTGGAAGTCAAAGATATGTCATAGTTCCGCTCTTAGGGGTGGCAGCCTTTTCACTACACACCATATTACATCCTTAAATACAAAGACTGTTGCTTATTTAAGCTAGTTTTCACACCACAGCTCGCTTTGCCATCTGTACCTCCTTCCAGCATCAATCCGCTCAGAGGCGATACGAAATGATTTCGACCAATCGACTGCAATTCTTGAATTTTAGCGATCCCATTCGAGTGTTCTTTCAAAAGAATCGTAATATAGGTGTTATGCATTTTATTCTTCCATCTTTCGCATACATTACGAACGAACATCCCGCTGTCGCCAAAATAACGTAGAAGATATAGCTGTAAATTTCTGCAGTTGTCTGATGAGGAATTATTAGCTTAATAACAACGGTTCCCTCTTGCTGAATAAACGAAGTAAATAATCGAAGTTATTGACGCCGGCTTAATTTCAGTTAAGCGGTTTGTCGACATGTCATAGTATCAGTCTGGGACAAAATAGCGTGCAGCACAGTAAACAGTAAACCAATCTGAGGCGTTCCGCTGCATGGTTAGCCGAGCACACCAAAGAGCAACGGAAGCAGTTGGCTGCCCCCTCTCCCTCTCCTTACCTTGCAGAATGCGACACGGCTCAGCAAAAGAGGGCCCTGCCAAGCGCGGCGTTCCGTCACGAACTGAGGTGCTGACTCCCACAACCTCCAGTATCGAACCTGGCTCCCACACCAGTTCACTTCAATAACGAGTTTCATTCTCGACTGATACTTGAGAGCAGAAAAAAATTTCTCGTTCTACGACAGACAGGGATTTCATATGAAAGAAATATTGTTTTTATTGGTTTGTTATGTATTATGCCGGTGTCATCTACATCTACGGTTATAGAAATTTTTTGTGTGTTTATTGGCCTTCGGTTGTACCCATGCAACATCTTAGAAAGTAAAAAAAAAAAAAAACTATAATTATACTTTGAACAGTACAACGACTTAGAACAATACTGAAATAAATACATCGGCACTTGAAGGTAACAAACGGAGACAAAACGGTGCGAAAGAACACCTTTACACACACACACACACACACACACACACACACGAGACAAACCCAAACTTAACAGTTACAACTTCTTTTTTTTACTATTAAAAACAGTTTTGATCACTATTTATTTATTAAGGTGACCGGTTTCGACTACTACTGTGGTCATCTTCAGACCATTGAGTAGGAACCTCTTTCTGCTGGAGAATCACTACAGTAGTGATTCTCCACCAGAAAGTGGTTCCTACTCAATGGTCTGGAGATGACCATAGTAGTAGTCGAAACCGGTCACCTTAATAAATAAATAGTGATCAAAACTGTTTTTAATAGTAAACATTTGTAACACGTTGATCGCTGTCACTCCCATAAAGTATTCAAAAGTAATTAAATACAACTTCGCCGACCGGGGTGGCCGAGAGGTTCTAGGCACCTCAGTCTGGAACTACGCGACCGCAACAGTCGCAGGTTCGAATCCTGCCTCGGGCATGGATGTGTGTGATGTTCTTAGGTTAGTTAGGTTTAAGTAGTTCTAAGTTCTAGGGGACTGATGACCTCAGACGTTAAGTCCCACAGCGCTCAGGGCCATTCAGATTTTTTTAGTTACAACTCAATTCCAACTTTTAGAACAAGTGCAGGTTTAACGTGTGACAGGGAGTGGTTGATGCATGCGGGCTGGCTTCGTAATCAGCCAGTCGTATTCCCTTCTGTATCGAGGGCAGCGGAAGAAGATGTGTTTACTGTCCTGGGGGCTCCCTCAGTTTCAATATGGAGATGGTGTAAGGTGGAGCCCAGAAAGATATTGTCGATGGAAGTTGTGCTTGAATTTCAACCTAGCAATGAGCCTCACAAACTGTCTCGCGGTCTCGATAGATATTTCGCAGATCTCCTAGAATCGCACTTTAGAAATTTATTAACCACCGGAAAAACGTTAGAGGCGGAGAATGTGTCTAAAAATAAAAAGGATTTGACATTAAAAAAGCGCAGAATTTGGATGCCCGATGAATTTTCCCCTTGTTGCTGTTGTGGTCTTCAGTCTGAGACTGGTTTGATGCAGCTCTCGATGCTAATCTATCCTGTGCAAGCTCCTTCATCTCCCAGTACCTACTGCAATCTACATACTTCTGAATCTGCTTAGTGTATTCATCTCTTGGTCTCCCTCTACTATTTTTACCCTCCACGATGCCCTCCAATACTAAATTGATGATCCCTTGATGCCTCAGAACATGTCCTACCAACCGATCCCTTCTTCTAGATCTACGCCTTACGCCCATAATATTAAGTACTGATATATTTGGATAGTAACCTAGTATTTCATTCATCTCATTTTGTCACCCTAAAATTGGGTATCCTAAACCATTTGTTGTAAGTAGTGCACGTTTTATGTTAAGTCTAAGGCCGATTCCGCTTTCTTCTTCTGCTGTCTTACTCGTGAGAACGTAAGAACCATTTTCTCTTTTGTGATTTGACAGCAAGTTGATCTCTTCCATGCCTCGTCCTGCCGACGTCTTCAAGTGCATCTATACGCCGCGAACCGCTATAAATTGAGTGAGGGATTTTTTGTTTTATATTTTGTATCATATCTTCCTGTTCCATTCATAGACGAAAGTTTGGAAGAGCAATAGTGTTTATACCTCTAGGCGTACTGGTATTGCTCCTTACGGTCTACGCAGGACGATAAGTAAGTGACTGAAGAATATTAGCCTGTAAATACGCTTCTTCATGTTTTGTAATTAGATTTTCACGAGACATTACGCATTTTTTCAAAAATTTTGAGATATTCAAACATCGTCGTTACAATCGCCAGATGGGCAAACAGCCCTGAGATAGTTCACACTGCCGTCGTTTGTGCGCGTAGAGGGTCAGTGACCCTTATTTATGGACCCTGAGAAGGATCTCATATAACTGAGGACTATTCTAGTGTAGGCTATAGAAGTGTTGTATGAGCAACTTCTTTCGCGCACAAACTGCAGTTTTCCTATATCCAACCAATAAATCGAAACCCGACATTGGATTTACCTGCACCTGCATGTCTAATCGTCACACTCCCTATCACCACATCTTACTCCCGAGGACACTACTGGCCATTAAAATTGTTACACCACGAAGATGACGTGCTACAGACGCGAAATTTAACCGATCCCTGCGAAACCCTACATTTTAGCAAGATAATGCACGACCGCATGTTGCAGGGCCTGTACGGGTCTTTCTGGATACAGAAAATGTTCGACTGCTGCCCTGGCCAGCACATTATCGAGTTCTCTCACCAATTGAAAACGCCTGGTCAATGGTGGCCAAGCAACTGGCTCGTCACAATACGCCAGTCACTACTCTTTGTGAACTGTGGTATCGTGTTGAAGCTGCATGGGCAGCTGTACCTGTACACGCCATCCAAGCTCTGTTTGACTCAATGCCCAGGCGTATCAAGGCCGTTATTACGGCCAGGAGAGGTTGTTCTGGGTACTGATTTCTCAGGATCTATGCACCCAAATTGCGTGAAAATGTAATCACATGTCAGTTCTAGTATAATATATTTGTCCAGTGAATATCCGTTTATCATTCGCATTTCTTCTTGGTGTAGCAATTTTAATGGTCAGTAGTGTATTTGTGAGAGTCGACTGACTCCAGTTGGGAGTCATTACTTGTACAGCGAAAGACTACTGTTTTTATATGTTCTGTAAACACTGATTTTGTATCTATCTGCAGTGAAATCGAATTTCTGGTCTCTGTCTTACTCGTTATCTCTAGTAAAAACTGACACTGAAACTAATACTATCCCATAGATAATTATGCGTAGCACGAACGCATGTCCCATTACATTTCATCAGTGCACATACAGGGTATTCCAAAAGGAATGATCGATATTCAGGAACACGAGAGGAACCTCATTCGACGCAAAAAAGTCGAGTAAACATGGACTCCAAAACGCATATCTTCAGAGATATGAGCACTTGTTCATCTCCGCTACCGTGAAATACATCTCTTCTACTGAACAAGTGCTCATAGCTCTTTAGGTACACATTTCAGAGTCCATGTTTGCTAGACTTTTTTGCCTCGAATGATCGTTGGTGTTACATGACTGAATACTGACCAGTCCTCCTGGGACAACCTCTTCACAAAATTACGAACGCTTTCGTGGATGAGTTTCCATTAGGCAACAGTGATGCCGCGTGCTTCAAGGAATTTTCAACGTCGTCGCCATCATGGCTAGCTGTCCAACAAGAGTGTGCCTTCTTTGGGAAACGTAGTTACGGCAAAGATCGAAAGTTTGTCGAAAGTCTGGGAACACCGAATTGCTTGCTTCTAATCATGAAATAGTGTGTGTGAGCACATGAACTGGGTTTCATGTGATCGGTTTTCTCGCAATCCACGCTGATTCCACAAGGAAACTGACTTTGTTCACAGTACGTCATCACGTTTGTTTTCAGAATACATTCTAGAACTCAGTTAAACATGAAGCTAAGCGGTATAGATCGGAAGTTCTGTGGAATAGTTCTGCTTACTTTTTTGCGTCAATGTGTGAATGTGTTCTTTTCCAGAAGTTCCTCAAGGCGCCTGTGGTAGACCATGTGGAGCAGATTCTTTTGCCAATTCTGTATAGATTTTGACTACCCGTTGTGCCACGGAACTAAGTGAGTATTAGTGAATGCTTCTTCTCTTCAAGTGGTAAGCCACCTCTTCGTGCACTCGTAGTGTGGACAACAGCTTAGCCCATGGATTGTTGGAGGCCTCTCTGCCATTTGCGTGCCTAATAAGCAAGCTCTACTTCAGTTTTTCTTCTTTATTGCTCCCTCAACGTGGTGTGGGCAACAACAGTCGTATTGATACTCTTCAGGCTACACTAATTAAAAATACTGTATAATAACGTATCGCAATAGTGGAAACGGTTATAACTTCGACATTAAAATACAACAAAATACTTTAATTTTAAATCAGTGGTGATGATGGTGGTGGCTTTGTTAAGATATCGTTGCGGTGCTGACGTGGGTAGTGCCGCGTTATGTTCGACGTTGCGACTGACACCGAACAGGAGATTGAAGCTGTGAGAAGAGTGTTAGGAAAAGTTTGCTTTTTTAGTCTTTCTGTAGCACTTTTGTGAATCAAGGCGCACAGGTACATACGAGAGCTAACAACAATCCGCCCGATTGTAATTTGATTAGCGCTGTCAGTGTTATCAGTAGAGGGACGTGTTCGCGTGCCTTTAAGGTAAGAATGTATTGTGGGCAAAATAAATAACACTAGTGTTGATAACCGTCGTGGAGACTGGGATTTTTACCTATCATTGATGTCAGACTTGGACATTGACTGTGGCAACTGCCGTGGGACATCATACCGCTGAAATAAACCAGGGGACAACCGAAACAACGTTGTCCAGTACAATTCAGCATATCCTGCTGTGTATAGAGCTCTAGAACACATAATTGGCAACGAATTTTAATGTTGACGGTCTGTCGACGACGGGGCCGTGAAAGCCCAAGTGCGAGCTGGAAGGGGATAAGAACGGCGGAAGGATTTAGTCGCGCCCTTCGCAAACGCATTCACCTCATCGAATTCGGCAATCATCAATCTGGATGGCCGTGGAGGGAATCGTTGGTGGGGGTGGGGAGATACGGACTTCGCTCCTCCCGAATTGGTAAAAGTGCCTCTTAGTTCGAGAATTCGGAAGACAGTGTCTGCACCGACAATCTTATATCCCATCTATGGAAAAAGTATGACTGGTTGCGAGTATCGTATCGTAATATCATATGTATAGTCTTTAAGTCACGTCCTACGAACAATCGAATTAGCATGTGTAGCAGTACGTGCTTCGCGTTGTTAAAAACAAGACCACTGAGTGTATAAAACTGAGATGGCTGTCAACAAATATCCATAGACGCCTGTCAGCAACTGCCTGACACATTTGCAGCGTGTGCAACAGCTCTGTGCATTTGAAACAGAGATTATTGTAGGGGAATTTTAGAGTATAAGTGCTACTGAATAGTCTGGTGGCACACCAGACACCCGGACTGACAGCTGCAATCTATGAGAAACTAACATGCCGCCGCAGCGTCTTCACGAAGGAGGTCGCACGGGGCAGGGCAGCCCATTTCTCTCGCCTCGTTTCTTTGCGGCGCGGCGGCGCCGGCGGAAGCCGCAACGAATTCCTAACGAACCTAACAGCAGGCTTTGCAATACCAATAACTGCTAAGAGAGCGACCCACACCAAAGCTAAACTGTGCCGTGTTTTGTGGCGTCCCCTTCGCCCGTTTCATTGCGGAGCAGGGAAGTATAATGGCTCAGATCTGCGGGGTATTATTTCAGGCAGGAGACGAGCGTTTAGCCCAAGCGCCGGACCAAGTTTCTCCGCTGTCTGATCAGACTGGGATTCAGAGCCTGACGGGAGCGTCGATGTCGGCGTCATCCCCTCTGCATCAATCTCTCCGCTCCGCCAGACGTGGTGACCGCTAGCTCTCTTCTCCAGCTGCTTATTCGCTCGTATCGTCCCTCCAGCTCAGGAGCGAAAGGAGTTAGTATTAGCTCCCAATAGGACACATGCGAAATCATTAGAATAGATTAATAGGTAAAGTAATAATCACGGTAAATGATAACAGCCAAACAGTTGCAGGATAAAGATTTATTGAAATCTTTGACCACGGTTTCGGTATATCTAAATATACCTTCATCAGAAGCAAAAATACACTAAAATCACATCCTGCACTGGAGATGCGTAAAACAATTGTGCCAGTCAACTACTGACGCGCCTTTGGCACAATTGTTTTATGCATCTCCACTGCAGGATGTGATTTTAGCGTATTTTTGCTTCTGATGAAGGTATATTTAGATATACCGAAACCGTGATCAAGGATTTCAATAAATCTTTGTCCTGCAACTTTTTGGCTGTTATCATTTACCGTGAAGATTTTCAACAGTTGCTGCTTCAGCCATGTTTAAAATTTTTAAAATTTTGTACTTTTCAAATATATCAGTTGCTGACAAGTGTGAAAATTATCGGATTATCAGTTTAATAAGTCATGGTTGCAAAATACCAACACGAATTCTTTACATAAGAATGGAAAAACAGATAGAAGCCGACCTCGGCGAAGATCATTTTGGATTCCGGAGAAATGTAGCAACACGCGAGGCAATACTGACCCTTCGACTTTTCTTAGAAGTCAAGTTAAGGAAAGTCGATGCTACGTTTATAGCATTTGTAGACTTAGAGAAAGTTTTTGACAATGTTGACTGGAATACTCTCTTTGAAATTCTGAAGGTAGAAGGGGTAAAACACAGGGAGCGAAAGACTATTTACAATTTGTACAGAAACCAGACGGCTGTTATAAGAGTCGACGAGCACGGAAGGGAAGCAATGGTTGAGAAGGGAACGGGACAGAGTTGTAGACTATCTCCGATGTTATTCAGTCTGTACATTGAGCATTTGAACGGGCTGGACACTGTTTTAAAAGTACGATGTAAGATGAACATCAACAAAAGAGAAACAAGGATAACGGAATGTATTCGAATTAAATCATGTGAAGCTGAGGGAATTAGGAAACGAGACGCTTAAAGTAGCAGATGAATTTTGCTATTTGGGCAGCAAAATAACTCATGATGACTGGAGTAGAGAGAATATAAAATGTAGACTGGCAAAGGCAAGAAAAGCATTTCTGAGGAAGAGAAAATTGTTGACGTCGAATATAGATTTACGTGTCAGGAAGTCTTTTCTGAAAGTATTTGTTTGGAGTGTAACCATGTATGGAGCTGAAACATGGACGACAAAAAGTTTGACAAAACGAGAACGGAAGCTTTCGAAATGTGATGCTACAGAAGTTGAAGATTAGATGGGTAGATCACGTAACTAATGAGAAGATACTGAATAGAATTGAGTAAACGAGAAATCTGTGGCACAACCTGACCAAAGGAAGGGATGAGTTGGTAGGACACATTATGAGACATCAAGAGATCACCAGAGAGGGGTGTGGAGAGTAAAAATCGTAGAGGGAGACCGAGAAATGAATACAGTAAGCAGATTCAGAAACATGTTATTCAGGGATGAAGACGCTCACACAGTATAGAGCAGCATGGAGAGTTGCATAAAACTTCAGACTAAAGACCACAACAGCAACAGATTAACAGACTGAAAATTAATACCAAGTTTAACTAAGTTAAACAGGAATGTAAAGAAATGGGGAAGGACACGGGTACAGTAAAAAGATTATGTGGTATACGGAATAATCAAACATCATTTAGGAAGAGAGGAAGTAAACTATATGGTGCAGATGGAAAACGTCTTGGCCATCCTACAACTCAAGTAGTTCGAAAAGCATCCCCTGATTCAGGTACAGTCACTTTGTATGCTCTGGCCGTATTAGTGTGATATCTGTGGGTTGCAGTTAATCTGTCAGTAGGAGACGGCACACACGAAATCCCTCTTCACTAGCGACAAAAGTGGCCACAAGCGTAATTCTGACGAACAGATGTGAATGGACAGTACGAAATGCCCTCTGTGAGGCACTGTCGAGTAGTTTGGGCTTTACGTACGATGCAGGTGCACACGCTCATGAAGAAGAGCTATATACATCAAAAAAGACGACTGCCTTTCTTCCTTCCTGTATGACTGGGAACAGCTAAGCCACGGTCGAGAGTCAGTGAACTAGCGCCCATTAAAGGCCCCGGCTACGGTGGCGCGTTTGTTGATCAGACGCCAACCTTGAATTGTCTCGGGCAGCAGTCGCCGAGACAAAACAGCTACATGTTTAGCACTTGGATTCAACCTTCACTGAGCTCGTTTAGCACTATCGCGTAATAGAGGAGATAGTGCCACGGATATGATATGCGACTTGGGCTGGCAATCTTTAAAACAACGGGGTTTTTCGTTGGGGTGAGGACTTCCGCGAAACTTCAATCACCAACATTCTCCTCAGAACGCGAAAAATGTTGTTGCCTCCCACTTACATATGGAGAAATGACCAAGGGAGAATTTAGGTGTTCATTTTTATCGATGTGCTACTGGAGAGTGGAAAGATCGGGAAACAGTCGGAAAATGATTCTAGGGATCCTCTGCCCAGCATGTGTGAACTGCAGGCAGATATAGATGCACATGATGGGGTAAACGATGATGAAATTCGTCCTCTTTTGGTGACACAGACGCTTAAAAATTAACCAGGGGGACGGGGGTTTCCATAAGTGTACTTAAATGTCTGCGCAAAAAAGAAAGGAAAAAGTGCATTCCCAGGCAAAATGCTTCTCCATGTAATGTAAAGCCTGCAAGAAAGCAGTACCAACAAATGAAATTTGACATTGTCTCATTGGAGCACGCATTCTATTTTAAGAAAATCACTTCGCTATTCACAATTGTTCTGATCGCATTTAGTGGACTTACAACAGTTTACCGGTTTCGAGTTTTATGAGTTATCATCAAAACCAATATAGTGTTACGGAAGTAACACGTCGATTAAACACTTGAAAATTGTTGTAAGTCTAAGAAATAGGGTCAAGACAACTATGAACAAAAAATATATCGACAGATGTCGAAGAGTTGTTGAGAGTTTCCTGAGCAACATATCGAGGACAGTAACACATGTCCGGAAACGTCATCTAGTGATGCCATGGAGCGTCCAAGTTACAGGTGTCAATTGGCCACCACAGCAGTCGCGTGTTTGTACCCTGGCGCTGCGCTTAACAGTATCTACAGCAGTGCTGCAGGCAAGGACACTACCGGCGCAATATGTATATTCTACGTATAATCTTTCGACGAATAACCTAGATGTCTAAACGACATTTTGAGATTCATGGACTCGGTAAGGCTTGTATATTACGTTGAAGAGAAAAAGGAATTATAAAGCGAGATGGATACATGGAAATATTTGTATCGACCACCCGGTGAAATCTTCACAAACCAAATATTGATGTACTCGTATATGCAGCACACTGTCGTTGCGACGAAATTGGTTTTTTTGTAATAGGGAGGCGGAGAGGATGCGTGGGGATGTATTTGACGCACACGCACCGTATCCCATTCGTGCAGTTCAAGACGCTTCTCGTCGCGGTGTGATTAGCTGAGTCGATAGAAATTAAATGACTTTCGACCGGAATTTATTGCTTTCTGACGTTTTCGAACGCTAACTAACAGACAACACTTCGTTTATTTACAGCGTCTGCAACTACGAAACCAGAAGTGACACACGAATTTAAGGATCGCCGAAATGTAACTGAGTCTGAAGTCGTCGTATTTATTGACATCGTAGACGCATTATACTCTGTGTTATCCGCTAAGTACATTTGGTAGATACCAGAAGACATTGAGAGCCATTGAATGGATTTCAATTTCTATAGCCCTCAGCCACTTCACTGAGAGTCGGAGTTCGCCGTCAGCACACGCAGAGACTGGTCAGCAGTAGCAAGGTCACGGCCGCTTCCGCGCCCCTGTCAGTCAGATTGCTCGCGGCCTACAAAGACGGTTCATCGGAATACGCACGTCGCGATCGGAATTCGGCGGCGGCACTTTCGTGCGGCGGAATGCAGGCTCCCGCATGTAGGTCGCGGGACAATGAGGCGGCCCGCGCCGCACCTACCCGCGCTCCACTTGTGGCTCTCTGGCTCTGCAGTCTGCACACCTGTTGCGTGCTTCGCCTGCCCCCGCACTGCTCCAGTGACCACCTGCTGGAGTTCACCGCCTACACTTCCCGCGCACGCTTCGTGCGCGTCGCAATCCGGAGAAAACTGAGCCTAATCACGTGACACGATGCAGCTGCCTCATTGTGCAGTTTAGGCAAAAACCCAGTATATATATATATATATATAATATATATATACTGACTTAGCAAATGTCTTGGGATAGCGTGGGGCTTCCTCTGGCCCTGCGGACTGCAGTGAGACTCCGTGCAAGTGAGACTACAAGTCCCTGGTACTCCTCTGGAAGCGGCTGACACAAATCGTATGCAGAGCGGCAGCCAAATCTGGTCTGTTCGTCGGTGCAGGATCGTTGGCACGGAGCCTGCGTTCCGTGACATCCCCGATATGCTCGATGGGGTTCAAATCGGTGCTCCGGGGTGGCTATCTCAGACCTCCCGTGCATGTTGCTGGAACCGTTCTCAGGCGACACGGGAGCGAAGTAACAGCGCATTATCGTCTTGAAACACTGGAGAAGCGTCAGGGTACTGGAAGGCCAAAAATGGGTGGAGACGGTCCCCGAGCAGCTCAGCAGACTGCAGGCCATTCAAAGTCCATTCCAGAACAATTAGGGGGACCCTTCCACACCATAAAAATGAACCCCACATGATAACGGAGACACCATGGCCTTGCACCAAAGCTTGGCAGGCGACGTCCATCGATTCATGTGGTCTGCGCCACACAAGATGCCTCCCATCGACGTGGTGCAGGTAAGTCGTGATTCGTCCGACCATATCACGTTACGCCGTTCTTCTAGTGTCGATCCCTGGTGACTGGCGACAAATGCAAGCCGTTGTGTCAGATGACGCTGGGTTAACTAGTGGTACCCGTGTGCGGGACCGGCTCCCGTACCCCATGAATCCCATGATACTACGAATTGTCCACTAGGAGTGCTGAATTGAGTCGTGATTTGTTACATTGTTGCCCTTCTGTCTGTACTGACGATCTGTCTCAGCTGTCACCGGTTACGAACATCGAAGGAGACTGGACGGCTGTTAGTTCGTCCGTTGTGGACTGCGATGCCCTCATTTACCCACTCACGATACACCCTCGACACGGTTGAACGTGTGAAGCCGAACTCATGCATCACTGCCGAATTCCAAACTCCTATCCGTCAGACACCGAGTACCATAACCTGTTTGAACGGCGTCAGCTCAGGAGAATGGGGCGCATACAACACACCAGCGCCATTTCTCCTCCACTATCCCATGACATTTGTTAAGTCAGTGTATTTTTCGTATGATTTATTTAAAGCGCGATCCAAACATTTGGATGCATGTGAGTGTGTATGTGTGTGTGTGTGTGTGTGTGTGTATGTGTGTGTGTGTGTGTGTGTGTGTGTTCCACATCTTCTGCTAAACCACTGGAACGATTTCAACTCCACGTGGTACACATATCCCTCACTGTCAGCCAACAATCGCTGTGGGGTTAAGAACTACCTACCTATCATAGTTCGGCAGATCTGACGTCATAAACAAAGAGACAGGTGAAAAACTACTGTATTGTGTATGACGTTTAAATTTATTACTTCTTTGCTACTAAGTCTATTCACATTTTGCACACAGTATCCACATATGCCACTGAATGGACCTACAAAATTGAATTACTATGTGACACATAGATCAGGAGATATGACGTCATAAACACTGAGATACGTGAATAATAGCCTCACCATGCATGACGTTTAAATTTACTACTTCTTTGCTACTGACTCTGTTTACATCATATGCAAAAAATGCAATAAAAAATTCGAATTTTCGACCATTTTGAATGAGAACCTGGCCTTAACGAAATCCCTGACGACAGCGCT
Organism: Schistocerca gregaria; assembly: GCF_023897955.1. NCBI lineage: Eukaryota > Metazoa > Arthropoda > Insecta > Orthoptera > Acrididae > Schistocerca > Schistocerca gregaria. The sequence continues at coordinate 738,993,498 of NC_064920.1, read as the reverse complement.
TTTGAAAATTTCAACTGCTAAGCGCAAACTGCTCTAGGTGAAAACAATAGCCGTCTAGGTGAGATATGAAGAGGCGATGCCATAGAAAGGTTTACAAAATCGCGCTGTAGACAAGCGAAGCAATTGACGTTGGCAAAATGAATACCCGGGCGATACCGGATATGTCAGCTAGTACTAAATAAAATACAAACTTTAGAGGATGTATTTTACAACCAGACATCTAAAATTTTAATATAATCAATTGCGTCGTTCGTTGCCATCGATAAATCGTTGAAAGTTCCACGATATACCCTGCTGAAGCATTCTGTAGGAATGGCGAACGGTTTGAATAGGGGTTCTTCAATCGCACATTGGAGATCAAATCTTACCCCAGCAATAGAGAGACTCAACGTTTCTGCCATGGTTGCTGCGCATTTTGTTAACCGCTGTCCACATTCTGCGCGACACAGGCAACGTAGATGAGATTTCTGAGTGCAGTGAAGAGTTCCACAAGAGCTAACACATTTCGAAATTTGGAACTTAGGGAAGAACTGAATATATTCAAAATTCTCATTAAAATACAAGAAAATAGAAAAAAACTGGAAGAAAAATCTCGAAAGAATTAGTGGACAAAGGTTGTCCCTCCAGGCAAGAAGATTTAACCCAACTGGGAAAATAAAGAAAGAAAGAAAAGCCGTGGCCTCCTTAGATAATATTACAATATTACAACACTATACTTCAGTTAAAAAATATTAAATCTTCATTTGTAATGCCGGAGACGTCAACCGTTTTCTAATATTTTATTCGAGAAAAGTGCAAATGATTTGATTGAAAGACCCATCTGTGTAACAAGAATCTGGACAAAGCGCACATCTGCAATGTGCATGATTATAAATGAATGTGGAAGTCTATTTCCCTCCCAATTTAAGTGCGCCTCTGAGGTGAAAGAGAAATGAAAGGGACAATAGACATCATATGTTATTCAGATTTGATTGCTGACACACTGCCGATAAAATACCAGTTGTGTGTACCTCTTCATTCACAGGACATGTGATACGATCGTTGATCATGCATGTCAATCCACCCAACAAACTTGATAACACAACCCAGTTATCGTCGCAGTCTGTAATTGATCCTCTTTGTTCGTATCAGGCTTCATGTGTATATTCTTGGTGAACAACTCATGTACGAAACAATTTACGGTAGTGGCTTACCTGGCCCATCCACATGAACTAGAGGACCACAGCGAATGTTTGCAATACAGTACAAAGTTATCGAAGTGCAACTGCATAGTCATTAAGAAGTCGTGTTCGAGAGATAAGGTCCGCATTCTTTTCCTATCCAGGTTGGTCTCAGCTAGAAGTCGGCTACAGGTCTAAACTCTAGCGGCCTTCCTTATTTGCTTGTCTAACTTGTACTTCCGCTGAATCGTTACTACTATGTTTTGAGAAATACTTATGTACGAAACCATTATAGTGAAAAATTATTTTTTATACACGCTTGAGGGAAGTTCTTCAATTATTCTTCTCGAAATACGAGGGTTGTTTTTTAAGTAAGGGCCGTTGGCGGGTGTAGTCCCGTAGTTCGCGCGGACGCCGCAACAAGCCACCGCGCCACTTGCCGGCATCCTCCCCGTTCACACTGATGCAAGTTGCTTGCAGCTCTGTAGCTGACGTGTACGCATCGCTGTTCTACTTTATAATGTTTACGATTATTGAATGGCCCGCCGCGTGTGAGATACGGTCAGTGATACGTTTTTTTACCACGAGAAGCCTAACAGCTGCAGAAACTCATCGTCAGTTAACAGAAGTTTTTGGCTTGAATGCAATGAGTGAAGGTAAAGTGCGTCAATGGGTTAGAGAGTTTAAAAATGGCCGTCAAAACGTCCACGACGAAGAACGCTCAGGCCGGCCCTCTGTGATCACTGATGATTTGGTGGCTGCAGTCGAAACAAAGATTCGTGAGGACAGAAGATTCACATTTTCGACTCTTTCTTTGGAATTTCCACAAGTTTCAAGATCGGTTTTGTACAAAATTGTGTCTGAAAACCAAAACTTTGAGAAACTGTGTTCTCGGTGGGTACCCAGACTCCTCACAGAGGACCACAAAGGGAAGAGATTTGCCACTTCATTGGACTTTTTGATTCGTTACGAGGAAGAAGGGGATGACATGTTGAGTCAAATTGTCACTGGAGATGAAACATGGGTATCTCATATCACTCCCGAAAGCAAGCGACAATCGATGGAATGGCGACACACAACCTCACCCGTCAAGGTCAAAGCCAAACAGACGCTGTCAAAGCGCAAGATTATGGCAACTGTGTTCTGGGACCGGCGCGGTGTTTTGCTAGTGGACTTGATGCCACGAGGAACGACAATCAACTCAGATGCCTACTGTGCAGCTCTAAAGAAGCTCCGCAGAGCAATTCAAAACAAAAGGCGCGGCATGCTGACAAAAGGAGTTTTGGTCCTGCACGATAATGCTAGGCCTCACACTTTTTAAAAGACCCGGGATTTGATTGATTCTTTTGGCTGGGAAGTTTTGGACCATGCACCATACAGCCCCGACCTTGCTCCTAGCGATTTTCACCTTTTCCGGCACCTGAAACACCTTCTTGGTGGGCAGCGCTTCAATGACGACGATGAAGTGAAAGCGGCCGTGTGAACTCTTGGCTGTCGGAGCAGGCGGCCGAATTCTTTGAAGAGGAAATTAAAAACTTAGTTGTACGGTATGACAAGTGCTTAAATAAACAAGGCAACTATGTAGAAAAATAGGTAAACGTGTGTAGAATCAGAAAATAAAAGTTTTTTTACAAAAGTATTTGCATCTTTTTAAAAAATAATAACGGCCCTTACTTAAAAAATAACCCTCGTATCAAGCTAACGGCATTTTTATTGCAAGGACTTTTAATTTACTATGCTGCTGTGCTTTACAGCACTTGCTATCCATTTCCCAAGCCTGACGTTTCCATCATTTAAGTAATTACGGGCATGACATTTCTGTTTTGTGCGTTAAATTCACTGTGCGTTTTATACCGTGTTTTAAAAGCAATTTTACGAAGTATGACTATGCAAAAGGGAACAGATGCAAGGCATGAAAGGCGATAACAAGGCCGTATGTGTGCGTGTGTGTGTGTGTGTGTGTGTGTGTGTGTGTGTGTGTGTGTGTAGGACCATAATAAAACCGTGGTGTACCTGCAATTTTTTCTGTAAGTTGGCTGTATTGAATAGCAAAAATTTTAAAGTACCTGTGTTTCCTCCTACGAGCTGGCAGTTCTCTCTCTTGTTTCTTGCAATTTACGCCCTACCGACATGAAGGATGTCTGCACTATCCTATTTGCCCAAGGAAGGATGAATGAACGGATGATGGCCTTATTGATCGGTGTTCTCTTGAGGTTATTTGAGAGATAACGGAACACAAAATGAGCTGAAGCCTGGTGTGACTTGGACCCGCATACCTGCTGATTATGCATGGTGATTCAGCTGCCCCTCCTGCTCTCATTTAATGAAAGCCGCAATGTTATAGCTGGCCTTCATAAACCACTCGAGATTCTCAGTCGCTACGCGCAAACTCATAATTCTACAGAAAAAATTAATGGGATCTTTTGTAGGAAATTTAACGTAGTTAAATTTTGTCCTGGGATAAGTTATCGCTGGAGGTCACGGTTTTCGAGTTATTCAAGGATAACGCACAAAAGTGACCTTCTGACCTACCTCCACATCACACTCATCCCTCACCAGTCAGGATTTCTAGTATGTTGTTTGTGGTATTCCCCCCTACCACTGTACAAAAGTTTCCGATTACATGAACGATTCCTGATAGCCGACCTTTTTTGGTCTCTGTTGATTGAGCCATTACGCCTCCAGTATAATGGACTACTTCGTTAACATTATTAATTTAAATGTGCCCGTGAGGGTAATGAAAGAAATACAAGTTTTGTACACGTTACGCTTTAACTAATTGCGTTGACAATTCGATCCAAACTTAACCCTTACAAACACGGTAGGTTCATAGTCAGAAGGCCTGATGAATATAACAATGTAATTGTTTTTTTTTGTCTTAAAATTCCTCAAAATTGTTAGGTAAAATTTACACAAACGTCAATTTTACAATTTTTAAGGCTCGACTACGCTGGCTGCCTAATAAGGTCAGTTAATGAAAATCAAAAGAGGTCGAATGTGGGAAATAATTCGTACAGTCGCAAATATTTGTACTGTCTTAGAAAGGAGTGCCATGAACAACATACTAGAAATCCTGATTGGTGGGGGCTGAGTGTGGGTGTGGGGGCATATTTGGTCACTTCTGAACATTTTTCTTGAATAACTCCAAAACAATAGCCTTTATTGGAAACGTATCCGAGCAAAAGATTTAACTACATTAAATTTCATACCAAAAGTTCCCGTTAATTTTTTATATTGTACTAATAGTTTCCGTGTAAAGGGCGAGAGAATATGAAAATCTCGCGCGTAGTTTGTGAAGACATTGCGGGCTGCATAAAACGACGACGATAGGGGCAGCTGAAGCACTGAGTATCCACTGTCTTCAAACGATATAAGTAACTTGAGCCAAAACGAATATCAAGTAGAGAACAGAGCCGAAACGGAGGATTTTTTTCTAATCCAGTTGTTGATGGAATCGAGAGGTGAGTGAGTAAGAGCTGGGCAACATCTCTCCACACTAAGACGTTAACAGCAAAAAATCGAAAAATATCTGCGTGTTCTGAAAATGCCGTGAAACTATAAAAAAAAGAAATGACATGTTCTTACCGTAGTGTTCCAGTCTCCAAATGTATTTTAGGAAAACACAACTACTCGAAGCGCGTGAGAATAAAACCTTTTAGTATTCTACAGGTGGATCTCTTAAGGAACAGGAAATGAGTTGCATCAAAAGATGATTGCATTAGTAAGTTGCTGAAGCGTTACCTTATCGAATGAATAACAATATGATAAAAATGCTCTAATCGGATGACATACTAGAACAATCCTATCAATATCACCGCCACACGCCTTCCTTGGATAAATCATATTGCACTCTTCAAACTTGTTAACGTAAATTTCCGTTAGAGCTGGCCAAACAGCTTTTCGCAGATACAGAGGTGTCGAGCGCACTTCCGACCACCTGTGGAAAACCTGATTGTCACGTCGATTTAGCGCTCTATTTATCTTTCTGTTTCGCTAGTGGACAAATCGACAAAGCGCTGTGAGGGAGTGACGTGGTAAAAAAAATGGTTCAAAAGGCTCTGAGCACTATGAGACTTAACATCTTAGGTCATCAGTCCCCTAGAACGTAGAACTACTTAAACCTAACTAACCTAAGGACATCACACAACACCCAGCCATCACGAGGCAGAGAAAATCCCTGACCCCGCAGGGAATGGAACCCGGGAACCCGGGCGTGGGAAGCGAGAACGCTACCGCACGACCACGAGATGCGGGCAGTGACGTGGTCACCTCCGACGAAATATTGTTGTGGAATCTGACGAAAGTTTCGACAGTGATCACACAACTCAGATTTCTTTCAATGTACGACCTTTAAAATTGTTGTACGTTGGTCAGCACACCGCTCTTCCGTCCGTTGTCAGCTTTTTGTGACCGCTACTTCGCAATCAAGTAGCTCCTCCATTGGACTGACAAGGGCTGAGTGCACCCCGCTTGCCAACAGCGCTCGGTTACCCATCCAAGTGCTAGCCAATCCCGACAGCGGTTAAATTCGGTGACCTGAAACGGACCGGTGTTACCATCGCGGCAAGGCCGTTGGCTTATGAGATACAGGGTAATCAATAAACATGTAAATGAAAGTGGCTGGAGAAAGTTTGTGGCTGCCACGTCCCAAACGACAGCTAGATTTCTGACAGGTAGCTCAGTTAACGAATCTGACGTATCCACACTGTCTTAAAGACTGCGAACGTAAAATCATTTCAGTTGAACGTAATGAGTACTATGAATGATGTCACCTTAATACTTAGTTTTATCTAGAGAAAAGTTCTTGTCCATGTGCTTAATTTCAATGCATGGCATGCGGAGCTGACAAGAGGTACATTTATCCAGTTCTGATTTTTTGCAAGGAAACCGACTTAAATTCACCTGTCCAATGACCTGTAGATTATATATAACACTTCTTTATAAACGAGCATTTAGAAAGCGGCAACATCTTAGTTTTCAAAGTAAACATTCTTTGTGTGAAGGCTACTGATATTTGTGTATCCATTGTCGTAAAGAAACCATGCCTTAAAAACCTTATTTAAGCCGAATATTGACAAGTTCGTCTGGCTCTGTAATAAAGACGAAATGGGAATAATCTCGCAAGGAATGTCATAAATAAATCCTTCATTTTTTTTAGCGAAGAAAGATGTTACTGTGATCTGGCTGTTGCGAACTTTCTATGATAAATCGTAAATTTCTTAGCAAAGCCTGAGATTGTTTATAGTTTCCTCTTTTCCCTCAAGAAATAATAGAACAGAAGATTTCACAAAGTGAGAGCACTAACTTCTTTGGGGAAGGATGTGGCTTGGTATTGGTTGACATTCTTGAAGAAAACATCACATAATTTGCCTCAAGTGATTTATGGATGCACACACAAGCTAATTCTCGATTTTCGGACTGAAATTTGAACTCCTCTCCTAAATGCGACTCCAGTACCCAGACTATAGCGCATGGCATTCGCTTTTACCTCCCAATTCGAAGCTGAATGGTATTAACAGATATTCGTACTAATCCAGTACGCGTAAAATAAATAAAAATTATGTTCTCGTGACACGACGTTCGTTGGCCTCACCAGCTCACAAATTTCCATTTTTAATCCTAACCGAGATCTCGGTAACACTACAGAAGTGTATGTCACCGCAACACAGATTTCGTATCTTCATTTTTTGGCTACGCCAACTCACAACCAAATTCTGTCCTTTCAGTGCAACATACACGCTTCGCTACAGCTCATTGTCTCCTTCCTCCCCAAAACCAATATAGAAGCAGAATAAATGCTGTGAACGTTTCCAGAATGAAATTTTCACTCTGCAGCGGAATGTGCGCCGATATGAAACTTCCTGGCAGATCTAAACTATGTGCTAGACCGAGACTCGAACTCGGGATGTGCCTTTCGCGGGCAAGACTTGGCCACGACAGGCAAAGGGCCGAGTTTGAGTCTCTGTCCAACACATACTTCTGATCTGCCAGGAAGTTTCACTCTGAACTGTATGGCGTTGACTGGAGATCTTCAGTAGAACCAAAGGGATAATCGGGCGTAGCGTCCCCGTGGGAGGGCCATTTGCCATCTCACGTTCTCGTTGAACGCTGAGGAGAGGTTTGGGATTAAAGCGCGCACAGTGGAGTACAGACTGGCTGTGAGCAACTGCAACATGCCACTCCCCTTCCCATTCCGGTCGATATCATCATGATGACATTTTCTTGCTCCACCATGCCGCAGTGCCATGCGTTGCTCACTTTAGGGTGTGGCATTGGGTGGTGCATGTAGCGCTGGTTGGTTACGGAGCCACTAGTCCGGAATGCAACATGTTGCACCGAGCGCTTGCCTATGGCTCTGGCTAACAAAGGTCCAGCCGTGGAGCGGCGAGGCTGGGAATGGGGATGGGCGGTGTGTATTGATCGCGGCCGGAAGGCGGCGCCGACTCACAGGTGACTGCGGGGCCTCGTGCCCGCCCTGCCGTGTACGCTATCTCTAAACAGCGCGCGGAACCACTCTGCACAGGTGTCAAGGAACGCCCCGACGTTTCGTGGCTCCAGCGACGCAAAAGACACTATGGAAGTGAAATTATCTAAAGTACCGAATTTTCGAAACCCACGTGAAACATCACGATGCGAACTGTTTAATGGATGTGAAATATCGATATTTTCGATATGTTGTTGTTGTTGTGGTCTTCAGTCTTGAGACTAGTTTGATGCAGTGCTCCATGCTACTCTATCCTGTGTAAGCTTCTTCATCTCCCAGTATCTACTGCAACCTACATCCTTCTGAATGTGCTTAGTGTATTCATCTCTTGGTCTCCCTCTACGCTGCCCTTCAATACTAAATTGGTGATTCCTTTATGCCTCAGAACATGTCCTACCAGCCGATCCTTCTTCTAGTCAAGTTGTGCCACAAACTCCTCCCAATTCTATTCAATACCTTCTCTTTAGTTATGTGAACTACCGATCTAATCTTCAGCATTCTTCTGTAGCACCACATTTCGAAAGCTTCTATTCTCTTCTTGTGTAAACTATTTATCGTCCACGTTTCACTTCCATACATTGCTACACTCCATACAAATACTTTCAGAAACGACTTCCTGACACTTAAATCTATACTCGATGTTAACAAATTTCTCTTCTTCAGAAACGCTTTCCTTGCCATTGCCAGTCTACATTTTATATCCTATCTACTTCGACCATCATCAGTTATTTTGCTCCACAAATAGCAAAACTCCTTTACTACTTTTAAGTGTCTCATTTCCTAATCCAATTCCCTGGGCATCACCCGACTTAATTCGACTACATTCCATTATCCTCGTTTTGTTGATGTTCATCTTATATCCTCCTTTCAAGACATTGTCCATTCCGTTCAACTGCTATTCCATGTCCTTTGCTGTCTATGACAGAACTACAAGGTCATTTTCAACACAGTCATTTCCGATATATCCGTTCTTATTTGAAAATTGTTTTCGATGAGATTGGTTCAACAGGGTGGGCAAATTATGGTCCGGAAAATGTTTCATGCAGCTTCAAGTAGGCAACCCAGCCCACATAATCCACATCTGCGACGGATGATTTAAGATGCGTCCCTTATACTCTCAAGGGGAGGCCACAACGTTTGGAACGCGGATTTACTGTAAACTTCGTACGCTCGTAGTACTCTTTGAGGACAACAAAATGTGTAAAGTTGGTTGGTTGGTTTTGGGAAGGGGGGAGGAGGGTGGAGACCAAACTGCGAGGTCATCGATCTCATCGGATTACGGAAGGATGGGGAAGGAAGTCGGCCGTGCCCTTTCAAAGGAAGCATTTGCCTGAAGCGATTTAGGGAAATTACGGAAAACATAAACCAGGATGACCGGACGCTGGATTGAACCGTCGTCCTTCCGAATGCGAACCAAAAAATGTGTAAGGAGTAGCGCGTACTTCTCAAGCGTTACTGAGAAACTCGCAAGATAGTTTCGGTCGTCAAATATAAATCTGTGCGTGGCCATTTTACCACGAAGCGGCTACAGCCGAGTGGTGCCGGCACGGTAGTTCAGCGTGTTCGGTCAGAGTTTTATCTACCCTTTTAATAAATAAACTGAGCGAACGGATCAACGAACAAACTGAACGGGTGTCATCGGACTTGCCCGAGCAAATTCAACGAACAATATAGAACACCTTTCTTTAAAAAAAAAAAAAAAAAAAAAAAAAAAAAAGTGGTTGGCGTTAAAACCGCTGGATCGCTAGATCGAGTTCCGTTCGCTAGTTTTTTTTTTATTTTCAACACAGTCATTTTATTTACTATTTATATTGCAATTGATATAATGGGAAAAGTACGTGTAATCGTATGAACTTTTATTAAACTTACAATATTATTTGGCAGTCTGGTAATTTCTTATTATCACAATCAATATAATATTCATAACTATCGATTAGTAAACGACCAAACACATAAAGTGATACTGAAAATGTATGCTTGTCGGTGTCTTCAAAACTGTTCGTATTTAATCGAAAGAGAACGAGAAATTGCTTCTCGGAAGATGCTATTAAAATACACTCGATACTGCATAACCAATTATCAGCCCCGATTTTTAAGGAAATACTGCGTTATGCATGGTTTGCTTCCAAATTATCGTCTGAAAGAGAGATTTTTGAAAATGTTTACGAGGTTTGTTTTTCCGCGGAGAACGTCAAAAGAACTTGCGCATGCGGAAATATAGCATTTATTCAATGCAGCTGGTGCCGTTTAACTTTATATTTTCCATGTTTTTACGAAAGATACCATCCCTCAACTTGCAATCGTAATGTCGAAAGCGGCGATTAATTGTACATCTTTCGAAAGCCGTCTGTGCCGGTCAAAACTTGGAGGTAACAAGTCGTTCCGGGCTCCTTCCAGGTATAAGGGATTTCTCAAAACACGGAGAAGCATACATTTTCAGTATCACTTTATGCTTTTGGGCGTTTGCTAGTCAATAGTTATGAGTATTACACTATTTGTGATAAGAAAAATTAGTAGACTACCAACTAACATTGAAAATTTAATAAAAGTTCATTTGATTACACTTATTTTCCCCATTATATCAATTGTAATATAAATAGTAAAGAAAATGACTGTGTTGAAAAATAATAAAAAAACTGACGAACGGGACTCGATCCAGTGATTACGGGGCTTGAACGCCAAACACTCGGCTGCCGCCGCTTCATGGTAAATGGCCACGCACAGATGTATATATTTGACGACCAAATTATCTTGCGATTTTCTCAATAACGCTTGAGAAGCACGCGCTACTGCTTAGACATTTTGTTGTCCTGATGGAGTACTACGAGTGTACGAAGTTTGCAGTAGATCCGCGTTCCAAACGTCGTGGCCTCCCCTAGTTAGATGTATGAAATTCACTGCCGGGGGAAAAAGAAAGTTCACCCTTTTAGAGGTTTCCAATTCACTCAGACTTATTGTTTGCAATAGTGCATGTGGAGTACACGAAGTGATTACAGCACATCAGTAGCACAAGCGACTCTGAGGTGCCAGGTATCGCCCTTGCTGAAACGCACATCTTAGTACGCGGTGTAAGCCTCACGGGCGGCAACTTGGCTGGCGGTGACTCCGGTATCCAGTCTATCGTACAGATGGCGAATAGTGTCGTGGGATATGTTATGCACGCCTGATCGATCTGTTCACGTAATTCTGTTAGAGTTGCTGGTTGAAGGATCGCACGAGTCACTTCTCGTCATATCATATCCCAGACGTGCTCGATTGCAAACAAGTCCGGAGATCGAGCTGGCCAGGAAAGTTGCTACATGTCGTGCAGTGCACGTTGAGTTTCACCGGCAGTGTGTGGACGAGAAGTATGCTGTTGGAACAACACACCACCTTCCTGTTATCGAACGGCGAAAGAATGGGTCTAACAATATTCGGCACATACCGCGCGCTGGCTAGCGTCGATTCCGGAGACACCAAACTGTTGAAGCTTATCGCACTCCAGACCATAAAGGCCTTGGTTGGGGTTAGTGTGTCTAGTGCACTCTCCAAGACAGCGCTCGTCAGGTCTACATCGTACGCGCAAACGAGCATCATTTGCGTGCAGGTAGAATCTGCTTTCATCGCTGAAGACCACGGCGCGCCATTCCAACTTGCAGGCGATCGTCTGACGGCACCAGTGCACACGTCAGTGCTGTGGCGTGAGTGGAAGACAGGCCTGAGATCCACGTTCCCATAGTCCCACTGCTAATAAGCGGTTCGCAACAGTTCGTGGTGACACGTCTGTATGATCTGCCACTCCTGCCCTTACAACACGACGATCCTGGCGGGCGTCTCTGACGCGTGGATGTGCAGAACCTCGTCTATGAGCGTGAGAATGTTGGAGTGATCACTGACACCAGCGTCACTGCACAACTGACACAGCACATCCAGTTTGTGTGGTAATTCTCCGAAAGGGACATCCCTCTACTTCTAAGGCCACAATTAGACCCCTTTCAGACTCTCTCAGTTGACTGTAGGAAGCATGAGAGCGTCTCCATGGCATGGTTTCCTGTTTGCTTAATGCGTTTGCAACACGCTGAGTCTTCCGGCTGCGAGCATTCCCTGTTAAAGGATATGCACAGATGGCGCTCGGGTAGCTATGCAACTAAGCTGTCTGTTAGTAGACGACTTTGAAACCGTTACCAGTATATCTGCTGGCCGGAGTGGCCGAGTGGTTCTAGGCGCTACAGTCTGGAACCACGCAACTGCTACGGTCGCAATTCGAATCCTTCCTCGGGCATGGATGTGTGTTATGTCCTTAGTTTATTTAGGTTTAAGTAGTTCTAAGTTCTAGGGGACTGATGACCTCATATTATAACTCCCAAAATGCTCAGAGCCATTTGATTCGTCACTCCGCACAACATTTTTCTACTGTTCAATCGTCCAATTTTTACACCAAGCGAGGCTTCGTTTGGCATTTGCGGCGTGATGTGTGGCTTATGGGCAGCCGCTCATCCATGAAATCCAAGTTTTCTCACCTCCCACCTAACAGTCACAGTACTTGCAGTGGATCCTGATGCAGTTTGGAATTCCTGTGTGATGATCTGATAGATGTCTGCCTATTGCACATTACGACCCTCTTCAACTGTCGGCGGTCTCTGTCAGTCAACACACGAAGTCAGCCTGTACACTTTTGTGCTGTGCGTGTCCCTTCACGTGTCGACTTCACTATCACAAAGGACATAGTGGACCTAGGGATCTTTAGGAGTGTGGAAATATCGCGTACAGACTTATAACACAAATGACACCCAAACACCTGACCACGTTCGAAGTCCGTGAGTTCCGCGGAGCTCCCCATTCTGCTCTGTCACGATGTCTAATGACTACTGAGGTTGCTGATATGGAGTATCTGGCAGTAGGTGGCAGCACAATGCACCTGATATGAAAAACGTATGTTTTTGGGGGTGTCCGGATACTTTTGATCACATAGTGTATCAGTCAAATCTGATACGGATGAGACATGTTTTTATTTTTTACACAAACTATGCAACCAAATGAATCGAGGAAATCGCTTGGCTTCTCTTAGCCAATACAAGACGTGAGTGATCATTGAGTTATCAGCAAAGAATGCTACATTTTTGTGTTTTGTGAAACTTCAGATTAGGGATAGGTACCAGTCTTTACACCAAGTGAATAACTTGTCAGTATGGGACTGGATATTTGCACTTTTTGTTTTACTCATCATCAGGTAGAAAACATGATCTGCTAAAACTGTAATATCATCCACAAAGTCAACAATGTGTACATCGAGAAATACTATTATTATCACATTTCTTTATTTGTCACTGGCTCACACGGTCAGACCTCCAACAAGTCAAAAATAAAAGGAGAGGCTAATGGGACCTACAGTGTGGTACCCCATAGTCATAAAAGTTTCAATACAAAAATGAACGAATATCCGCAGTGAATTATAAAAGGTACTGCGTGAACTCTCCAGATCACAACAGTCCGAAAAAGGCACAGCGAATGATTTTTTATGTGGTTGCCAAAGGACGCTAGCTTCTAACTAGTAATACGTACAGTTCTCAGTGCTCTGCTGATGTGAAACAGCGAATACTGTGATGAGCGACACGGAATTAGGAATGTAATTACTTTACAAGCTTCTACACAGACCGACATAGTTTCAGGTTTCAAAGTTGCTTGATGAGTGTGAGGTGAAATGCTGCCAGCAATCATGCGGGTGGCTCCTGACCCTACAGCGTTCAGAAGGTTTGTGCCAGCGCTCATTTGGCAGATATTTCAATATTGTCCCAGATACCTCCAAACCAGTGTGAGAACACCCGAAGAAAAATTTTAACAGTATGATATAGTGGTGTAAGCATTTTCTAAACTTGATCAAAAGTTATGTGGGCAATGCATTTCTAACGTGAGGGAAAATAGCGTCTGCTGGAGATCCGGGTGTAAATGAAAACATATTTGAATCTGAGATTGTCGGCAAATACATTACGACTACTCGAGGTATCTGTGATTTACTTACAGCAATTAGGGAACTGCTAGAACAGAATTGCCATTACTGTGAAAAATCAGCTTCACAAAAACAGTTTACCGAAACACAGGAAAGGTAAAGAAACATTATTTGGCTCTTGAGATTTGTTGCGAGATCTATAAGTACAACATAAAAACTATACAACTTAAGTCAATGCAGATTTTACGTTTATGTGGAGGAATCACAACAAAAATTTAAAACTGCACAATGAAACTTGATTCTAATGGGGTATCGGAAATAAACCGCTTTAAGTTGCATGTTAATTTTTAGAGGAATACGACCGGTTTCGTGATTTACGATCACGCTACGGTGTTGGAGGGTTGCTGTCTGGAGCTTTCTGGTCGTAAGGAGTTTTATTAACGGTGGGTTTTCATTGTTGCTAGGCTGGTGCTTTAACATTTTCTTGTTCTCTTGCTTTGCTCTTTTCATTATGGGTGTGCACGCTTTTAACATGTCAGTTTTCAGCTTACCAGTTTGAACTATCACATCCTGCCCGTTGCTGGCAACCGTGCTTTATTTTGAGAAAACTGAGTCCGCCTCCTTCCGGTATCAGAGACTAAATGTTTTACCCACGTGTGAGTGTTTCATATCGGTTGTCACAAACCATAGACTATTAGGATAGGTATCTATCTTTTTACCATAAAGTCGATCATATGTTTCCAATCTTTCAGATGGACACGTGAAAATCTGATTTGAAATCACGAATCCGGTAGCGTTCTTGTAAATGTTTACATACAGCTGCAAGCGGTTTATTTCCGAAACATGGATTACTTCAGCTGCGGTTATCATCAACAGAAAACTATTTGCTTCTAATTGATCTAGAAGACAACTTATTAATTTGGGCGGGTCTAAGATTTCATAAACTTATTTTGTACAAGGCTTAGAACAAACGATAAAAGAATACACAAGTGCATATACGATGAGAAATACAATATAAGGTACGGCGTAGAAAGTAAACACTTGATCTGATGTGGCAATGTCGTCAGCACACAAACCAGACACAAGAAATAAAACGTGCTTATGAAATAGTAAATGCGTTTCTTTATTAAATAAAGATATGCTAACCAATGAAAAATAATGTTCTAGGTTAACACAGTGCAGGATGAGGACGCAACAGTAACTTCAAACCCTGCTTTTCCGTTTCTCGATGATGATGATAGTTGGTTTGTGGGTCGTTCAAAAAAATGGTTCAAATGGCTCTGAGCACTATGGGACTCAACTGCTGCGGTCATCAGTCCCCTAGAACTTAGAACTTCTTAAACCTAACTAACCTAAGGACATCACACACATACATGCCCGAGGCAGGATTCGAACTTGCGACCGTAGTGGTCGCGCAGTTCCAGACTGAGGCGCCTAGAACCTCTCGGCCACCCCGGCCGGCTGGGGCGTTCAACATCGAGGTCATCAGCACCCGTACAAGTTCCTAATCTTCCCAGTTCCAACCTCGCTACTTCCCGAATGATGATGAGATGATGAGGACAACACAAACACCCAGTCCCCGGGCAGAGAAAATCTCCGCACCTCGAACCCGGAATCATTCCCTTTCGCGGGTAAAGGCTCCACCGTCTGAGCTATCCAGGCAAGAATCGCGACGCCTATTTACAGCTCTGCTTCCGGCAACACTTCTCTGCTGCTTTCCCAACTTCACAGTTCTCCTGTATACCTTGCTGGACTGGCATTCCTGGGAGAAAGGCTATTGCGAAAATTGTGGGGAAATGGCTAAGCCATAGTCTAGGTCAGGGGTTCTCAACAAAATTTTCTCGATGACCCCCTCATCGAGCATGATTGGTACTCGTCATATCACAGTATCAAGTACCTAAAAAGCCAAATTAACAGTCTTTATACGTTTTCTGTTTTTGGTACTTAGAAAAAACATTGACACATTCACTATTGAAAAAATATTAAGCTTAAAACTGCTCATCCAGGAAGCGGGCAAAACAAAAAAAAATGTTATCATACGAAATATAGTTAATATATTTTTTTATTTTAATAGCATCTTGCGGACCCCTCTGGCATAGCTCGCGGACCCCTGGGGGTCCATGGACCACCTGTTGGGAACCACTGGTGTGGTTTATGCAGTGAAGAAATGCAGGAGAACCGCTGTGAAGCTTGGAAAGCAGGGTAGAGTCGGTAGCTGAATAGAACTGTAGGGGCGAACCGGGAGTTGTTCCTGATAGCTCAATCGGTAGAGCATTCGCCCGCGAAAGGCAGTAGTTCCTTGTTCGAGTCCTGATCCGGTACGCATTCCAATCTCTCGGCAAGTTCCAAACCGCCGCTGCAGAGCAAAATTTCATTCTGGGAACAGTAATTTCCTTTCGACAGACGTAGGAAGAGCGCAGCCAGTTTACGTCAGAGCGTAACGGGAGGGAGCAGAGCCGCCCACGCGTTGAAGGTCCGGCTGCAGCGGACGGCGCTTTTCCGGCCCTCTCTGGCGCGCAGAGTTATAGGAAAGCACTTTCGACGCTGACGCACGGGGCTCTGCTTTCTCCTCGACCCTGGTCCGGCTGCCCCACATTGGGTCGCTCATGAATATTCTCAAGGCTAAGCGACGCCCGCATGCGATCACGAGCTGCAGCCGCTCCTGCCTGCATAACCACGATTACTGTTCCTATAGTAAAATACACATCGGCCTCTGAGAGTAATAATGTGGGAGGAAGCTGTTCTTAATTTATAGGTAGCTGCTACTACCGGGACATTTGTTTACAGAAATGAGTGTGTGTTTTATCGCATCGTAACCGGTTTCAAGCATGGAATGCTTGTCATCTGGCGGTTATGCCTCCACAAATGTTCGCAATACGATTTTCTGAGAAACACATGAAGCACAATCTATATCTTATGTGTTTGATGGATTGGTTCCGAGGAACATTTGTGACATGCTCGTATAGCGCACCGCACAGCGAGCTAGCTTGCAGGACAGTAAGGTGGGACAGGTAGGTGTCCAATCGACATAGTGGATAAAAGACTGGTGATATGGACTACCTCACACCTGAGTGTGGTTTTTAGGCGCTTTTCCACTGCAATACACAAACAGTTAAGTTATGGTAACACACAGAACAAAGTTAACACGCTTCACAGACACGTGACGCACAAGATTTCCCCCTTAGGTTGACTGCAGTGGCGGTAGGAGGGACGTCTCGCCTCAAACTTAAAATAAATTTGCCAAACCAGGAAAACAACTGATCTCATAAAATGGAATAAACGGTAGGACACAGAAGGTTTTCAGACTCTGTACCTAAGTTTACTTTATTCTCAGTTGCTCGATTATCGCTTACTCTACCTACTACGATCGCCTTTACTCTGTAACACCAATACATACTTTTACTGCACTACAACATGCACTCAAATTACTTTTTCTGTTACAAAAGGAAGCATTTCTGTACGTTATAAATAACAAATTAGTGTTGAGTAGCTGTAAATCGCATGAAAACAGTATCCTGTACATATTTCTATGTATTCCCTTAAAAGCAACCTCGTTTGTTTCTCAGGCACAACTATGCCATTCTGATATTTTCTACGCAAGTCGACGGATGGCAGTGCTATGTTCTCATAGTTAACAGTTCTCTGGTGCTGCTTCAAGAATCACTCCAAAATAATGAAGCGCTTTTGTCTACATCGGGAAGAGAGAGTTGAAGAGGCTTGCACAGGATAGACTAGCATGGAGAACTGCATCAAACTAGTCTTCGATCTGAACATCACAACAAACAAAATAAGCACATACATGATTCAACGGCTATTCGGTGATCGAATACCAAGAATATGACGCCACGCCTCCATCCCTCACAGTATCCATATGACATCGAACCACTCTAATTTTACAGCGTGATCTTATCACCTGATATATTTAGGAAGAAACAAAGTTGTATCATCGGCCAATTCTTTAAGATATGACGTAGAAAATCCTAATATTGTTACCTTCCTTTATTTTTCATTGACTCATAATGACAGACCTCTAAGCAGTCTAATGTAAAAGAAGTCGGTAATAGGGTTGACAGTGGGATGTATAATAGGAAAGTCCGGTTCCGTAACTGAGCGGTCAGCGTATGTAACTGCTTGCGATTCCCAGTAGTGCCGCCGGCCGGTGTGGCTGTGCTGTTCTAGGCGCTACAGTCTGGAACCACGTGACCGCTACGAATCCTGCTTCGGGCATGGATGTGTGTGATGTCCTTAGGTCAGTTAGGTTTAAGTAGTTCTAAGTTCAAGGGGACTGATGACCACAGACGTTAAGTTCCATAGTGCTCAGAGCCATTTTTGAACCAGTAGTGCCAGAAATTTTTCCTGGAAAGGGGTGCAGTCGGCCTCTTAATGGCAACTGAGGATCTGCTTGAATCTGAATTCGCGGCTCTAGGGTCTCGGGAGCTCACTATGGACGGAGAGCGGTGTGCTGACCCTACGCTCCTCCGTACCGCATCCGAAAGACGTCGCTGGCGGAGGATGCCACGGCGGCCAGTCGCTACCGGAAATAAGCAATGGTATAACAGGAAACTATCAGAACTCAAAACATCCGCAGTGAAGTAATCAAGGTATTGTACTGTATGTTAACCGGGGACCTAGAAACGACCGAGAGGCCCCGTCCCCGCCGCAGCCGCAGTGGTCCACGACCCCACGACGACTACGGCAGTCCACTTCACCCCTCCGCAGCCCCACACCGAACCCAGGGTTATTGTGCGGTTCGGCCTCCGGTGGACCCCCCCGGGGAACGTCTCACACCAGACGAGTGTAACCCCTATGTTTGCGTGGTAGAGTAATGGTGGTGTACACGTACGTGGAGGACTTGTTTGCACATCAATCGCCGACATAGTGTAACTGAGGCGAAATAAGGGGAACTAGCCCGCAATCGTCGAGGCAGATGGAAAATTAAAAATTTTTACGTAGTTGCCTGAGGTAGCAAGGTGTAACATATGCAGTTCTCCGCGCTCTGCGTAGCTGAACTAGCAGAAAACTGCGGCTAGAAACGTTGAATCAGGAGTGTAATTACTGTCCAGCCTTCTGCAGCATAGTTACACAGTTTTCAACGATCTTCGACGCGTAAGACGTGAAACGCTGGCAGACAGTCACGTGGGTAAGAATGTATGCTTTCGCAAATTTTAATAATGAAGCATAGTTTGCTGCGCACTTTTATATCGTCTGGATTTCGACGAACATTACTATAGCTAGGGCTTTGGCGTAAATCTACGCAAAGCGTGTCCGGACGGTTGCACATGCAGATGCCAGAACCGTTTAGTTCAGCGGTTGGCGGCGTCCTCAGCGGACAAAAATTACTGAGCAGTAGGGAGCCCAGGTTAACGTCACGCAAACTGCATGAACGCAGTGCGGAGAGGCGCGTTGCCCCGACGGCCGACCTTGCTGGCTGCTGGCTGCTGGTGGCTTCCGTGAGGGAATGCGATGCGTGACGTAGCGGCGGCGGCGGCGGCGGCGGCGCTGGCCGAGCGTGTCGGCTGCAGGGTGCCCGGGCCGTGTGGCCGTCCTCTCCGTTAGCCTGGCGCCGTGCGTGCATAAGAAGCCGATCGCATTCCCGCGTCCGCCGCGCCGTTACCTGTGCAACCCGCTCGGCAGCCAGCTCTAAATCACCCCGCTAGTGCCGATCTGACTGATTCAAGTTGAAAGGGTATGTAGCCTTATAAACAAATATACGGTACCGTCTACATACCTTTACTACAGGTTTGTTTCCATCAGGAACAGCGTGCTCCACGACAGTATTGATGAGATCCCAGACAGGAGGAAGGGCAGCATCGATCTTAAATTTTTAATCTGTCTATTGTAGATCGATTTCAGCTATCGTGCAGCGATCTTGAGTGCAGTTATATCCAAGTCATGATGACTCATCATAACTGAACTTCGCATCTGGTAGCACATCGTCATTACAGATAACAAAAACTGTTTACCAGGTCTAATAGTACACAGCTGAGTTCTTTCGATGCAGGCTGCCCATGATTATTTGGTAAGAATTCCAACAACAACAAAAATGGTTCAAATGGCTGTGAGCACTATGGGACTTAACTTCTGAGGTCATCAGTCCCCTAGAACCTAGAACTGCTTAAACTTAACTAACCTAAGGACATCACACACATCCGTGCCCTAGGCAGGATTCGAACCTGCGACCGTAGCGGTCGCGCGGTTCCAGACTGTAGCGCCTAGAACCGCTCCGCCACCCTGGCCGACCCGAACTCCAACAGCCGGAGCAATAATATACCATTGCTCAGACTTGCTCTTCTATGAGTTTTCCTCTACAGATGCACAGCACTTGCACAGAAGCCTTAAAAAAATCCGGTTCTATCATTCGCCTTCTCTAATATTGACTTTACTTGATGTATATCGGGCAAGTTCTTAGTACCAGTCCTCAAAACTTATACGACGAAACAAGCTCAAGATGGATGTGTGTGATATACTTAGATTAGTTAGGTTTAAATAGTTCTAAGTCTAGGGGACTGATGACCGCAGATATAGTGCTTAGAACCAAGCTCAAGATGTCCACCACTAAGTTTGTAATCGGACACAATCGGATTGTTTCTCTTTTTTATGGTTCAAATGGCTCTGAGCACTATGGGACTCGACTTCTGAGGTCATCAGTCCTTTAGAACTTAGAATTAGTTAAACCTAACTAACCTAAGGAAAACACACACATCCATGCCCGAGGCAGGATTCGAACCTGCGACCGTGGCGGTCTCGCGCTTCCAGACTGCAGCGCCTAGAACCGCACGGCTACTTCGGCCGGCTCTCTTTTTTATGGGTTTTATGTTGCATTTATGCACTTTGGCAGAGACATGCTATTCATTACACAAAGTCTTCTTGCATTACCTCACGACTGTCCAACGGCAATAGTAATCTGTAAACAATTACCTCGTCAGCAAACAATCTTGTAATGTTGCTAGTCCTATTTGAGAAAGCGTTTATGGGCGAATCAGACATTTAGTAAATGAGTTTTGCCATCTGGTCAGCAGAATAACTGATGATGGGTGAAGCATAGAGAATATGAAATACAGACTGTCTACGTTCTACAGAAAAGAAAGCATTTCTCAAAAAGAGGAATTTCTTAACACTGAATATGATTTTAAGTGTTATGACGTCTTTCATGAAGCATTTGTCGGGAGAGTAGTCTAGTACGGAAATGAAACGTGGACGATAAGCAATTCTGGTAAAATAGAATAGAAATTTTTGAAATGCGGTGCAATAAGAGAACACTGAACACTAGATGGGTAGCTCTCGTAACTAATGAGGAGGTACTGAATAGAAATGGATAGAAAAGGAACTTATGGCATAACTTGACTGAAAGAAGGAATCGTTTGATACGACATATTGTGAGGCATCAAGGAATTGTCAGTTTGGTATTGGAAAGAAGTGTATGGCGTAAAAATTGTAGAGGGAGACCAAGGTTTCAATGCGGTAACCAGGTACAAATGGGTGCAGGTTGCAGCAGTTATTCGGAGATGAAGATATTTAGACGATAGACTAGCGTGGAGAATTGTGTCAAACCAGTCTTCGGTCTGGAGAACCCAGCAAAGAACGTTGATAGCATTTGAGATCCTATTACGCTTCATTGCTACTCGACAGACGTTACTCCCGTTGTTGTTAATCAGTCGTCATGCAGAATAACGTGTTGAGTTCCGTCAAAAATTAGTTTTCGGGAAAACACTTGGTAATAAGTCTACGCCGACCGCTGTGGTCGAGCGGTTCTAGGCACGAGCGCGACGGTCGCAGGTTCGAATCCTGCCTCGGGCATGGATGTGTGTGATGTCCTTAGGTTAGTTAGGTGTAAGTAGTTCTAAGTCTAGGGAACTGATGACTTCAGATGTTAAGTCCGATGGTCCTCAGAGCCATTTGAATCATTTGAATAAGTCTACTATGTGATATAGTGTTAAACGCCGTCTGCAAATCTAGGATGACAGGATCTATCGTTTCACCTGCTTCCACTGGTTGCAAGTGTTGTGTATGAATAAACCAAGCTGTTTCTCATGTGAATGGTTTTTTCCTGAATTCATACTTTTTTTTGTAGAAAAAGTTTTTCTCCACCATGAACATCATAGTGTTCGAGCTTAGAATGTGCTTCAAGATGCTACAACTAAAAAACTTCAGCGAGTTTGGCCTTTTCGTGTATAGTTTTTTTACTCTTTGTTAACAGTAGAAACCTGCGTTATTTTCTAGACATACTGAACTATTTGCTGCGCAATAGTTTCTCTGTAAATAATATCTATTAAAGGTCTAATTCCGCAGCGTATTCGATGTAAAATGTGATTGGATTTTCGTCAAGGATTAGCGCATTGTTCGCATTGAGTGGTCTTCACAGTTTTTTTTTTTTTTTCAGTACTATGCAACGAATATTTGTGACTAGCTGAATCTGCACGGCCGATCAATTGAAAATTTTAACTCGACAATTTTTAACCAGACCGTCTGTGTCTTGACTTCTCTACAACATGGCAAAGGAACGAAACCGTTCGTAAAACAATAAATGTAAAAAAATGAAGCTGAGCTAGTTTTCCTTCACCATTAGCATTAATGTCATGTGTGGGCTTAACATGATCAAGATTATTACCTGACTTTGTGTCAATCTTCTAGGATAAATTTGAAACGGTTGCGCAGTGTCTCTTGGAGTGAGGACGTGACCCACTGTCGGTGCTCCGTCCGTCGGATGGGTGCGTTAAGCAAGGCGCACCCTTTAGTTGCTCGAGACTAACTGGCTGTGTACGACACCCGTTACACCCTTTCACTTTTCACTCCCATTGTCATCAACACAATCACCTGTACTGGAGGGACGCAACACAAGAACCTCACGAAGGAAGGAAGGAAGATTAGAATTTAACGTCCCGTCAACAACGTGGTCGTTAGAGCGGAGGAAGTATAGGGAACGAAATCGACCATACCTTTTGAACGGAACAATTCCTGCATTTTCCTTAAGCAATTTAGGCAAATCACGGAAAACCTAAACTTAAATGACTGAAAGGGGCTCTGAACCTTTGTCCTCCAAAATACACGACCAGCGTGTTAACGATTGCCCCATCTTACTAGGCAAAACTACCGGAGGAAACGTGACACTCTGCACGAGGATGCCTTCGCGTGGTTGTTTAACGCAGTACATGTTGGGGGTCCGGCCGTTGTGACCGAGCGGTTCTAGCGCTTCAGTCCGGAACCGCGCTGCTGCTACGGTCGCAGGTTGGAATCTTGCCTCGGGCGTGGATGGGCGTGATGTCCTTAGGTTAGTTAGGTTTAAGTAGTCTACGGGACTGATGACCTCAGATGTTAAGTCCCATAGTGCTTAGAGCCATTTGAACCTGTCAGGGGTTGACACGATTAGTGCTGGCGATGCCCCGATTGTGACAGGGATCAGCGCTGCGTGTGGAGCGCTGCGGAAAGCACTCAGCTGGCGAGCGCGTGTTGTTTACCTCGCCCTTGACCGCCAGCGGGTGGCGCTCTGCGCAGCTGGCCGTGGCGCTGGCCACTCTGCGAGTCCCGCCTCGGCTCACGCAGATCACACTGTACCGCTCCGGAGAGAGTCGCCAACAGCGCGAACGAACTGATTAGATTTTTATCTAATGAGTCTTACGTCATTCCGAAAACACGAGGTGCACAATACGATTCTGTCATCTTGCGAATCCGCTGAAATGTTGACTTCACAACGTGCAATTCTAGCACAGTATTGTTGGGAAATATGCACCTACGCATACTGCCTGTAGACTTACGTACGATCCGTAACACCTGTTTCTTTTCGCTGATGACGTGTGGGAAAAAAAAAGTAACTGTCTATACATTTCTCTATTTTCGACTCTTTGCCGTAATCTTATCGTCACAATGCTTGCGCGATATACGAATGGTAAGAAATACACACATTAAAAAAAAGGCTTGCGTCACATCGGCTCCCAGAACGCCTGAAGACAGACGTTGATTGTGGATGTTGTATCACAGGCACAGTCCATTTCACTGTTCAGGGATGTCACTAAACCCGCCCAAAGATTTAACAAATATGCATGAGCTGCCCCTATTAGACTGAGGGGTGCCGACAGCTGATCAGTTCCAGTCGTTCAACCATTAAGGAAGTACACGGCTCGTGTTATCCGTAGTTCAAACATGCCTAGATGGTCAATACCGCGGATCGATCCCATCTGCATTATTACTTTTTATCTGGAAGGGCTCTCAACAACGGAAGTGTCGAGGCGTCTCGGAGTGAACCAAAGTGATGTTGTTCCGACATGGAGGAGATACAGAGACAGGAACTGTAGACGACATGCCTCACTCAGGCCACCCAAGGACTACTATTGCAGTGGATGGCCGCTACCTACGGACTATGGATCGGAGGAACCCTGACAGCAACGCCACCATCTTGAGTAATTTTTTTCGTGCAGCCAAAGGACGTAGTGCTACGGCTAAAACAGTGCGCAGTAGGCTACATGATGCGCAACTTCACTCACGACGTCCACGGCGAGGTCCGTTTGTAACCACAACACCATGCAGCGCGGTACAGATAGGCCCAACAACATGCCCGACCGCTTAGGATTGGCATCATCTTCACCGATGAGTGTCGCATATGCCTTCAACCAGACAATCGTCGGAGACGTTTTTGGAGGCAACCCGGTCAAGCTGAACGCCTTAGACACACTATCCAGCAAGCGCAGCAAGGTGGAGGTTCCCTGATGTTTCGGGGTGGCATTATGTGGGGCCGATGTAACCCGCTGGTGGTCATGGAAGGCACCGAAACGGCTATACGATAGTGATGCCATCCTCCGACCGATAGTGCAAACATGTCGGCAGCATGTGTGTTACTCATTCGTCTTTACGGACGACAATTCGCTACCCCATAGTGCACATATTGTGAATGACTTCCTTCAGGATAACGACATCGCTCGACTAGAGTGGCCAGCATGTTCTCCAGACATGAACCCTATCGAACATGCCTGGGATAGACTGAAAAGGGCTGTTGATAGACGACGTGATCCACCAGCCACTCTGAGGAATCCAAGGCCAATCGCCATTGAGGAGTGCGACTATCTGGACCAACAGCGTCTTGATGAACTTGTGGATGGTATGCCACGACGAATACAGGCATGCATCAATGCTAGAGGACTTGCTACTGGGTATTAGAAGTATCGGTGTGTATAGCAATCTGGACCACCACCTCTGAAGGTCCCGCTCTATGATGGTACAACATGCAGTGTGTGGTTTTCATGAGCATTATATTTACGCTGAGCTCTATTCCCATTTTTTTACAGGTTTCGGGGCTCTCGAAAGCGAGGTGATGCAAAACTCTTTTTGATGTGTGTATGTACACATAAGCAAAAATTCATATGGAAATCATAATATAAAATTTGTACAAACACAACTACCCGCCGCAATGCTGTTTGAACGGTGTCTGTCAACCGAACATACCGATTTTACACATATCGCGTCAACATTTTGGCAATGTTTGACAATGTACCAGAGAAAAACACTCCACTTATTATCAGGTAACCTGGAAGATCCTCATCAAAGTAAGACTGATCGTCTCGTAGATAGCAGACTTCGGTCGATGCCTGGCCGGTGTGGCCAAGCGGTCCTAGGTGCTTCTGTCTGGAACCGCGCGACCGCAACGGTCGCAGGTTCGAATCCTGCCTCGGGCATGGATGTGTGTGCTGTCCTTAGGTTAGTTAGGTTTAAGTAGTTCTAAGTTCTGGGGTACTGATGGCTTCAGATGTTAAGTCCCATAGTGCTCAGCGCCATTTGAACCATTTGAACTTCGGTTGATAGTAGAATATTGGGAAAACGCAGTCACTTCAAAAATGAGACTGCTTACAAAACGGTCGTACAACCCAACGCATAATATTAAGTATCTAGCACCCAATAGCACCCAAAGCGAATTGCACTAAAAGGGATACTGGATTTACAGTCAATAGAAATTTCGAAAGAAAGGCAGTATTAATGGTCTTAAGTTCCACGCACGGGAGAGTGTTGCGCAAATGCTGACTAACTTAAGTTGTAAGACAGAAATAAATGACAGATGTTATAGAAAAGCCTAGCTATAAATTTTCAAGAAACAGTGGTAACTGAGGGCCACAGGAATGCTCTACAATTAGAAAAGAGACTACGGGCACAAGTTCAGACAAGAACGCACACAGACTCATTTTGGCAGTTATTCTTTCCGCGATCCATACGCAAATGAAACAGGAACAAATCTGAATACTGGGTACAGCATTTCACAACACCTTCGAAATTCCACATCTACACCTGCTTGACTATCTGCAATTCACTATTAAGTGCCTGACAGAGGGTTCATCGAACCACCATCAAGCTGCTTATCTACCATTCCACTCTCGAACAGCTCGCAGGAGAAACGAACGTTTCAATCTTTCCGTGCGAGCTCTGATTTCTCTTATTTTGTTACGGTGATCATTTCTCCCTGCATAAGAATGCACGAAAAAACATTTTCGCATTCGGAAGAGAAAGAAGAAGATTGAAATTTCCTGAAAAGATCTTGCTGCAGCGAAAAACGTCGCTGTTTTAATAATTGCCACCCCGCTGCGTTTATCATATCCGCGGCACCCTCTTCCCTATTTCGCAATAACACAAGACGTCGTGCACTTCTTTGTACTTTTCGATGTTCTCCGTGAATCCTATCTGATTTGGAGCGCCGCGCGGGAATAGCCGAGCGGTCTTGGGCCCTGCAAAAATGGTTCAAATGGCTCTGAGCACAATGGGACTCAACTTCTGAGGTCATTAGTCCCCTAGAACTTAGAACTAGTTAAACCTAACTAACCTAAGGACATCACTCACATCCATGCCCGAGGCAGGATTCGAACCTGCGGCCGTAGCGGTCTTGCGGTTCCAGACTGCAGCGCCTAGAACCGCACGGCCACTTCGGCCGGCAAGGGCGCTGCAGTCATGGACTGTGTGTGTTTATTCTTAGGATAATTTAGGTTAGTAGTGTGTAAGCTTAGGGGCTGATGACCTTAGCCGTTATGTCCCATAAGATTTCACACACATTTGATATGGAGCGCATACCGCGCAGCAATACTTCAAAGCAGGACGGGCAAGCGTATTTTAGGCTGTGTCTTCAGTAGAACAGTTCGTAGTGTTCTGCCAATAGAACGCAATCTTTGGTCTGTTTTCCCCATGACATTTTCTGTGTGACCGTTACAATTTAAGCTGAACGTAACTGTAATTTCTAGGTATTTAGCCGGCCGCTGTGGCCGAACGGTTCTAGGCGCTTCAGTCCGGAACCGCGCTACTGCTACGGTCGCAGCTTCGAGTCCTGCCTTGGGCATGGTGTGTGTGATGTCCTTAGGTTGGATAGATTTAAGTAGTTCTAAGTCTAGGCGAGTGATGACCTCAGATGTTAAATCCTATAGAGCTCAGAGCCATTTCAGCCATTTAGGTATTTTGTTGTATTGACAGAGTTTAAATTTGTGTGATTTATTGTGTAACCGAAATTTAACTGATTTCTTTTCTTACTCGTGTGGATGACTTCTCATTTTTCCTTATTTATAGTCGATTGCCACTTTTCGCACCATACAGATACATTGTCTAATTTTATATTTGGTTTTAGTCTTCTTATGACTTTACTAGAAGGTAAATGACATCATCATCTACAAACAGTCTAGGGGGGCTGATCAGATTGTCTCCTAAATCGTTTACATAGATTAGGAACAATAGAGGGCCTTAAACGATTAGTTGGAAAACGCCACTTATCAGTTCCGCTTCACACTATAACTCGATAATCTGGTTAGACGCCGCTTGTGAGGTACGGTGTCAAAACCTTTCTTTAAATCTAGAAGTGAGGAATTAAGTTTCCTGTCGACAGTACTCATTGGTTCTCGTGAATAAATAGCCAGCTGTGTTTAGCAAGAACGACATTTTCTGAGTCTGTTCTGACGATGTCAGAATAGATTAAGAAACTTGGAAACTGATACAGAAGTACATAGGAAGGAGAAAGGCGTTCCTTGGTGGGCGCGGGGGGGGGGGGGGGGGGGCGAGGCTTCTTAACCTGATGACACCTCCCTTCCCCACGTCCCCCAGCTCCACTTCCTCGTCGGATCTAGACCTGCGGGGATTTGGAGCCCAGCAGTGGTAGTGTGTGTTGGGGGACACGCCCAAGACGTTGCGGACGCCGGAGAGGTTATCGACTGACCCGCTGCTTTCGGTGGTCGATGTGCCCCGGGCGGCGGCGCGCGAAAGTCACCCGTCTGCCGGCGTGGCTGAGTCTCCGGCTCGTACTGAGCGAGGTTGCGGCTGCGGCTGCCCCCGGCGAGAAAGCGTGCCCACCACACACCGGCCACCCGCCACCTGACCCACAAGCCTCAGCGCGCTAATAGCCTATCAAGGCGCGCTCTTTCTCCACCGGTCGCCGGCACGATGCCCGCAGGTGAGGGACCTGCTCCTAACCTAGAGTTCGCGCAAGTCGGGCCGGAGGCGCCGCAGCGCAAGGCAGCGCAGGTTTTAATGATTCGCGGATCTCCGTACAACAGCGCAGGTGGAGGCGCGAGACATGCTGATACCGTGTTGCTACCGCGTCTGACCTCGATAACGTCCTTAATTGGGCGAGGGAGAGAATCCACAAATTTCGTCGGGTATGCCGCATCAAACTGAGGTTACATGTCGACGGATGCCACAGCAAAAAAACTTCGCTGGTGCTTGGCACGTCCCAACCGTTGGTGGACGAGTGCGTCAGCACTACCAACAGAGAGATCCAATTGAGGAGTGAGGTGTCTGATTCCGATCACCTCGAATGAGAGTGTCAACAAGTTCCAAAGTTGCAGGACTTACAGCTGTGTGCGGCCGGTCGGAGGACGGGAGATGAATTTGCGCGAACTTTTTACTTTTTGCAAGGATGGCGGACGCTTTGCCCGACATCTAGGTTTTGTTCACTGGCTCATACATTCCGCAAGCGCCTATGAGCATTTGCGATGCAAAAAAAAAAAAAAAAAAAAAAAAAAAAAAAAAAAAAAAAAAAAAACTTGGAACGGATCAAACTACAGGAGCAGAAGCAGGAACAATTCACGATGTCCCACAACTAATTCCGCACTTTTCAGCCAAAAAAAAAATGTTGCTTTCCACGAGTATTACACCATTTCATGTAGACAAGTTGGATAGTACGCCTTGATACAGCAACAAATCGTACAACTTTTTTGATGATGTGGTCAAGATCATTTGCTCCTTTCTGTCAGTCACGTCTTAACGTCGACCCACCTTACCCAGTGGCAAAGATAACCTATTCACTACGGTGACAGATGAGAGGCTGACGGTCACAGGACCGCCTAGTACGAGTTCTGGTCCATCTACAGTGCCCCGTGGCGACGAGTGTGCTCTTTAAATGGGATGAGCCTATCTCGAAGGTATTCCATTGCTGCCTAAAATATTAATGCACTACATTCGATTAGGTGTAAAAGATCGCTGCACTACACTCATTAAGATACTCTTTCCGCAAAGTACATTTCGTAGGTAAGCTGTCCAAAGACAATACGAGCGATGGATTCAACAAAGGTGCAGTGGTACGGGGCGCGGTCCTAGGGCCCGCGGCTTTGTGCTGCTGTCGGCTCCCGCCGCCTACTTCCTACCGATGCGGCCCTGGGAACCTGTAAGTCGGCCTGCCGCTTCCCAGCATTCGGCAGCGCGGCGGATTCGGCTACTGGGAACGATCTGCCTGGCGGCGCTAGAAAGCGGCACAGATGTGGCCCGCGCTCCTGTGGAAAAACGCCGCCCGCTAGCAGAATGGCGATCTCCAGCAGCGCTGCACGAAACAAGAACGAGCTCCAGGTCGCTAACTGCCTTGGGCAGCTGTTCCATACGCTGCTCGTTCTTATACAATACATTCCAGAAACCACATATTGGCGACGCCGTGGGTTGCCGAATACAAGCCAGTGTAGGCTGTCAGCAAGTGTCGAAGGTTCCATCGCCGGCAGCAGTGGTCGAGCGGTTCTAGGCGTTTCAGTCCGGAGCCGCGCGACTGCTACGCTCGCAGGTTCGAATCCTGCCTCGGGCATGGATGTATGTGATGTCCTTAGGTTAGTTAGGTTTATGTAGCTCTAAGTTCTAAGGGAGTGAAGACCTCCGACGTTAAGTCCCATAGTGCTTAGAGCCATTTGAGCCATCGCCTTGATCTTCAGTGGCCAAAACAATTTGGAAATGAAGTCGCATCCCTCTGGACAGAGCGTACGGGAACGATGCGGGGGACACGCACCGCCGTACTACCTCGTGGAGGTGGTTTGCCGTTCCCTTCCTCCGACCGTAATGGGGATGAATGATAATGGTGATGAAGACGACACAAAAACACCCAGTTATACGGGGGCAGGAGAAAATCCTTGACCCCACCGGGAATCGAACCCGGGACCCCGTGCTCGGGGAGCGAGAACGCTACCGCAAAACCACGAGCTGCGGACGCTAAAGCAATAAGGGAATAAAAATAGGTGCATGTTTTGTACAGATAAGCTTCAATACCTTTTGAGATCGCACAACGGAGGCTGTGTTTTCAGACACAATATATCCTTATCTATGTTACATCAGATATGAAAGAGTAGTTTCTGTACGAATGGAATAGCTCAGAAGTAGGAGAAGCTACCACAGTTAGGTTTCCAAGAAATTGTATGTAGTAGTAGTAGCAGTTTTATTCGTCCGTTGGTCACTGTTGCAAGGTTACTGTACAAGTCGTGATATTACAGTTTTAGACGAAAAGAACATAAACATTATGTACAGGGCGTTTACATACAGGTCCATTTCGACTAGGAAGCGACTGGTAGTCAGCCGGTACCTAATAGTAGGAGCCATTTCGACATTTACCTAAAATAATTTGGGGAAATTACGGAAAACCTAAATCACAATGGCCGGATGGAGGCTCGACCTCCATGCTCCAGAACATAAGGCCAGTTTATCTCTAATTTTGTTTATATATTCTTGCAAAGAATTTATTTAATAATGTAAGGATACCAGTGCTGCACCATTCACCGTTCACTGCACATACTATGTACTCATTATTTAATAGTGTAAATCTACGCAAACAATCAACTGATATCAGGGTCATGACGAGGATGTAGTCACTCGTTCGGCTAACACCTATTTGTACCTATCTTACACAGATTCAGAAAGATTACCGACTGCCGTAGATTACTCCACGTGTGCCCTCGCTAAACCGTAACTCATGCTACAATATTAGAAATGACTAATCAGGATTTCTCGTCATCGCATTGGCGAGTCATATACCTCTGTATATAACGCCCCTACGGCGCGCCAGGGGAAAGTCTGGTGCAACTAACATTCTGTAACAGCAACTTAGTCGATCACATGTACTGCTGAAGCTCCAAAACGGATAACTCTAACAGAGTCTGGCCTCCTATACCAAACAGGACTGCCCGACGACCACTGGAAACCGCGAGCTGCACCTGTGTTCTGAAAATGTTTAACCATTCAGGCATTACAGCAAATAAATGACTCGCCAGCTTAGCCGAGAGCACAATTGCGCTGCTACCTGGACTCGGATCGAATCCGCTCGGCGGATTAACGACGAGGGCCGGTGAGCTGGCTAGCCTGGATGTGGTTTTTAGGCGGTTTTCCACGTCCCCCTAGATGAATAGCGGACTGTTCCCCACGTCCCGCCTCAGTTACCCGCCTCGCAGACATCTGAAACACGTTTGCACTATTTCATGGTTTACACTAGACGCAGACAGCTGGGGAGCACTAATTCCATCACGGGGGGTATGGGGTGCGGCATGACGGGCATCCGGCCACCCCTTACAATTAACCATGCCAAATCTGACTTAACCACGCCGACTCTGTGCAACATGTGGAACAAAGGCACTAGCAAAAGAAGAAGACATTACAGCAAATAACATCGTGTATAGAATGCAAATATCTCCATTAGTCATCTCCTGTTATCGCTATTCCAACTTAAAGATGTGGCAGCAAACCAGCCATTATAAGTATTTCTCTAGCCCTTTAGGCAGCCAAGTAGACGGAGGACACACTACGCGGGAATCAGAGGAAACCAAATCCATTAGCTCCGAGCGGACAGAGCCGAATTAAGCCAACTTATCACTAAAAGACAATAGGACGTGCCGTCGTGGCACGCCCTCATGTCGGCCCGGACCCAAATGGAATACAATTCCTGTTCCTATTTAACACACAAATCGAAAAATTATTCATCGTAAGTTATACGGCATAAATTCACTTTTAAAACGTATGCAGATCTGTATCAGAAAATATCGAGAGAAAGGTGAAATGCGTTATGAAACGATTCGTTTAAAAGTAAGAAATAAACCAGATTACAGAAACATTTGACACGCCTTTAACGGTGCTCGAAACTTTGTACAGCAAATGCGGAGCCGACTGAGAGTTTAATGTTTCGTGCTTAACTTTTGCTGTACGTGATACCTCCGACTTAAACAAGAAACTAAAGACGGGAATGTGAACGTCACATGGCATTACTGGCTGGGGTTAGCCGTCTCTCGCGTGTTCCTCCACTTACAATGGCTGCTTTTCTCGCGGATATGTCAGAATTGTGTCGTATGTGTCTTTGTAGCACAGGTGAGTGTGACGGGAGCGTGTATAGTGTAGTGTTGTATTTGTGTCGTATGACGATGATCAGAGCAGGCAGAGTGTGAGACCCGGTTCCGGCACAAAGGCTAGTCCTCTGGAATAGCACGAAGGGAACCGCCGGGCTTAACGTCCGCATGCGACAAACGAATCACCACCACGCTCACAACTCATGAGTCACTGCGAAGTGGCTTGTAATTTATTCCAAGGCACTGCCGAAAACACTAGTTTGAGGCTACCACCTCTCTAGAGATGTCTAAGGACATCACACACATCCATGCCCGAGGCAGGATTCGAACCTGCGACCGTAGCGGTAACTCGGCTCCAGACTGCCGACCAAATCCTGGCAGTGAAGATTTCGTTGAGCACCAGCCAGGATTCGAACCGTCTCACGTCTTAGTCGGGCGCCACCGCACAGGCGTGCGTTAGCATCTCGGCTACGTGGGCGAGTTGAACGTCAGATAAGGTGATAGCAAGTGGTGCAGCCGGAAGTGAGGCGATAGCGGAGAGCGGAATAAGGACGCCGGATGCACAGCGCAGAGGCAGGCAGGCGGGCAGGCGGGCAGCCGGCGAGCGGTTTCCGCTTTCCCCGCGGCCAGCCGACCGTCTCGCCTCCCTGGCCGCAGCGCCGAGCCGCCGCTCCCGTCTCTACTCGGCAGCTGCGTCGGGCCGGCCACCGCCTGGCGAGGGACTCCGCGACACCCGCCGGGGAACGAAGGAAACCACTACCGCCAGCAGTTGGTCGGACAAACGGACACTGGACAGGCGATCTGCTCCTTCCAGTTCCGTGCTTCTTCTAGACTCACAACCACCGCTGTAACACGCAACACGATTTTGAGTGCCCTATCTACAAGTACATAAAAGGCCAGAACTGATTTTGCTAGCACGTTCAACTTTGGGATCTCGGAACGTCAGTTTACTGTGCACGAGTACAATCACATGTTCCCACTTAGTCGGCAATATGAAGTGAACTAGTACCTTCATAAGTAAGAGCAGAAAAGGAGAAGGAGGGGGGGGGGGGGGAGGGAGGGGGCGGGTTATTCAAAATGTTCAAATGTGTGTGAAATCTTATGAGACTTAACTGCTAAGGTCATCAGTTCCTAAGCTTAAACACTACTTAACCTAAATTATCCTAAGGACAAACACACATCCACGCCCGAGGGAGGACTCGAACCTTCGCCGGGACCAGCCGCACAGCCAGGTATTACGGACATTATTAAACGGCTAACCCGGTGGACTATGCGCAGTCCCCGTCCCAGATTGCTGTCTATAGATTGTCACTGGCAACAAAAATTTCATTTTCATGCTGTCATAATCTACTAATTAAGGGGTATAATCTTATGTTACAGGTTTAACACAGTAAGACAAGTACTACAGTTGGAAACTGTGTGTATGCCTTGAGGGAGCGTAACTCAATACGCGCAAATTACCCAGACTAATTGTTTTACAAATAAAAAAATACCTTCTCTTGCCGCACTGTATTTTATTTCTCCGAGATGCCTTTTTCGCCTTTTTTCACTTCAAGGCATCAGCAGTGGGCTCTATAATGATACAGGTACGATACACTTTTTTAAAATGTATTATTCATAGATTATAAAACATTTCACCTCCCCCCATGAACTATGGACCTTGCCGTTGGTGGGGAGGCTTGCGTGCCTCAGAGATACAGATAGCCGTACCGTAGGTGCAACCACAACGGAGGGGTATCTGTTGAGAGGCCAGACAAACGTGTGGTTCCTGAAGAGGGGCAGCAGCCTTTTCAGTAGTTGCACGGGCAACAGTCTGGATGATTGACTGATCTGACCTTGTAACACTAACCAAAACGGCCTTGCTGTGCTGGTACTGCGAACGGCTGAAAGCAAGGGGAAACTACGACCGTTGTCTTTCCCGAGGGCATGCAGCTTTACTGTATGATTAAATGATGATGGCGTCCTCTTGGGTAAAATATTCCGGAGGTGAAATAGTCCCCCATTCGGGTCGCCGGGCGGGGACTACTCAAGAGGATGTCGTTATCAGGAGAAAGAAAACTGGCGTTCTACGGATCGGAGCGTGGAATGTCAGATCCCTTAATCGGACAGGTAGGTTAGAAAATTTAAAAAGGGAAATGGATAGGTTAAAGTTAGATATAGTGGGAATTAGTGAAGTTCCGTGGCAGGAGGAACAAGACTTCTGGTCAGGTGACTACAGGGTTATAGACACAAAATCAAATAGGGGTAATGCAGGAGTAGGTTTAATAATGAATAGGAAAATAGGAATGCGGGTAAGCTACTATTAACAGCATAGTGAACGCATTATTGTGGCAAAGATAGATACGAAGCCCACACCTACTACAGTAGTACAAGTTTATATGCCAACTAGCTCTGCAGATGACAAAGAAATTGAAGAAATGTATGATCAAATAACAGAAATTATTCAGATAGTGAAGGGAGATGAAAATTTAATAGTCATGGGTGACTGGAATTCGGTAGTAGGGAAAGGGAGAGAAGGAAACGTAGTAGGTGAATATGGACTGGGGCAAAGAAATGAAAGAGGAAGCCGCCTGGTAGAATTTTGCACAGAGCACAACTTAATCATAGGTAACACTTGGTTCAAGAATAATAAAAGAAGGCTGTATACATGGAAGAACCCTAGAGATACTAAAAGGTATCAGATAGATTATATAATGGTAAGACAGAGATTTAGGAACCAGGTTTTAAATTGTAAGACATTTCCAGGGGCAGATGTGGACTCTGACCACAATCTAATGGTTATGACCTGTAGATTAAAACTGAAGAAACTGCAAAAAGGTGGGAATTTAAGGAGATGGGACCTGGATAAACTGAAAGAACCAGAGGTTGTACAGAGTTTCAGGGAGAGCATAAGGGAGCAATTGACAGGAATGGGGGAAAGAAATACCGTAGAAGAAGAATGGGTAGCTTTGAGGGATGAAGTAGTGAAGTAGTGAAAGCAGCAGAGGATCAAGTACGTAAAAAGACGAGGGCTAGTAGTAATCCTTGGGTGACAGAAGAAATATTGAATTTAATTGATGAAAGGAGAAAATAAAAAAATGCAGTAAATGAAGCAGGCAAAAAGGAATACAAACGTCTCAAAATGAGATCCACAGGAAGTGCAAAATGGCTAAGCAGCGATGACAAGAGAACAAATGTAAGGATGTAGAGGCTTATCTCACTAGGGGTAAGATAGATACTGCCTACAGGAAAATTAAAGAGACCTTTGGAGATAAGAGAACCACTTGTATGAACATCAAGAGCTCAGATGGAAATCCAGTTCTAAGCAAAGACGATAAAGCAGAAAGGTGGAAGGAGTATATAGAGGGTCTATACAAGGGCGATGTACTTGAGGACAATATTATGGAATTGAAAGAGGATATAGATGAAGATGAAATGGGAGAGAGTTTGACAGAGCACTGAAAGACCTGAGTCGAAACAAGGCCCCCGGAGTAGACAACATTCCATTGGAACTACTGACGGCCTCGGGAGAGCCAGTCCTTACAAAACTCTACCATCTGGTGAGCAAGATGTATGAGGCAGGCGAAATACCCTCAGACTTCCAGGAGAATATAATAATTCCAATCCCGAAGAAAGCAGGTGTTGACAGATGTGAAAATTACCGAACTATCAGTTTAATAAGTCACAGCTGCAAAATACTAACACGAATTCTTTACAGACGAATGGAAAAACTAGTAGAAGCCGACCTCGGGGAAGATCAGTTTGGCTTCCGTAGAAATGTTGGAACACGTGAGGCAATACTGACCCTACGACTTATCTTAGAAGAAATATTAAGGAAAGGCAAAACTACGTTTCTAGCATTTGTAGACTTAGAAAAAGCTTTTGACAATGTTGACTGGAATACTCTCCTTCAAATTCTGAAGGTGGCAGGGGTAAAATACAGTGAGCGAAAGGCTATTTACAATTTGTACAGAAACCAGATGGCAGTTATAAGAGTCGAGGGGCATGAAAGGGAAGCAGTGGTTGGGAAGGGAGTGAGACAGGGTTGTAGCCTCTCCCCTATGTTATTCAATCTGTATATTGAGCAAGCAGTAAAGGAAACGAAATAAAAATTTGGAGTAGGTATTAAAATCCATGGAGAAGAAATAAAAACTTTGAGGTTCGCCGATGACATCGTAATTCTGTCAGAGACAGCAAAGGACTTGGAAGAGCAGTTGAACGGTATGGATAGTGTCTTGAAAGGAGGATATAAAATGAACATCAACAAAAGTAAAACGAGGATAATGGAATGTAGTCGAATTAAGTCGGGTGATGCTGAAGGAATTAGATTAGGAAATGAGACACTTAAAGTAGTAAAGGAGTTTTGCTATTTATGGAGCAAAATAACTGATGATGGTCGAAGTAGAGAGGATATAAAATGTAGACTGGCAATGACAAGGAAAGCGTTTCAAAAAAGAGAAATTTGTTAACATCGAGTATAGATTTAAGTGTCAGGAAGTCATTTCTGAAAGTATTTGTATGGAGTGTAGCCATGTATGGAAGTGAAACATGGACGATAAATAGTTTGGACAAGAAGAGAATAGAAGCTTTCGAAATGTGGTGCTACAGAAGAATGCTGAAGATTAAATGGGTAGATCACATAACTAATGAGGAAGTATTGAATAGGATTGGGGAGAAGAGAAGTTTGTGGCACAACTTGACCAGAAGAAGGAATCATTTGGTAGGACATGTTCTGAGGCATCAAGGGATCACCAATTTAGTATTGGAGGGCACCGTGGAGGGTAAAAATCGTAGACGGAGACCAAGAGATGAATACAGTAAGGAGATTCAGAAGGACGTAGATTGCAGTAGGTACTGGGAGATGAAGAAGCTTGCACAGGATAGAGTAGCATGGAGAGCTGCATCAAACCAGTCTCAGGACTGAAAACCACAACAACAACAACAACAAAACAGGTCACGTCTCTCTTTTTATGTAAATAAGTGAGTACTTACATATCTTCGCGTTTTTAGTTGGTGTCTGCGTTTCCTCTCTTCTGGTCACCTGCTGAGGTCGCACTACCGATCTATTTACGAAACATAAGATGTTTCTGTGTTTCGAATTTTCCTCTTCACACTTTTCATTTCGCTTCCCGTTACTATTAGGATGCGCTATCAGTCTTCTGTAACTAATATAGACATTTGATCGGAAACTGTGACTTCAAGACGTAACCAATTTGAGCATAAGATACACGGTGAGGATGAGATACGCAGTGAACTCAAGAGAAGAAACGCAGATACTAACTGAAAACATGAAGATCTGCAAGTAATCATTTATTTACATAAAAAGCGAAAAGTGAACTGTTTTATAATCTACGAATGATACAATTAAAAAGTTTATCGTAGCTGTACCATTATACAGTGGAAAAAGGTGAAACGTGTTTGGGAGAAATAAAATACAGTGCAGCAAAAGAACACGTATTTTCTTTACAAAACAAATAGTTCTGTGCTTGCTGCGTAAGACGGCCACACAAACGAAGTCGTTGTGCACACTATATTCACCTAGCAATTGAGAATGACAGCACTTAACGATTGCCAACAACATTTACACATAATTTCAAACCTTTACGAAACTCTCTCTCACTGATACCTTCTCACAAAATGTTGAAAGGGAAAAAGTGTATCGGTTACTACATTTTCGCTGTTGATGTACTAAAACTTCAGCATCAGGAAAGAAGTTTTAAATTATTACTTCTTTACTACTAAGACATTCTGCAAGCAGTGCCCACACATATCACTGAAAGTTAGTTGGCTCAAATGGCTGTGAGCACTATGCGACTCAACTTCTGTGGTCATCAGTCTCCTAGAACTTAGAACTACTGAAACCTAACTAACCTAAGGACATCACACACATCCATGCCCGAGGCAAGATTCGAACCTGCGACCGTAGCGGTAACTCGGCTCCAGACTGTAGCGCCTACAACAGTACGGCCACTCCGGCCGGCACTGAAAGTTGGCCTGCATAATTGTACGACACATAGTTCAGGATATATGACGTCATAAAAATTGAGATGCACGAGAAACTAGCGTTTGCTTGAAATGAAGCAGAAATTACTCAGGCTATATTTATCCAGTGTTTCATAATAAGAGCAGTTAGAGATTTCCAACAAACTTTAAACTTAATTTCACACTTTTCTAAATTTTTTCTCGTTTACATGCTTAACGTGAAATGCTTAACACATTATCTTATTTGTAAAGTAACAAAATCTTTGAAGTTGTTTTATACATTAGAGGTCGATTATTTACAGAATCAGGGGTCGGGGTTTACCAGCCATTTGATTGTTTACAAATCTTATCCACGCCAATGAATACATAAAATCTGTTTTACTATACCCACATAAATCGTGCGTATTGCGGAAGAAGTGCGAAACTATAACTGGTTGAACAGTTTTGCACTCTAAGGTATCGTAGATTTGGAATTGCTAGAAAACTTCCTAAAGAGTAAAGACACATTCTTAACCCTCCGCGAAAACGCCCACCTTCGTAGCCATGTCTGAGTGCAGGGCTACAGGCTGTCCACGCGACAGCATCGGGGCCCAACCCAAAAAAATGCAAAATAAAAAGAAGTATTTGTATTAACACTGAGGGGCAGGACTTCTTACATTGTAAGACGTGTGTTGGAATTATTTTGTGTGAGCTTACTGGGATGAATTTTTAAGAGACCAACTGATACAAAATGGTTCAAATGGCTCTGAGCACTATGGGACTTAACATCTGAGGTCATCAGTCCCCTAGAACGTAGAACTACTTAAACCTAACTGACCTAAGGACATCACACACATCCATCACTGATCAAATATTAAATGCTCTGAATAACCGGACATCACCCATTGGTATTTTTTGTGATCTCTCAAAGGCCTTTGATTGTGTAAATCATGGAATTCTTTTAGATAAGCTAAATCATTATGGTTTGAGTGGGGCAGTGCACAAATGGTTTAATTCATACTTAACTGGAAGAATGCAGAAAGTTGAAATAAGTGGTTCGTGTAATGTTAAAACAGCTGATTCCTCAAACTGGGGTGCTATCAAGCACGGGGTCCCACAGGGTTCGGTCTTAGGTCCTTTACTGTTCTTGATATACATTAATGACTTACCATTCCACATTGATGAAGATGCAAAGTTAGTTCTTTTTGCTGATGATACAAGTATAGTAATAACATCCAAAAACCAAGAACTAAGTGATGTAATTGTAAATGATGTTTTTCACAAAATTATTAAGTGGTTCTCAGCAAACGGACTATCTTTAAATTTTGATAAAACACAGTATATACAATTCCGTACAGTAAATGGCACAACTCCAGTAATAAATATAGAATTTG
Source organism: Schistocerca gregaria (assembly GCF_023897955.1). Taxonomy (NCBI): domain Eukaryota; kingdom Metazoa; phylum Arthropoda; class Insecta; order Orthoptera; family Acrididae; genus Schistocerca; species Schistocerca gregaria. The sequence goes on along the minus strand of NC_064920.1, from coordinate 738,954,064 downwards.
AACAGAAGTCTGTAGCTAAGGTAGAATTTTCAAAATTTTTAGGTGTGTCCATTGATGAGAGGTTAAACTGGAAGCAACACATTGATGGTCTGCTGAAACGTCTGAGTTCAGCTACGTATGCTATTAGGGTTATTGCAAATTTTGGTGATAAGAATCTCAGTAAATTAGCTTACTATGCCTACTTTCATTCACTGCTTTCGTATGGCATCATATTCTGGGGTAATTCATCGTTGAGTAGAAAAGTATTCATTGCACAAAAACGTGTAATCAGAATAATTGCTGGAGCCCACCCACGGTCATCCTGCAGACATCTATTTAAGGATCTAGGGATCCTCACAGTAACCTCACAGTATATATATTCCCTTATGAAATTTGTTGATAATAATCCAACCCAATTCAAAAGTAATAGCAGTGTGCATACCTATAACACCAAGAGAAAGGATGATCTTCACTATGCAGGGTTAAATCTGACTTTGGCACAGAAAGGGGTAAATTATGCTGCCACAAAAGTCTTTGGGCACCTACCAAACAGCATCAAAAGCCTGACAGATAGCCAACTAACATTTAAAAATAAATTAAAAGAATTTCTAGATGACAACTCCTTCTACTCATTGGCTGAATTTTTAGATATAAAGTAAGTAAAAAAAAAAAAAAAAAAAACTTAATCATTAGTGTCATGCAATATTTTGTGTAATGTAATTTCTTGTACAGACATCTTTTATTAACCTGACACGTTCCACATCATTACGAAGTGTCGTATTCATGATCTATGGAACAAGTATTAATCTAATCTAATCTAATCCATGCCCGAGGCAGGATTCGAACCTGCGACCGTAGCGGTCGCGCGGTTCCAGACCATAGCGCCTAGTTGATACAAATGATATAAATATTCACCTGAAAATCCGCGCTTTTTCGCGTCAAGTTCGGTCTGGCGCCCGGTCAAACGGGTGGCACTTCATTTGGCAAAACCACAAAGACTTTTGGAAGAATGGTCAGCGGAATTTTGGCAGTATGAAATAACTGATTCCGCGGAAAAGCGGTTTGCTTATTAAGTCATTTCATACAGGCCACGACCCATTTAAAGTCGATGATTTTTTCCCTAAAAGCCGAAGTCACTCTTAACTATGCATCCGTCGCTTATGATCCCAAGCAACAGTGAAAGAAAGTACCCGTCTGAACTACGGATAAAGTATCAGATACGAAGTTCATTGTATGATGATGACTTGTGCTGTGTGATACTGTATTTATGTAGTTGGAGATGAGTCCTTAATGAGTGATGAGTCTGTAATGTAATATAGTAGAAGCTGAATTTACACTCCTACCCATCTCTAACAGAAGCATGGGCCCAACTGGGGTATGCGTCAACATCAATAATGACTGATGCGTTCATCCTCGGAGGAACTTCGAAATGATTTGGGATCTAACAGAGGACAGTCACGTATAGTTTGATGGTCAGAAATTGTACGCCACTGTCTCTCGTCTCTTCGCTTAGTATATACTTCTAATGAACCTTTCTTGCACTATTAGGTTTCGAACTTGTCTCTTTTATATCGCTACAGTCAAGTACCAGTGTGGCTACACAGGAACTAGCGTGCGTTCTCCCTTTTGTCCGTAATAAGGCTGTTATACGATATTTCCTTAATCAAAAATTAAAGTAAAACTGAGTATTATACGTGGAACACATTTGCCTCTAATTTAACATACTACATTTAAATGATGTGGCTAATTTTCAGAATTAGACGGTATTTGTACCATTCGACCCTTATTTCCTTTACCTTTTTAATACTGAAACTTCCTACTCCAGTCTTAGAAATTACTCAATGTCTTACCAGATCAAAAGGTTGCTAATATTATATGCAACTAGCCACTCAGTCCGCTTCACACGGGTAGCGTTAAGTATCTGTAGCCAGAAACTACTGGTTAAAAATATTTGATCATTTCAAATTGTGAGTCTCACATAACTGACTGACGGTGAGATGGTTATCTTTTCGTTATTGCTCACATTTATTACAATACTTCAAAGCGGAGTAACTCACTACCCTTTGTTCGAGGAGTTTGCAGTGAATTAAGAGCGTGAATTGCGATTGGCAATCTGAGGGAAGCAGAAATCGGCAGTCTAAAACTGTCATCGTATTTCGAAATCAATGAGGGATGAATGTTAAATTGAAGAGCAGAGTGAAAAAAAAAGTGAGGCATCCAGGATTATATCCCACTGCACCACTTTTTTCTTTTCCCTTCAGTTTGTTCATCATTGTCCTCAGCATTTGGTCTGACCGGACATCACATGACACCTCTTCAGATTCATTGTTGAATATTACACTTAGTTTCCTTTTTTTTAATTACCGAGGCTGTCCATCCCTGGACTGGACACGCTGAGCTACCGCGCCGGGTACGACAGCAGCACCACTACGTTACAGGTGACTTTGATCCCGCTTGCTATATTCTCGAAGCACTGCTGCTCTCTCTCGAGTTAAAAGATGCTGTTTGGTAGATGACAATGGCATCGTTTTCATTACTTTAATTCATCGTAATGAAGACAATTTGTACAAAATATTTATAATCCGTATTCAAGAATATCGCTCGTAAATCTTTGTATTTATCATTCAAAACATGATCAAAATCCCTACAACAGGTCCTCAGCCTAACATGCACATACAGAGGTGCGGAGGAGGCGACTTCAATTTATGTATAAATATAGAGAATAAGGGAAGGGACGAAGTAAGCTGCTCCAAATCTTTAAGACAATAGTCGTTAGACACCTCCAGAATTCAAATTTGCAAAAAATATTTCGAGTAACGGTTACGTTTATTCCTTGAGGTTAGTGTATATTTCACCCCGAGCAGTGGTCCTTCAAGTAACGGTAGCACGGCCAATTTCCGTGAAGGCCAGCCCGTTTCGCAGCACAACCCCGATTGCCACTGAGGAAGCGACACACAATTGGTGTTTTTGTCACTCCTTGATCCGTTTTCTCGTGCGCGCGCCTTACGAAAGCGACCCCATGCAGCGCACGGCGCGGTGGACCGCGTCGGCTGTTTCGCCAGCGAGGCCCGGCGTCCGCCGTTGACACGGCAGGAACCACGCCGCTTCCTACTTTACAGCACGACAGCAACAGCGGAGAGTTGCGTGGAGAGCCCACACCCTGCGACAGACCTTCAGGCTACACTGGCTTCTCACACCAACACTTCGCCACAAAGAGGCAAATGTTGTACAAAACACCTACATTTGTACTTCAGACTAAAGATGTGCTATGTGGGTAAATCATTGATGCTGATTTCGATTTCATCATCGACGTCGAAACATTGACGACCAATAATATTCGGCACCATAATCTCGAGGTTAAATTATGAATTTATAGAAAGATTTATAGAAAGGTGTAATAAGCGGCATACAAATACCACTAATATCATCTTCATTAATCAATAAATTGTCGTCATTTTTCCTTCGTCCTTAATTACTCCTATCTTAGCATGTAAATGAAATAATAAGCAACCAGTTCCATATAAGAAATTTAATTTCTTGGCCGGTTTCGGGCGCTTGGTGCCCGTCTCCAGAAGGCGAATGCCAATAATAAACTGCACACAGCACAATGCCGTGGTCCTAAAAATACATGCAGGAGCAATAAGTATTGACAATCGCAGATAATGCGATAGGCATAACATTCTGAAGACGGGCACTAAATGCCCGAAACCGGTCGAGAATTTAAATTTCTTATATTCAAGTGGTCGCTTACTATTTCACTATATAATACTACAGTTGCTGAAGGTAGACAAAATATTATTCTTAGGGTGCAGTTATTGGCTAATATAAATGTCGTGTGACTAGGGCCTCCCGTCGGATAGACCGTTCGCCTGGTGCAAGTCTTGCGATTTGACGCCACTTCGGCGGGTTGCGCGTTAATGGGGATGAAATGAAGATAATTAGAACAACACAAGACCCAGTCCCTGAGCGGAGAAAATCTCCGACCCAGCCGGGAATCGAACCCGGGCCCTTAGGATTGACATTCTGTCGCGCTGACCACTTTTTTTTTCATTTTGTTCGGTATTGTTCGTTGCGTTTGATCTGGGCAGACGTCGCAAGACATCCGTTCAAGTTGACCGTTGATTCCTTTACTCAGTTTTCTTTTTATTACAGAGAGTACGCAACCCTCTGACCGAACACGCTGAGCTACCATGCAGGCATCACTCAGCTACCGGGGGCGGACAGTTCGACTAACGCAAGTAAATGAAATGCTGTTTGCACTGTGTTACATGCGTTTCACTTCCTTTTATGAGTGCGGCATCTTCACTGGCGATTTGTGATCTTATTAATCCATATGTACCGTCCTGGTGTTGTACTTAGTCGGTCTGCGTCCACCTGGACGTCCGATTTCCGGTGTTTTGCGGGCACATTTAAACTGGACACCTCTCTTCCACAGTTCACTGTGTTTTCGTTTGGTGTATTTACTGCAGGCAGTGTTACCTAAAATCGAACATCCTTGTGTACGCAGACCAGCTGAGTACAGCTCCAGGATGGTACACGTGGACTAATAAGATAGCAAGTCGCCACGGAGCATGCCTCAGAAGCGGAAGTAAGCGAAACGCGTATGGCACAATGCAAACTGCATTTCACTTACTTGCGTTAGACGTACCACAGCTCCAAGAAAATACAATAGTAATTAACATTACATATCCCACACTATTTTGTATGCAAACTACAAATAATATTTTTGAGGAAAGTCCCTTCAGTCCACACAGCACAAATATTAAGTACAATTTGTTGTGGCTAAGGATATGTAGTTCTGATATTGTGGTTCCATACTTGTAATGGATCTTCTGTAAGACTTACGAGAAGATCTCGTAGAAGGCAATGTTTTGGATAATAACTGAACCGTGATGGTAGGTCCGTTTACTCTCTAGTCTGCAAGTTAATCTTTTCCTGTGTTCTTGCGTAATGTTCGCTTCGTAAATCAGACCTGGTTTCTCTGTTTTTCTGTACTGTAACAATGTGTTGCCCATCCTCACTGACTGTCGTTCTGTCAGCTGCAGGGATATCCTTTGTGGTTGTTATTACCTTCGATGACGCTGAAGCTTGTTGAAAGTGTATTTTCATAATACTAGAATCGAGAAACGTTGATATGGCTAATAGGTTAACATGTTCAGATGGTAGTACGCGCATTTTGATTTCTGTCATTATATTTCTCTTCACATCTTCTCAAATAGTCTGTACAGGATGCACGCCTGATACTTGGATATTCGACGTAATAGTCATTTGGATTACTTTACTGGCTGCAACGTACTTATCTGCGAAAATTTCACAGGTAGCCACATCTACAGCCCGTAGACAGTCACAAACATTTTCCAGATCTATAATGTTTGTGGTCCGTTAACATGGGTAGTGTTTGACCATGCCAGTTAAGGATATTAACCAATGAGCGCACCTGAAGAAAACACTCCAGTCATATAAAACAGTGAATTTCATCTATTGATACTTCTTGTATCAGTGTGAGGTCTGATTTTTTTCTTATCTCATCACTTGCTACTAATATACAGGAAGTATAAAAAAGAATCGTCCGATTTGACACGTCTATATTTCTGAAACAAACAAACATACACAATGAATTTTGTTATTGCATGAATGGGAAACTGATAGAGTATTTTTCTTACCTTTTCATCAGTGTTTAATATGGACTCCTTGAGATGCACGGCATATGTCAATGCAGTATTCAGTTTGTTCCCACACTGCATCGGGCATGTCTTGAGTTACACCTTCCACAACTGCTGTTATGCGATGTCACAGTCCTTTCATTGTTGTTGGTAATGAAGGCACAAAAACAGGGTCTCTTATAAACTTCCGGTGATCTTGGAGGCCAGTAACGCAAGGCTGAATCATTTGGTCCGGTGCGACCGATCCATCGTTCAGTAATCCTTTGATTTAAAAATTAACGCACTTCCAGATTCCAGTGTGGTGGTGCCCCATTCTGTTGCTAAATGAAGTCGTTCGAATCAGTCTCCAGCCGTGGGAAAGCGAAGTTCGCAAGCATATCGAGATATGTGCTTCCTGCAACACTGTTCTCGGCAAAGAAAAATAGACTTTTTCCCGTGAAACTGCACAAAACGCATTAAATTTTGGAGAGTCCCTCTCATATTATACAACTTCACGTGGTTGTTCCGTAACCCATATTCTCACATTATGGCAGTTCACCTTTCCATTTAAATGGAATGTTGCCTCGCCACTAGACACTAAGAGTGGAACACAACTATCATCCTCCATATCGCCAAGAACGAAATTACAGAATTTGACACGTTGTTGTTCGTAACCTTCACGAAGAGCTTCAGTAGCTGAATTATGTATGGTTTCATGCGTAAACGTCGACGAAACACACGCCAGAGGGACATCGGGGTCATGTTGAGCTGTCGAGCTGCACGGCGAACGGATTTCTGCTGACTCCTCGTAAAACTATGACGGATGATTTGCCTTTACAGAAACAACCTGTTTCTCGGAATTGTTAGTGCCTCATCTAACGCTCTGTGGTGTAGGAGGATGCACACCATATCTAGTACGAATTTACAATAAAATGAACACCCTTAGCTGCTTACAGCCGTCGACATACGTCAACGGCGACAGATGAAAATGTGTGCCCCGACCGGGACTCGAAACCGCCATCTCCTGCTTACATGGCAGACGCTCTATCCATCTGAGCCACCGAGGGCACAGAAGATACCGCGACTGCAGGGATTTATCTCTGGCACGCCTCCCGCGAAACCCACATTCTCAACGTATTGTCCCGCACTACATTGGTAGTGCCACCGCCCATTATACTCATTACTCGTGGCGCGTTGCCGATTACCGTAAGAGTTCGGGCACTGTTTGTGCATTCGCACAGAAGAAGAAGAATATGGTCAAGTGGCCGCTGAGCCTTCACTACATATATACGAAGATGGTATCTGTTCTTTCGGACATGTCCGAAAGAACAGATACCATCTTAGTATATACCTAGCACGAATGTCTCGCTGAACAGTTATTACTGACCAGCAAAGCGCAAAACGTAATACACAAAACGCTTTCTGTTGTCCCGGCACCAAAAACTAGAGCTGTAGTGAACGCACATTGCTGCTACATAGTGGAAGCCCTGTAAAACTCGAGACTTTGCTCTTTCCAACAGTACGTTGTTCACTCAGATAACAATTACCATTTTTTTAAAAAATGGGGTGATTCTTTTGGCACATTCTGTATCGTGGTCCACAAAGTCAGTGGACTTAGCTTATCCAGTAACGCGGAGATGTGTGTACAGCGGTGGAAAGGACGTGAAGGGTGTTGTTGTTGCTGTGTATAATAAAGGCTCTTGTCTTTCTAGTTTTGCTCCTCTCACCTGTGTTTATTGCTTTCTAATTTATTCGCTGTCGATGTGGAAGCAACTGCGGCTTCGTCCTGTGTGGTGGACGTGATACGCCACGGCAAGCGCAGCCCCGCATCCCCTGGTGAGACTGTGCGTTGTGTGCAGGGGTGGGGTGCCGGTTCCCCGGCGCGCCGGCGCACTCGTCGGTCTTCTTCTCGGACGCGGCGCTGACCGCGGGCACCGTCGCCACCTACTCGTGCGAGCGCGGCTTCGAGCTGCTGGGCCCGGCGCGGCGCGTCTGCAGCGAGGCCGGCGCCTGGCAACCCGAGGGCATCCCTTTCTGTGGTGAGTACCTTCCTGCTGCCACCACTGCTGCTGCCTCTGCAGTATCCTGTTTGGCGTCCGGCGCTTGCTGTCATCATCACTCTCTACGACACTCCAAATTACAAAATACGTTACAGCAATACGTTGAGGGGGCTTTCACGATTAATGCGTAAATATTACTAAATATTTGTGACACATAATTCGAACAGCCTAAGACATCGATAGTAATCACATAACAAGTATTTAAGAAGAAAGTTTCGAGTAACCTAGATTTATTTCTCGTTCGATCTGCCAGATACATTTTACAAAGAACAGATAAGATTAATACCAATCACAATAAACGTTTGGAACTTACAATGTGGAAACAAATTATATCAGTTATTACATTACAATTATGTCGGGGGAACTACATTACTAATAGAACAAAAATCACATAAATTGAAGACAATTAATTACACAGTAACATTACGATTATGGAGTGAATAGTAAACTGAACGCCAGCACCTAACGATGGCCGAACGCCTCTGTGCCTCCCGGCCCAGCCCGATACACAAGGAGTAACATAAAAGACCTTATTAACAGTCATTTCGTCAAGACCTGTCCGCGAATTTAATTCATAGCTTGGAGATATTTTTGAGTAAACCCTTCGTCGAGTTGTTGTCACGTCACATTTATCAGTCTCGAGCTTTCGACGTCATCGACAGCAGGTATTCCAATAAACGTTAGGAGCTGGAGTTGGTCGAATTACGTCATGGAGACGTCACGGCACCATGGAGCTTCTGTATGCTACAGAGATTACGTTGATGCCAGTGATGGTAGCCGTTCAAAAATGGTTCAAATGGCTCTGAGCGCTATGGGACATCTGAGGTCATCAGTCCCCTAGAACTTAGAACTACTTAAACCTAACTAACATAGGGACATCACACACATCCATGCCCGAGGCAGGATTCGAACCTGCGACCGTAGCGGTCGCGCGGTTCCGGACTGAAGAGCCTAGAACCGCTCGGCCACTCCGGCCGGCGATGGTAGCCGTACTGATTTCCTTAGGTGGTGGACGACACACATCAAGCAAATGTTTCCATGTGCCGCAAAGGTTGTAGCTAGTGTAACGGTTAAAGTTATTGTTACACACTCTGATGTCAATGGCTTCTGTAACGACAGAATCACAGTAGATAGGTACATGGCGTAATATTTCCGTTTCATCAAACTTAATCCTGTGTTTCTTCTTGAGGCTGTGTTCGCCAACAAGAGGTCTGTCGAAATTGCGATATTTAATGTGACGCTGGTGTTCTGTGCAGCGTTCTGAGATCGCTTGTGTTGACTGAACACTGTAAGTGCTATCAAATTCACAAGATTTTTGTAAATTATGCCTGATGAAATGGAAATATTATGCCTTGCATCCATACTGCCAGAAAAAGATGCAACAGCCTCGAGGACTGTCTTCAGTGGCACCACGTACAATATGTGCAAAATGAGAGGTTGTAATGTTACGATTCAAATGTCACGGTCATCGGCGACCAGGTGCTGCTCAACAGGCCTGCCTATACACCCTCTATTTTTACTCTGCAGGCAGTAACTGCGCGTAGTTTAGAGGAGAATAGTGTTTCTAAAATTCATTCTAGGGAACTACCATGCCCCACCGACGATTACATACTTCAGCCATTTGAAGAGGGTCGCATTATGGGGCTGCAACAAGCTGGGTGGATGTGCACATACTGGGAACAATGATTCAGTGGTGTGTCGCTGTCATCAGTGGCCTGTGGATCGTTCCCACACCAGTAGACGGGGTTCTGGATGTCCGCGCAGTACAGGCGCACGCCAAGGTCGACGCACTGTGGTAGCAACGGTGGCCGACTGAACATCATCCGGGGACGAAATCCGGACACATGTCGCACCTCCTGTGTCATCACGCAGCATTGGGAACTGTCTGCACGTAACAGCTTTGAGAACCTCTGTGCCTCTCGCCAGGCTGCCAATGACGTCACGACATCGCCGAGCACGGCTACTCTGGTGTCGTGAGAGAGTTGACTCGAGAGAGGAATGGCGCTCGGTTGTTTTCGGTGATAAAAGTAAATCATGTCTGTATGCGAGTGATGGACGTACATGTGTATGACGCACATCTGGCGAGCTGCCTATTCCGGAGTGCACTCGAACACGATAGGCAGGTCTCACCCCAGCGAGGTTTCAAGGTGTGGGGGGCCATCAATTACATCTCACGGTAACAGTTGGTGTTTCTTAATGGTACAGGCTACATTGTACAGGCTGTTATCATCCTGATACTGCCATTTCTTCAACAGGAAGGTGATGTGCTTTTTTCCTACGGCGCAACGTGTCCCTTGGTGATATACGACGACTGCCTGAGCAGCAGGATCACCAGATCTTTCACCAGCAGAACACGTATGGGACTTGGTGAAGCGGGAACTTCCTAGTTCTGCAGGGCCTGCGAGACTCATTCTTTAATTGCAAAAAAAGGCCCAAGAAGCTTCGTAGAGTCTGTCGAAGGATTCTATTCGGAACTAAGAACGTCTGCATGCGAGATTACGCGCCTCCGTTACCGCCGAAAGACAGGGGAAAATTTTACTGTGTACTGATGCGACTATTTGGACACCCATTATTGTGACCTGTGTGTTTCATTTGTTCTGATTGTCATCATATACTCCTGCAAAGATGAATTACCCGTCACCTCTCTTGTCAATAAAATGACCTTGTCCCTGAGGGTGCTGCATTTTTTCAGGCAGTGTACCTACTGCGATTCTGTCATCAAAAAAGCCTTCGAAATCGGAAAGTGTAACAACAACTTTGATCGAGACAGTGACTACACCTTTAGTGGTGCATAGAAACTGGCACTCGACGCTGAAAGGCAACAGAGAAATCAGTTGACTCATCCACCGTCTAACGAAATCAGCATCGCTCGCAGTGCCCTCCATTCAAAGACATCGACGTAATCTGTGGTAGCATATAGAAGTCACATGACTCAGTGACGTCTCCATGACTAATTGAAGCAGCTAACGGCCTGCTAAAATATCTCCTTACCGGCGACGACGTAGGAGGTATTCGAAAACTCGGGACAGACAAATATGTATGAAGTCTGTGAAGCACTTTATTCATCAAGAGTGCAGCCGCGAAAAACTCCGTTCTTAAAGCAATATTTTTGTTAGTAATACACCGTCTTCAGTCCCAGCATGCTATTTTCCTGTTTTAGTCCAACGCGTTTCGGAGCTACAATTCCATTTTCAAAGAACAGGTTGACGGGTTCTGGAGCTACATCTGCTGCAGTTTATCAGAAAAATGAATAAGGAGATTTCACTTGTCCCTTACATATGTGAATAACCTCCTTCCTCTTCATCACTTCCACGCTCTTCCTGAGCTCTATTTCGCTCTCACCCACTATGTCCCACCTCATGCTATACCTGCTCCTGTCCCTCCCCCGCCCCCCTCCAGAATACTCATAACAAGGAAGGCAAATCATGTGCAGTAAATGTAAGAATAATTTTGTTGCCACTGAATTGAATTATTTTCTTGTATTTTGTTCCTGCGTGATATATAACCGACAGTAATATGACTCTTGCTTGCGTAGTACACCCTAGAATCATAGATTAAAATCTGTCATTTTTATAATGCATTATACACATAAACACGCTACAAAATCTGAAGTGTAAGTGTAAATGTGGAAGTTTTCATAGATACAAAAAATGAACCTTTCGTGGCCAAATAAAGGAAGCTGTTAATAATACTTTGTTTATTGCGTTTATCTCATCTGAGGTAGATATCAATTTTTCCCATGTGCTATTCGGGTGTGGAGCAGTAAAGAAATAGTCTGAAAGTGCTTGGATGAACACTCTGCCAAATACTGAAGTGTAAATTGTAGAGTAGTCACGTAGATGTAGACATAGCGTAAAACAACTATATCGTTCATTTATTAGTAGGTCTTAAACTGAAGCAGATGTAACCCCAAATAACTTCGATGTAATCCTTGAAATTCGAGTTGTAGCCACAAAACGCATTGAAAAAAAAATCAGGAAACTAAAATATTATGCCTGCGGACGAAATATTACTTACAAAAATCTTCCTAAGCTAATTTAAAATGGTAACAAAACCATATCCAAATTTTAACAATATAAATTTCAAATTTGGACTTTTAAATCAGTTTATTAAATAAACAGCATTACGTGTCGTGCTCGTGGTTTGAAAACATGTGATATCTCATCTCGCTCTTCGCGGGAGCACGGGTAAACGAAAATTTAACCCAGTACCCAGTCTATGTTTACATAGGACCTTCAAGTAAGCATCTGCGCCGCCCCCTCCCTTCCCCCCCCCCCCTCCACAAATAAAAAAAAAATCTTGAAGATATTCTCCGCAGATGGAGACGAAAGGTTGAATTTCTTCAAGAAATTCTTTCGACCGCGTCTTAACAGCCCGGAATATTTTAATACGTGTGACAAGCATGAATGCGCCTCTACCGCCGTTGTCGCCTTGAAACGTTTCCAGCAGAACTCCAGGAGAAGAGGAACGTCGCCCGCGATCAGGGTAGGCGTGCACGCTGCGTGACTACGCGAGCCGGCCGCAGAACTGTGTCACCGCACGGCTGGTCTGTGTGAACGCGGCGCTACGCGGTGCTACGGTAATTCACACCCACGGCCCGACCTTGCGGAAGCGAGATCGGTTACCTCCCAAATCGGCGGACGAAAGTGTGTCAATAAATTAGGCCACCGAGTCTACATTTGTCCTAGTACCGCGGTATTCTGGTAATTCACATTTTGGATGGAGAAAATTTTGTGGCCGTATTTGGTGAAAAGAACTGAGTTTTTATTACGTTAGATGGGTGTTCGGGATGTCCTAAAAGCTTTGACTTTATCTTTTAGCTAGACGGAAACGAGTTGGTGGTTGTAAGTTAACGATTCAAGAGAACAAGTCATCCTCAAAATTTTAATCGCCTTAAAATCCGAATGAAAGATTTCGAACGAGAAAGCTTCCATTTTTAGACATTGCAGACGCAGCATACTTCATCTCAAAAAACAGAGTCCCTCTAAGAAAAAAGGTACAAATCTCTTTCTATTCTTCTTTTCCTTTTTGCCATTGAGCACAGTGTCAATTGAGTGCACTTTTTTTTTCTACTGGTCTTTATTCTCCCATTCTCATATATTGCAATCTCTTTCGTTCTTCTGTCCATGATGTTTTCGTACTGGATGTAAATCTTAGAAAGATACAGCGACTTTTTTTATTTTACTTGACAGTCGCCGTTTTACAATGCCTGTTTTCTGTATTCCCACTTCTTCCAGATCGTGTAGTACTTCTTCGATGCAGCATATTCTGACTCTGTTTTCCGTAATAAGCTTCATCAGCTGATGTGTCATTCTGCGCTAGTATACTCAAAGGATGTATCTGAAGAATACAGCTAATTTCCTTACGATGTTGCTGAGCCTCTGCATCTGGATTTACAGTTCCTCGTTCGCTCATCTTCTACATTGACTATCTACTGTTCTTCGTGGTCCCAATGTCCTCCAAGTTGTCGCCTACTAATTAATCCTCGTCTTACGAGGTTCAAACTTTCTGGTGAGCATAAGGCTTCAGGGTGGATCACCGTCCGGCAATGTTTTAATTTTCATTGATCGAAGGATTCGTTAAATCGGCTCATAAATTAAACAAATAAAAAGAAACAAGCAGAACGATCTTCGTTTACCTCCCTTGGCTGTGTTCTTTTCGGACAATATCCTTTCGTAGCCATACAGCGCAGTTTCCTTGCTCAGCAGTAAATATTGTTACTGGACCCGGGTTGACTTCCCGCGTGTCAACTTAGGGAATCCACGCATGGACCTACATTCGATGAGGTCTGACCCTTGTGACTGTGTGTGTCTGAAGATGGAAGTTTGCTCTTTCGCAGCTTGTAGATTTTAATGTCGTCAGATTTTAAGATGTTTAAAATTGTAAAAGTAAATGGGCCGAAAAATTATCTTAAAAAGTCGTACGCTATCCGTCAGGCATCCACATGGCAATAAGAATAACGCATTTTTATACCACGTAGCTACTGCGGCCATGTCAAAGGTTTTACGGCATGTAGCGTCCTGTCATACTTTGATTTTTCGCAGTATACAATATTCTACTACTCACAACGTCGTGAGGGCGTGTCCTTCTTAAAATATTGGTCACAACTACGTCTGCGGAAGTTCTTATGAATTGAATCTGTTCTTTTCCATGGTAGAAAGTCTAATTCCCATGGCTGCTGATATACAATGAATATTGATCACACACTTACAGTTTGAAACACGACTGTGGATTCGCAAGCTTTTCCTTATTTCTGTTCATGAGCATAATTATCTGTGTCAGGGTGCAATAGATTTACGACCTGTAAAACAACCTTGGAGTTGCTCACACTTCCTGCAGAGATGTACCTTGGCATTTCGGATGTGTCACGATGCTTCATGGTTACACTGCTGGTTTCTAATGGCGAAGACGAGCCTACTGCATTACCTTGACGCGACCCTACTACTCTTCCACCGAGAGTTTAATTAATCACCATTCAGCTCTCCTCACTGTAGATTCTTATGAATTTCTACAAAAGTCAGTCTGAATACGCTTCTCTTTCTCTTTTAAGTCCGGTAAGAGTTTCACTATAGTAGTTTGTCACGTAAGAAAGGAAATATCGTCTCACTGCGATGTAAGTTCCTGTGTGTGTGTGTGTGTGTGTGTGTGTGTGTGTGTGTGTGTAGTACTGTTAGCTTAACCCGACTGGAAAAGAAAATACAAAAAATAGCTCGTGGCAGCAATCAAAGTATTTGTTTACTTTAAATAATCATTATCTTCACACCGACAATTGCCTTCCTTATAGAAATTACCACGTTTCATCCAATGTTTGATCTAATGGGTTCAAAATGGTTCAAATGGCTCTGAGCACTATGGGACTCAACTGCTGCGGTCATCAGTCCCCTAGAACTTAGAACTACTTAAACCTAACTAACCTAAGGACATCACACACATCCATGCCCGAGGCAGGATTCGAACCTGCGACCGTAGCAGTCGCACGGTTCCGGACTGCGCGGCGAGAAATCTAATGGGTGTCTGTCCGTTCTTCGTAAAGTCTTCTATAACGATGAAATTACATTTGAGGAGGTATTCGGTAGTCGGCTGAATGTTTTACTATGAAACAGAGTGTCATTCTTAACATATATATTTGATACAGATAGATGTACTCTTACAAATGTGGTCGTGTAGCAACTGATGCAATAATAGTTTCCTCACTTCAGTGAAGAAAAAAAGCCATCCTTCCTTTCATAGGCGTTAAGCGCTCTGACTTACGAAACCATTATGTACAGAGGCTAACGAACGAGTTACGAAAGTCACTTACCTGGTCCCTTCCTCTTCAGCCGCATATCAACTTAAGGATGTTTCGAAACTTGGTGACTGGCAATGCTGATGTAAAAAGTGATGTGGTACCCTTCTCTTGGCGTGATGAATACCCGCTCTTAGAAAGTAAAATGCTGTAATACGGGGCGGCTGCTGTAAGGTTAGTGTGCCAGCGGCGGCATAGTATTAGGCTTCGTAAGTACTGTCTTCGCACTGTAGAAGCAGTAGTACTAATTTGACACACGTTCTTCAGTCTCCATTACCAGAATTGATGTTAAGATTCTGTCGGCAATCTTTCTTCATTTATAATTTTTTAAATATTCGTAGTATCTCGGAAATTATTTTACTGTGACAGTTACCGTATTTTATTTCGGGTAGAGATCCACAGAAATTTGTCTTGTTGATGATTTTAGAACAGTTCAAAGACTAATATTTCGTGCTTTTTCGTTTAAAACGATTTTTCCGGTCAAAGGCTAATCTCGATCACGGACTAAAGCTGCAGAATCGTGTCTAATACAACGTGACCGCCAAAGCATGCTTAGTCTCGTTGCGGTATTACATTTCTGGATAAGGATGCATACAGACAGTAGTGATGCTACACTGCAACGTTTTTGTTAACACGAAATGAATGAACCTACGCCGGCCAGTGTGGCCGAGCGGTTCTAGGCGCTTCAGTCTGGAACCGCGCGACCGCTACGGTCGCAGGTTCGAATCCTGCCTCGGGCATGGATGTGTGTCATGTCCTTAGGTTAGTTAGGTTTAAGTAGTTCTAAGTTCCAGGGGACTGATCACCTCAGATGTTAAGTCCCATAGTGCTCAGAGCCATTTGAACCATAAATCTACAAAGCAAAGTGGGATTAGGCCAGAATTAACAGTGTCAAACGAAGAAATACCGCAGAAACGTGGAAGGAGACGGCATTTAGTGATATGAGCAGAAATCCGATATGAAATACCACCACTGATGATATTTTATTCCAATAAAACGAAACCCGTTTAGCGACAAAATAGTACTTTCTTGTAATTGCAAAGACGGGTTTAAAAAACCTTCAGTAATTATAAAGTAACTACGGACGACAAATGAAGACTGCTTCTCATTACAAAATCATCAAATTGTCACAGAAGAATTTGAAATCAATGATTGCCATTGTATTAAATGATGGAGAATGCAGTTTTCGCTGAAATGCAGAGAAAGATACAAGATTTTAATTAATAATACAAGCATTCATTTCCATACTTTTTTCACCGAAGCTTGGAGCTTAACTTTAAGCAGGCCTGTAGCTGGTGGTCTATTGGTTAGAGTGGTCCCGAGTTCGATTGCCGACCAGATAGGAGACTTTCTTCACTCTGAGACTGAGTTTTTGTGTTGTCCATTTCATCTCATCCTCATCACAAAAACGCGCAAGTCACCGAAGTGGTGTCAAACTGAAAGACTACCTCCAGGCGGCCGATCAATCCCAGATGGCATCACCCAGCCAATAATGTTATAGGAACATTTCATTTCAATTTAACCAGCAGATTGTGGAGTGGAGTAATGCAAATCACAGACGGGGAAAATACATATGTACGAAACAAAAAGTCCATCTTTCACATGCACAGGTTGAACAGTCAATCAACATTACTTTGCAATCAGCTAATCAGTTTAAACAATGACGGTCAGCATCTTCTGGACCGCTTCCCAATGAAAAAAGCTGACAATTCGTTTAGCAGTGCTGGCAATACTTTTCTAATTAGCGATATTCCGTTTTTCTATTACTTTTGGACTACCCGGCACGTTCACTTGCTTAACAGTTGAGGCCCATGTTGGGGCGTGTCAGTTACGAAGCTGCCAACAACATTTCTGTGTAGCGCGCTACAAGAACTGTCTAAGTTCGTACATACCGCGCTACGCGTCAGAAAGCACGCAACTAGTTTCTGCGGTTAGAGTGGGCAACCAGGGCCGCGGAAATAACTGCAGTGAGGAGGCAGTTAAGAGCGGACGGAAAAACTGGGCGCTCGGACTGGGCGCCGTGCCAGTGGGCTGTAGGCAGTGGGCGCGCTAGCGGGAGGTAACGGGTTCGTGCCCCGCGGTGGCCGGTGTCATCCAGATGGCACCCGCTCTGCGCCAGCGCCACGCGTTTGCCGAGGCGGACTGGCTCTCTAGCGGCGATACACTTTCGGCATTTCAGACATGCTACGCAGGACCAAAGAGACCCTTAGGAACATGTTTACCCTCATTCACTTCAGAGAGACATAGATGACGTGTTGAAAAGATTTCGACCTGGTACACTAATAAAAAAAATAGTTTTAATGAGTTTTTCCCGTGTTGAGCAACGCCGCATATACTTGATCTGCGGAACAGTTTTGTTTAGCTTCATAATATTATACGTTCTGGAAGGATTTATTACCAACTGGAATTCATCCAAAGTTTGTAAGAGAAATACTCCTTTATTTTCCACAGCTAAGAAATGGGTGTGAGTGTAACCCCTTGTGACCGTACTTTTCTTGGAGATCATTCACGTGACATGGCTTGGTTGGTTGATTTTGGGGGAGGGCACCAAACAGCGAGGTCATCGGTCCCATCGAGTTAGGGCGAGGAAGGAAGCCGGCCGTCCCACACCGGCATTTGCCTGAAGCGATTTAGGGAAATCACAGGAAACGTAAATGAGGATTGCTGGACGAGGGTTTGAACTGTCGTCCTCCCGAATGTGAGCATTCAGCTGTCTAAGTTCTTCCTTTTTGTTGTAATATAATTGCCTTATACACGGTATGATGTTAGTGCCATTTCATATAGGACGAACCAGAACTCGTCGAACAAACTTTAATATCTGGTAGTATAGACCAGTGCAAGAAATAAGTGTAGTAAACATGGTCTCTAGCCGGCCGCGGTGGCCTTGCGGTTCTAGGCGCTGCAGTGCGGAACCCCGGGACTTCTACGGTCGCAGGTTCGAATCCTGCCTCGGGCATGGATGTGTGTGATGTTCTTATGTTAGTTAGGCTTAAGTAGTTCTAAGTTCTAGGGGACTGATGACCTAAGATGTTAAGTCCCATAGTGCTCAGAGCTATTTGAACCATGGTCTCTAAAATGTGTACCGGAAGAGCTGTGAGCACTTGTTCGTTTTCATTACCATGAGACTCATCTCTTCTACTGAAAACTCTTTGTTTTTCATATTTTGAGAAGAAGTAGTACGGTCTAAAATAACAAAAAACTGTCTGGTAAATTTGGACTCTGGGCTGCATGCATTAAGAGCTCTAAGCACCTGTTCATCTTCGTTACAGTGAAACACATCTCTTCTACTGAACAAGTGTTCGAATGTCTCAAGATAGGAATTTTAGACTCGATGTTTACTGGATCTTTTTTCTTGTTTTGGTCCATACTACCTTCTGCCAAAAAAATGGAAAGCAAAGAGCTTGGAGTAGAAGAGATGAGTTTCACAGTATCGAAGATGAACACTTGCTCTTATTCCTTAAAATATTCACTTTAGAAACCATATTTGCGTGACAGTTTTTCCTTGTTTTGGTCAATGTTACCACTCTGTTCTTAATTTGTTATATTTTGCAGTATATCAGTTGATAATGGCCGTACGCCGGAAATTGCAGTAGTGCAAATAGATAACCTTTTCCAAAACTTTCTTTCTTCCTTCACCAAATTTCCATAGCCTACACTCCACACATTCTGACGATAAAAATATGTAGTTGGTTGCCTCTTACGCTCTAAAACGATTGCGACGATGACAACGCTCTCTGCCAGTGGGGTGCCTAATATAGAGCAGAAACAAATGCTGTTGAGGGGCAGGAAACGGTTGTTGGTAAAACATAAAAACTTTGTGTGAGATTATACTGACTCATGGTCTGATTTATCGCCTGAAGATGATATTAACAAGCCGCTGATTTAGAGACGGAGCAGAACCAATTCCAACGTGATTATGCGCACCTTTCAGTACTCCGTAATAGCCGCTTTAACGTCATTGTTGTAATTGCAGCCACATGTTAAAGAACAGTTTGCAGTTTCATAGAGAACTTAGGTTTATGTTAATAAACTGTAAAGCGTGTACTGACGTAAGTTATGAACCCTTGCCAATTCCACTCCTTTGCGATGTCTCAGTGACAAGCGTTCAGGAAATGGAAACCTGTTGGTAACCATGAGACAAATATGCGTTTTGCTTGACCATGTATATGCTTTTGTTTGCTTTCGAATGAAATATACCTTGATACAATACAATCGCGAAAACTGCAGTTAGCGCCGTGAGCAGTATGTACACGTAAATGAGCTCCTGCCAGCTCGCAGAGATCTTCCGGCGTTTTTCGCCGCCCCAGAGGCGAGAGGAGAAAGCGAGCCGTGTAATTACTGCAAGTAATTGCGCGACCAGCGCGACGAATCTTTTTCCGGCGGCTCGGGCTGCACACGGCGGAAGCCGGCGCTTCGCCCCCAGCTGGCGCCAGCTCAGCGCTCGTACAGCACGCCCTAGATTATCCGTATGACTCATGACCAGCCAGTGTTCGAACTGCGGCCAAATCGCAAAAAGCGATCGTTACCATTCGAAAGACAGCAATTTTAATTCCCAACATATGAATCTGAGAGCACCCAGTAATTAATATCGTTGGTAGTTTTGGAGACATTTTCCTAAAAACCAGTTTCTTTACTCATAATTTAGTAACAGTCGCTGTGTTTCTGTGCCTGTGTAGATTGAACCCTTTGGATTGAGACCTGTCATCTCCGTTTGGGGTCAGGGAGGGTAGCATTCATTTTCATCAAATATTCCTTGGTAACAGCGAATCTTGTCTGTAAAAGCTGCTGCTGATACAGATGTAGCCTCCCTGACTCGCATTATTTCTATTCTTTCCGTGGGTAAGTTCTAATAAATAGCGGACTTTCGCCGGCAAAAATACAGCTGCAAAACAGTGGTTGATTAGTAAATGTACGACATAAGAGACGCAAAAGTGTGTGATAAACAGTTTGCTTAATTTTACTGAATACAATGCAACGTAGACTATATATAAATGCACAGGGCTTTTACTGCTCTCTGGCGTTTCCTGCCTGAGTAGGCTTTCAGAAGATAAAGAAATATGAAATCAACCGCAGCACCGCTGTTTGTCTTATGGATCTTGTTTACGAATAGGGCAACCTAGAGTTCATATGATCTGTACTGACGAGATTCTTTATTTCTAGAAAGGACTTGTCCAGTTTCAGGTTCAAGGAAATACTATAGCAGTTTACGATGGTACCGGTCCTACTTCAGCTGCCAGCACTTGGCCGATCGAGAGGACAACATCAGCTATAGCTGAAGTTTTTCACACAGTCGTGTACAGAAAGGGAACGTTGTCAGAAAATTGTTGCAAAGTGCAGAGACTGCAGGAGATCAGCACCTAGAGGCTAAGCAAGTATACGCATACGTATGTAATGTATTACAGACAAACGAAAATCCTCGGTAGCGTATGATTACAACATTGGTAACCAACCACTAGAATCAATACGAACAGTCGAGTATCTGTGAGTAACAGTCCGCACTGATTTTAGGTGAAGGATCTCATTAATATAGCCGCGGAGACAACGTGTACCAAAGTGATAT
Organism: Schistocerca gregaria; assembly: GCF_023897955.1. Lineage (NCBI taxonomy): Eukaryota > Metazoa > Arthropoda > Insecta > Orthoptera > Acrididae > Schistocerca > Schistocerca gregaria. The sequence goes on along the minus strand of NC_064920.1, from coordinate 738,933,538 downwards.
TTAACGGAATGTATGTAACGAAGTGCATAGTTACCAACCGTGCACATGCAGGGTGACGGCTCCAGAGAGCGACCAAATGGTGTAATTTGCCCTGAATATGACCCCATCGCGGGTTGAAACCGGTTGGCGGCAAAATAAATAATGCGATTGTGACTGTCATTTTGAACAATTTATTATAAGTAAATTAATCGCTGTTTATCTCCACACAACTATGTTGTCTAAAAAAAATAATATTGGAGGTTAATAACTTTTGGTACACCTTGTCTACTCTGCAGCACGTTATACAATGACTTGCAGAGTGTAACTGCAAGTTTAGAGAATAAAGAAACTACGAGATTTTTCCCCGCGATTGCACCACGCTGAGTGAGTAATGATTGTCTGAGCGCCCTGGTTTCTTCACTGGCGAGACAGAACAATGCGGCAGTCAAGGGGCGACTGTGTTGTACCGTGACATTTAAGGTCGGAGCGCCTGTTTACGTCTCTTCTGACCTTTCAGCTACTTGTCCAAGTTATGTGCACACGACAGCATGCCTTGCAAAAGGCGACTTGCCGGAGGGGCGGCCGTGACAGTAAAACGCTAACCGCTCGCCCCTAGCTCTGCAGGCAGGCTCTGGTGGCTGCTCCATAGACGAACGCCCGGCTGCGTACGCACGGTCCATAGCTGTCCAAATACCAGTTGGGCGCAATAGACACCAGTTCGCCTTCTGGTGCATTGCCCATTACAGAGAATAAGTATTACTTATTTTCTCTGCCGGCCGCTATGACCGAGCGGCTCTAGGTGCTTCAGTCCGGAATCGCGCTGCTGCTACGGTCGCAGTTCGAATCCTGCCTTGGGCATGGATGTGTGTGATGTCGTTAGGTTAGTTGGATTTAATTACTTGTAAGTCTAGGGGACTGATGACCTAAGATGTTAAGTCCCATAGTGCTTAGAGCCATTTGTCGTTGCAACGCCAAATTTTATGTAGCATGTTGTTTCAGATAATTTCCTCTTTCGAACATACAGAATTGGCCATTTACTGTTTTCTCATTTCTTTTGGAACATTTAACATCGTTTGAAGAGCGGAATTATCGTATGTGAGTTGGACGACATGAGGAAGAATGTGCTACATTCTTACTGAAGGAGCATTAAGAAATTTAGAGGACCCACGAATAATTTAATAAGGTACGATAGACCGAAGAGTTGAACTGCTCCGAATATGTGTCCACTCTTTTTAGTCCTCTGATATTCCTTTAGCGCAGGTCATGTAGCTGGGCAAAATCTTAGAACAATCACATTATTCAGCCTCTACCAGCATGCCATATTCAGGTACTCATAAAGGTTTTCTTAGATTTTAACGACCGCTGGCTGGCAAATGAAATGCTGACGAGGAGCTCTTCTGTTGAGTAAGACTTACGAGGAAAGTGAAACTGGCTGGATTGCTGTGGAATCGGCGGCAGCGCGTAGCAGGAAGTGCCTACACAGAGGAGCACTTTAAGCCGCGAGCTGTCCACGGGACTGACCTCCCGCTGCCGTGTCGCACACGGTTTCCGCATTAGGTGCTCCTCACTTTCTGAACTTTCGCACAACAAAGCTGTTTTATCTCCGGCCCATCCAATCTCTGTGCAGTAAGGCGTCGTCACAAACGTGTAGAGCGTTTCGTAAACCGAAAAACTGAAACTTTTTTTGGTATTTCAACCGCCTTTGTTTCCGCCGCATTCAGAAAATTTTGTCATTACGACAGTTCCATTTACTCATGTTTGTAAATTCAGGATGAAACATCGTCATACCGCAATCAATCGAATTTTCTTTGCTGTACTTATGGTTTCCGATAAACTTTCATTTCTATGATACTGGCAATGAGCATAAACATTTTTACAGATGCCCGTCTGCAATTACTCTATGTCTGAAAACCAGACAGAGGACGTTGTGAGTGAAGAGGTTCAGGAACCTAGCACTTAGTACAACGTCCGTCTTCAGTATGTATCACGTGACCATTCTTAATGCATACAGCCAAGAGGGCTAGTGTATTGTGTGTAAGGGACGATGGGAGGGATGGGGGGGGGGGGGGGGGAGGGGTGAAAGAGAGATCAGGTTTCCAATTCCCGTCCAGCCCTCTCGTTTAGGTACTCTACGGTTTCCTTAAATTGTTTGAAATGAATGCTGGAACGGTTCAACAAGTCCACGGGCGATTCCTAGAGCACTCTCTTTCCAATCCGAATTACGCCTCCATTTATGATACCCTCCCTTACCGTCCTTCTTTCCTTAACACAGCTGTAAAACAATCATCATAATACTGTTTACTACTTTACAATATTTATGCGCGACTTCGCAGAATCAACAGTCTACAGTCTTTCTTATATACCGCCGTGGTTTTTGTCACTGTACCAGAATACGACACGTTAATACATTTGTGTATTTAAAATTAAGATAATTTTATGATGCTGGCCACGCCATGTGTATTTGCATTTCAAATAGTTACACTAACTTGTTTTTAATGTTTTGTATGCTGTAACAGTGACCAAAACCGCATAAAGGTCGCATTTTCTCCTTCTTATGTGTAGATTTCACATCTGAGATAGTTGTGCCCGTAACTGGGAGGATTGCGCGAAACCTCTGTTAAGGACGCCATACCAAGTTACTTTCTCCAAACAGATGTGTCGAATATATCATGCAATACATAACAAAGCTTTGATTTTATTGTAATATACACTCCTGGAAATGGAAAAAAGAACACACTGACACCGGTGTGTCAGACCCACCAAACTTGCTCCGGACACTGCGAGAGGGCTGTACAAGCAATGATCACACGCACGGCACAGCGGACACACCAGGAACCGCGGTGTTGGCCGTCGAATGGCGCTAGCAGCGCAGCATTTGTGCACCGCCGCCGTCAGTGTCAGCCAGTTTGCCGTGGCATACGGAGCTCCATCGCAGTCTTTAACACTGGTAGCATGCCGCGACAGCGTGGACGTGAACCGTTTGTGCAGTTGACGGACTTTGAGCGAGGGCGTATAGTGGGCATGCGGGAGGCCGGGTGGACGTACCGCCGAATTGCTCAACACGTGGGGCGTGAGGTCTCCACAGTACATCGATGTTGTCGCCAGTGGTCGGCGGAAGGTGCACGTGCCCGTCGACCTGGGACCGGACCGCAGCGACGCACGGATGCACGCCAAGACCGTAGGATCCTACGCAGTGCCGTAGGGGACCACACCGCCACTTCCCAGCAAATTAGGGACACTGTTGCTCCTGGGGTATCGGCGAGGACCATTCGCAACCGTCTCCACGAAGCTGGGCTACGGTCCCGCACACCGTTAGGCCGTCTTCCGCTCACGCCCCAACATCGTGCAGCCCGCCTCCAGTGGTGTCGCGACAGGCGTGAATGGAGGGACGAATGGAGACGTGTCGTCTTCAGCGATGAGAGTCGCTTCTGCCTTGGTGCCAATGATGGTCGTATGCGTGTTTGGCGCCGTGCAGCTGAGCGCCACAATCAGGACTGCATACAACCGAGGCACACAGGGCCAACACCCGGCATCATGGTGTGGGGAGCGATCTCCTACACTGGCTGTACACCTCTGGTGATCGTCGAGGGGACACTGAATAGTGCACGGTACATCCAAACCGTCATCGAACCCATCGTTCTACCATTCCTAGACCGGCAAGGGAACTTGCTGTTCCAACAGGACAATGCACGTCCGCATGTATCCCGTGCCACCCAACGTGCTCTAGAAGGTGTAAGTCAACTACCCTGGCCAGCAAGATCTCCGGATCTGTCCCCCATTGAGCATGTTTGGGACTGGATGAAGCGTCGTCTCACGCGGTCTGCACGTCCAGCACGAACGCTGGTCCAACTGAGGCGCCAGGTGGAAATGGCATGGCAAGCCGTTCCACAGGACTACATCCAGCATCTCTACGATTGTCTCCATGGGAGAATAGCAGCCTGCATTGCTGCGAAAGGTGGATATACACTGTACTAGTGCCGACATTGTGCATGCTCTGTTGCCTGTGTCTATGTGCCTGTGGTTCTGTCAGTGTGATCACGTGATGTATCTGACCCCAGGAATGTGTCAATAAAGTTTCCCCTTCCTGGGACAATGAATTCACGGTGTTCTTATTTCAATTTCCAGGAGTGTAGTTCGATAAAGTTCCAGGGGGAGAAATTAACTAATCGGTAAATCTCGAAATAAGAACTTCAAGAACTTTGCAGTGAAATTATTAATTCGGTTTTTCAGATTTTTCTGTAGGAAAAAAATAGTAACAGATTTAAGGAAGAAATTAAAGAGAGCTGATACAATAACCAAAAGTGATGGTCTGTTTACCTATTATCAGTAGTAACTTTTGAACAAAAACAAAAAAACGCAAAATAATTTTACGACGATAATGGGACGATGTTGTAGTTCTATTTGTCTCAGATAATGGATCCTAGACACTATCAGTATGTGCAAAAATAGGAGCATATTCGACACTGGAAGTGTGAAGTAGAATCTTATACATGGAATTTAATATCATTGCAACTATATTTTCTTGCTGTATATCGTTGAAATGGATAATAAACACAGTGACCAAATCTTGTATTCACTTTCTGCGTTTTTTACTTCTTATATGGGATTAAATGATGGCGTGGAATGTTTCTTTCCAAATTAAAACAGCAGCAGATAAAAATTCAGACGTTGTTTCGTTCATTACATAACTGTAAGATGAATGAGCGCTATTATCTGCTTACGGAATCGACCATCCGTAATAAGAAAACGCTATCTTTTTTATTTCTGTGGCGGAAACTGTTCTTTACCAGATCGCAAGCTTTGTTGTAAAGCAGAAATTCCCTTTCGTTCAATTCAGTTAGGCAAAATCAACATGTGCTATAATATGATGTTGCCTCTTCCTTCACCTATCTATAGGCACTTCGATAGTGGAGACTCTATCTGGTCTGTAGCTATTTTTTGTTTTATAAACCTATTTTATTAGGATAAATGCTTGTGAGTGAAGAGCAGCATGTTATGCCGCTGCTATTCCATGCACGCCAGTGTGCGGGGTATTGAAGGACCAATAAAGGAACAATCAAGTTGCGATTAACAAACATGCTAAGACGGTGTCAACGATACGCAACCTAGAGAGCAGAGAGTCTGTGTTCAAGAGAACGACATGTAGCACTCTTCTCGTTTCCCAGTCAGTGCGCAGTGCGGTTACTAGCCAGCGGCCAGCACCCCCCTCCCCTCCCCCCGCCAAATTTGCCTCCCAGTCAGCGGCCAACGAAGATGAATGTGCAGGGTGTCGAATTTGAGCTAACGCCAGTGTCTCGCCCGGAATGCTGACACGCCCTCTGGAAGTTTTATACACGTGCCAGGCGTTCGACGAGCTTCCATGATGTGCACGCAGTCTACCATCCCTCCGACTGCTGCAGTGGCCAGCATCGTCACCAGGTTTATCTACATCGAGGACGTTTTGCCTCCTTAAGTCTTCTTTCCTGGCGTGTCGTTTGACCAGCAAGCTTTTCCGTTTCCCCCTTTTCGTGCTTTCGCTTTATGTTATCTTCCGTTCTGTGAGTTTGAGAATTTTGACTAGAGGAAACATCTCACGATTGTCATAAGAACACTGTGCGGGCCCAATGTGGCAGAGCAGCTGACACTTCTAGGCCTCCAGACGAACCCACTCCGTAATCGGAAGCATGGCGGTTCACACTGATCATCCAGATTGATTCTTCTGGCTGGGCAACACAGCCTCAATATATCTGAAGAAGAGCATTGTTCAATCAATTGTACTTTACATCACTTTATTGTGGACTACCAATTTCGGGCACGGCCCATTCTCAAGCGCATCTGTAACAACGGATGTGGATACATCGTTCACGCCTCGTCCAAAACTCACGCGTCCTGCATATTTGTTCATACCGTGGTCGTAAACCTGCATAATCCGAGAATGCATGGTTATAAATCGCATTTACATGGACTTGTTCGTCGAACTGAACTAAGGAAGCTGGCTTAGTTGTTAGCACACTGGACTCGCATTCGGAAGGATGACGACTCAAACCCGCGTCCGGCCATCCTGAGTTAGATTTTCCTTGGTTTCCCTAGATCGCTTCAGGCAAATCTCGATATAATTCCTTTGAAAGGGTACGGCCGATTTCCTTCCACATCCTTACCTAATCCGAGCTTAACATAATTTCCCGCACACAGTCATGCACATGTATCACGCTCCAGGTTAGCCGAGAGCGTTAACGCGCTGGTTCCCGGACTCGGGTAGGCGCGACGGCACTGGATCGAATCCCCCCGGTGGATTAACGACGAGGGCCGGTGTGCCGGTCAGCCTGGATGTGGTTTTTAGGCGGTTTTCCACATCCCCCTGCCTCAGTCACACGTCTCGCAGACATCTGAACACGTTCACACTATTCCATGGCTTACACTAGACGCAGATACCTGGGGTACACTACTTCCGCCCCAGAGGGTACGGGGTGGTAGCATGAAGGGCATCCAGCCATCCCTTAAAATTAACCTTGCCAAATCCGTACCTAACCACGCCGACCCTGCCACACGCGGGATAAAGGCGCAAGCGAAAGCGAAGTCATGCACATGTATCGGTTCTTTTAAGTAATTTGAAATCCGAGAGCTGGTCGGAAAGTACGGTCCGATCGGTTGTCAAATGGAAACTACTGGTAAAATCCGATGAAAATTTGCACAGGTGTGTAGGGAAATCTCTCTAGTATGCCCGTCGATCGCGTCACGTCGCTCTTTCCAGCTCTGAGCGCACAGTGAGCACCTAAAGGTGCCTAGAGAATTGTGTCTTCTGCCACGTATGAGTACCTGTGAGGGATTCCGCCTAACTGCATGTACTCCAAACAACGTAAGTAAAGCACTTCCATCTTCCTGACAATTCTCGGCCGTTCACTGCAGAGGCAAAGAGGGCGCATGGTTAGCGTTTTCGATGGGAAGTGTTTGATCGCCCACCATACAGCACGGGCTTGCCTTCCTCCGACGTTCATCTTTGCTCACATGAACCGCTGGCTATGAAGACAACGTTTTAGCACAGATAACAAGCCTCAGATCAGCGTAGAGAACTGGCAGATGGTATTGGAAAGTTGGTACAATGCTAGAGAATTGGCTCAGTCGGAGCGTAGACTATGTAGAGTAGAAGGTGAAACTTAACTATCGCAAATAAAACATTTTTGATTTTCAGAGTGGTTCAAATAAAACATTTTTTAATTTTCGAAGTGGTTTCCATTTCGTGACAGATCGGACCTTACTTTCTGAACTGTCCAAGTACAGCCTGGTTGAAAAACTTCCTTCTTCGCATTCGGATTTTTGTTTACCGCGGTTTGACAGATTTTTATGTTTGAGTCCATAGTATTTATGACTTTCTCGAAAGAATTAATTTTCCTTTCTGATTCCATTTTTAGTTAAGATAAACTATTTCATTTAATTTGTTATAAGCTAATTGCCCTCTCTCCCCACTAATAAGAAGTGACGTGGTGGCAAAACAACAACAAACCTTATGCACAGCCTCAATAAATAACGAAATGTATATATTAGAGCATTAAGAATACTGGCCTCAGCTTCTTACATCACGTAAGAAAGATGTGTGAAACCTTTACAGTACGTTTTAATAGACAAATGTCGTTCTTTCCGCACTGCTGTTTGAAATATGTTGTTCATTTAACGTAATGCTTTTACCCGATGTACGTAACTGACATTCGTAGTTTCCATATTTTTAATATATTTTATTATTTCTTGTTTGTTCGAAGCTGCTCGTAACTTGTGTTATCCTTTTCACCAGATCATATGCTAATATCCAAAAGGACGAAATTAGCTAATAGCAAATGGAACAGTTTACTTCAAATAAAAGATATCACCCAGAAAAAGTATTCTATCAAGAAGTTCTATAGTTTCCCCAAAAACGCTGAAGTCAGTACCGGGGTGGTTCTTTCCAAAATTGTGTTGCATTCCGAACAACCTCGCTGTCGCTGCGAGTTAAATACAGACCTTCCTCCCGTTTGCGTTCGGGATTTTCTCCTCTAGACTGGTGCGCAACACTTTGGCAAGATTTGGGCGAAGGTGCCCCCTCTGGAACCGTGGGCATCTCCCTGCTGACCGCGACTGTGTACCCCTGCCCACCACGGCTCCCCTGCTCCACAAATCCCTTTGTTATCCGTCCGGTTTCCTTGCCAAGCACTGCAGGCGGTTGCGCCTCTCCACTCTCTCCAGTTATTCAACAACGGAGGCACCGCTACTGGAGCTGAATAATACAGGCACGTTTCGTAATGCCGGGAGGCTGGGAGTGCGGTCTGCTCCATGACGCCGATGTCGCTAAGCCCATTTTCGACATAGATACTTGCTTTCATCCAACTCGATTTATAGTGTTAAAAGTTTAAAATCTGTTACTCTTTCCGCGTTTATTGGTCATAATTCATAAAAATTTTGCTAATGACGATTAGTGCACAACCGCTATAATTTGCTCCAAAACCGCTTCTTGTATGGGATTAATTTTATTTCAGCAATCGCTCCACCATAAAGTATAAAGGCCAAATGTCCGATCAATGTGGAACCTTATTAAGTAAAGTGGAAAGTGCTCATATTTGTTATGAAAGAAATCGCCTTTCAGTACTGAACTGCAGACAAATGATTTTGTGTAGAATTTGAACGTTCTTAGAAAGAATTACAAAGGGTGACAATGTTACTTCGCCCCTATTCCTTCGTATGTTCTCAAAGGAATATTTATTTTCTGTTAGCTCTGTGCAGCACTACTACGAGGGGACCTCAAGACGCAGGTGACACATTATTGTGACAGGGCAAGTAACTTTTTGTTTCATGCTGTACTACATTTCAAAGTGACATTGTTTTTCAAGTTACTAAGTTTGTGCAGACAATGACTAGAACGTTCTGCTAATCACTCATTTACTCGACGATAGAAATCCACTCCTTGGTCACGGAGCCATTCGAGAACAGCTAGGGGAACGTCCTAATCGCTAGGAAATCTCTTTCCACACATATGTCCTTTCTGCTTGCCGAAAAGATGGAAATCGCATTGGTGCGAGCTTTGGACTATCCAATGAGCATTACCACGTATGTGCTGCCTCAGTCAAATTATTGGCACCATTTCACTATGGCTGGAAGCGACATCGTATTTTGTCCATTTACAGCCAAAATTTCGTCCTGAACATGTGTGCAATTTAGACGTTTTGCACACAAGAGTTGCACTGTCCCTCGTACTTTGGAGTACGTTTCCAGTTGCTGCGTTATTTCAGTCCCACACTGTGATGCACCTGTTATCCATACCGCACCAGAACTGTCTCAGCCGGTATTTCCGGAACATGTACCTGCTCTCTCCTGACATTGAACCGCTCATGTTGTGCAATATCTCACTTACCTTCTGCAGCTCCTACGTATGATGATGTAACTAGATATGTCATTTCCCAGCCTGAAGTGCGAGTATCAGAGGATCTATGGCGCGATTTGATTAGTGCTAGCCGGCCGTGCTGCCCGAGCGGTTCTAGGCACTTCAATCCGGAACCGCGCGACTGCTACGGTCGCAGTTTCGAATACTGCCCCGGGCATGGATGTGTGTGATGTCCTTAGGTTAGTTAGGTTTAAGTAGTTCTAAGTTCTAGTGGACTGATGGCCTCAGTGCTCAGAGCCATTTGAACCATTTTTGATTAGTGCTAATAATCTGCATTTGTTTTCGTGTAAACTTGGAGCGTGTTCCAGCTACTGAAAATGTGAACTATTGCCGGGGTTTACCTTTGCAGATATTTCTGCCGTAACTCCAAGAAACCAGCTGGAGGCAACGCCACCGGCCCTCCTAGGGCGACGCGAAAGAGAGCTTCAGTATTTAATAGTGACTGATGCGATGAATTGAACTTTTTTTTATCGAGTTAGGGATGTGCGAGTAACCATTATTAAGTCCAATATTTTAAGTCATTTCATTCAATTTGGTGTCCGGTCAGCATTTTCACCGAGCGAGGTGGCGCAGTGGTTAGCACACTGGACTCGCATTCGGGAGGACGACGGTTCAATCCCGTCTCCGGCCATCCTGATTTAGGTTTTCCGTGATTTCCCTAAATCGCTTCAGGCAAATGCCGGGATGGTTCCTTTGAAAGGGCACGGCCGATTTCCTTCCCCATCCTTCTCTCACCTGAGCTTGCGCTCCGTCTCTAATGACCTTGTTGTCGACGGGACGTTAAACACTAATCTCCTCCTCCTCCTCCTCCTCCTCCTCCTCAGCATTTTCAGAACGCAGCAACTCCGATACCCTTGTTATTTGTCTTGGTCAGGTCGTGGAGGAGGAGATAGAGTTTAACTTCTTGTCGACAACTAGATCATTAGAGGCGGAGCAGAAACTCGGACTACGGAGAGATGGGGAAGGAAATCGGCCGTGGCCTTTTCAAAGGAACTATCCCAACATTCGACTGACGCGATTTGGGGAAATTACAGAAGAGGTTACTCTTCTATCTAGTGACGCGCCTAGACTCTAGTGTTTCCTCCTGTGGTGAGTCCCAGCGACGAAACTCTTTCGAGATTTCTGTCGACAGAGTACAGCTTAATCATCATGTAATGGATGACGGGGATCACTGATCTGCTTCACCCTCTCCGCATCGGCGGCAACACGCCTTCTGACAGTGAGTCGGTTAGAGCTGGCCTCATCCTTCATAATAAGATTCAGACAGTCTCTCTGACTGCAATGCCACCTGCTTGGTGTGAGCAGATGCACTCCACACAGGTGAGACGTACACTACAGTCGACACACGCAAAGCAAGAGCAGAAGTCCCCCGGGGCGTGAAGACTAGCTCCCCAGGTGCGACTGTTTGGTTCCTCAAACAATTGTTCCTTGCACTGGCCCTCAACATGGATTTATGGTAACGTTTCTTAAAAAACAGTGTACGGTCGAGAGTAACACCCAGATATACAGCTGTTGGACCATGCCTCTCACGAAACGAATATGTCGAGTACTGTGCTCATTTTGAAATTGTTTGCCTTTCCCTGTGACGTCCAGTTCGTGACGATCTTCTCTGTGCCCTAAGTGAAATGTGCACACCTGAGTTTTCTTGGGATTTGACCTGATTGTAAAAAAAAAAAAAAAAAAAAAAAAAAGATTCAAATGGCTCTGAGCACTATGGGACTTAACATCTATGGCCATCAGTCTCCTAGAACTTAGAACTACTTAAACCTAACTAACCTAAGGACATCACACAACACCCAGCCACCATCACGAGGCAGAGAAAATCCCTGACCCCGCCGGGAATCGAACCCGGGAACCAAGGGGGCGGGAAGCGAGAACGCTACCGCACGACCACGAGATGCGAGCTGATTGTAAAAGCCAAGCGTATCCGATGAAGTACTATTCCACCTCTCAAACGTCTGCCCCTGCTGTATCACCAGCATAGATAAAATGCTTGGGGTTGCTGATTACCACTTTGAACTGAGAGATTGTAATCTCCTCTCCAGCTGCCTATTATTGAGCAGACTGCCGGCAGAAGTGATTTAGTGAGTGTCTTTCGTGCTCGAGTTGCTGTACCAGGGGCTGAGAAGAATTTAACGGGACGACGCGACAACCACGAACACGAAACGAGCCGAAAGCCACGGCAGAGAAAGCAGCTGCTTCGGATAAAACTGAGCGAAAGTCGGAAGAAGCTCCCGCCCTGAGGTATCGGCTGCGCAGCCCCTGAATAATGGAAGCGGGTTGCGCAACGTTGGCAGGAAGGACGCGCGGTAAACGGCGTTACCTCTGGAAAGGCGTAGCAGATCGGAGGCAGGGAAAGCGACGCGACGCGACGCGCCCGGGCCCGGAAGCGCTCTGCTGGGGGTCACGCAGCAGCGCCACCGGATAAGCCGGCCAGCTGGTCTTCTTACGCAGTCGCCTCGGAACGCACTTTCAGAATCCTGGTGGAGCTTAAGTGCGCAGCTCCAGCTACCGGAAAGTTTACAGCTGTACTGCAGTCAATTTGAGAGCGTTCGTCGACATATTCTGAGGAAACAAAAGTCATGGGATACCTTCTAATATCGTATCAGACCTCCTTTTGAACCCCGCGTAGTGGAGTAGCGGCATGGAAACAAGTCGTTGGAAGTCCCCTGCAGAAATATTGAGTCATGCTGCCCCTATAGCCGTTCGAAATTGCTGAAGTGTTTCTGGTGCGGGGTGTTGGGCACGAATTGACCTCCCGATTACGTCCCACAGTTGTTCGATTCACGTCGGATGATCTGAGTAGCCAAATCACACGCGAATTGTCCAGAATGTTCTGACATGGCACACTGTCATCTATAACAGTTGTATCGTTGTTTGGAAACTGAAGTCTATGAATGACTGAAAAAGGACTCCTGTTGTTGTTGTTGTTGTTGTGGTCTTGAGTCCAGAGACTGGTTTGATACAGCTCTCCATGCTACTTTATCATGTGCAAGCTTCTTCATCTCCCAGTACCTACTGCAGCCTACATCCTTCTGAATCTGCTTAGTGTATTCATCTCTTGGTCTCCCTCTACGATTTTTACCCTCCACGGTGCCCTCCAGTACCAAATTGGTGACCCCTTGATACCTCAGAACATGTCCTGCCAACCGATCCCTTCTTCTAGTCAAGTTGTGTCACAAACTCCTCCCCAATTCTATTCAATACCTCCTCATTAGTTATGCGATCTACCCACATAATCTTCAGCATTCTTCTGTAGCACCACATTTGGACAGCTTCTATTCTCTTCTTGTCTAAACTATTTATCGTCCATGTTTCACTTCCATACATGGCTACACTCCATACAAATACTTTCAGAAAAGACTTCCTGACACTTAAATCAATACTCGATGTTAACAAATTTCTCTTCTTCAGAAACTTTTTTTTTTTGCCATTGCCAGTCTATATTTTATATCCTCTCTACTTGGACCATCATCAGTTCTTTTGCTCCCCAAATAGCAAAACTCCTCTACTACTTTAAGTGTCTCATTTCCTAATCTAATTCCCTCAGCATCGCCCGATTTAATTCGACTACATTCCATTATCCTCGTTTTGCTTTTGTTGATGTTCATCTTATACCCTCCCTTCGAGACACTGTCCATTCCGTTCAAGTGCTCTTCCAAGTCCTTTGGTGTCTCTGACAGAATTACAATGTCATCGGCAAACCTCAAAGTTTTTATTTCTTCTTCATGGATTTTAATACCTTCTCCGAATTTTTCTTTTGCTTCCTTTACTGCTTGCTCAATATACAGATTGAACAGTATCGGGGAGAGGCTACAACCCTGTCACACTTTCCAACCACTGCTTCACTTTCATGTCCTTCGACTCTTTTAACTGCCATCTGGTTTCTGTACAAATTGTAAATAGCCTTTCGCTCCCTGTATTTCACCCCTGCTACCTTCAGAATTTGAAAGCGAGTATTCCAGTCAACATTGTCAAAAGCTTTCTCTAAGTCTACAAATGCTAGAAACGTAGGTTTCCCTTTCCTTGATCTTTCTTCTAAGATAAGTCGTAAGGTCAGTATTGCCTCACTTGTTCCAGTATTTCTACGGAATCCAAACTGATCTTCTCCGATTTCGGCTTCTACCACTTTTTCCATTCGTCTGTAAAGAATTCGCGTTAGTATTTTGCGGCTGTGACTTATTAAACTGATAGTTCGGTAATTTTCACATCAGTAGCAGAATATAACCATTTTCAGTCAATGATCGATTCATATGGACCAGAGGACCCAATCTCCTCCATCTAAACCAACTCACACCATTATGGAGCCCCCACCAGCTTGCACAGTGCCTTGTTGACAACTTTGGTCTATGACTTCGTGGGGTCTCCGCCACACTCGAATCCTACTTTCAGTTCTTGCTAACTAAAATCGGGACTCATCTGACCAGGTCACGGTGTGCAGTCGTCTAGGGTCCAATCGATATGGCCACAAGTCCAGAAGAGACGCTGCAAGCGATGTCGGCCTGTTAGCAAAGGCGCACGCGACGATTGTGTACTGCCATAACCCATTAACGTTACTTTTCATTGGACAGTCCTAACGGATACATTCGTCGTACGTTCAACATAGATTTCTGCGGGTATTTCAAGCAGTGTTGCTTATCTGTAAACACTAGCAATTGTTCACAAACGCCGCTGCTCTCGGTCGGTAAGTGAAGGCCGTCGGTCACTGCGTTGTCTGCGGTGAGACGTAATGCCTGAAATTTGGAACTCTCGGCACTCGGAGTTCTGAATTCTCTAACGATTTCCGAAATGGAACTCCCATGTGTCTAGATCCAACTACTATTCTGCGTCCAAAGTCTGTTAATTCTCGTCATACAGCCATAATCATGTCGGAAATCTTTTCACCTGAATCACCTGAGTGAAAAGGACAGTTCCGTCACTATACTGCCCTTTTATACCTTGTGCACATGATTCTACCTCCACTTGTATGTGTGGATATCGCTATCTATGACTTTTAGGATCTTAGAGCAAGGGTAACACGAGAATGGTATTGGGGAAAAGGGGGCATAGCTGCTAATGGCGCAGGAATGTTCTTGAAAATATACTTGAAACATAAAAATTTTCATCGCCGACCCACTTTTTCTACGACCGTTCTTACCTCCGTCACGGTTTGTTGTGTTTCAGTTTACACAAGACTTGGACTCCAGCAATTAGTTTTATAGAGATCTCACCGACCATATCACTCGGCGCAGCTGGAAAACGCCGAGTGACTTCGTGTCGCGGAATAACTAACAGTGCGGGCTCTGAAAAATAAATGAGTATGAAAGGGCATAGCGTGAGCCGGGAGTCGAATTCGCTTATATACAGCGCCACGAAACCAACAGTACTTGGTAATGTGCTTGGAGGCCAAGCAGTGACTACGCATACAGACACAATTTGCAGCACCTGAAGACTACGAACGGGTTTGCAGTCCAAAGATTCTACATAAAACTGAATCAGTAAGCGCAACATTAATCAGTCAGACCCAGAAAACATGAAAGAAACCCCGAATATGGAAGTTCAGGTACAGATTTTCATTTTTTTCTACTGGAGTACGAGTACTGTACCTTCATTAAATCGTCATTTCGCTCATTGGTGGCGTTTAGATTTAGCTCCTATAACAACAGACTTTTGTAATGTTATAACTCCATACACTTGTTTAAAATTCGCTTGCAGAAATTCAATAATTATCGCAAACAGTATGAGTAGACTTGTCCTTTTAATATTTATATGGTTCGACTGGCTCTGAGCACTATGGGACTTAACTTCTGAGGTCATCAGTCCCCTAGAACTTAGAACTACTTAAACGTAACTAACCTAAGGACACCACACACATCCATTCCCGAGGCAGGATTCGAACCTGCGACCGTAGCGGTCACACAGTTTCAGACTGTAGCGCCTAGAACCGCTCGGTCACACCGGCCGGCTTGAATATTTATACCTTACCAGGATATGACAGCTCAAAGAGACCTCAAAGCTGTGAATACAAATCGTAAGAAGTGTGCTTGCCAGTACTATTAAGCAAATTTTCACACGATTGCTGTATGTGGATACAATCAATCCATTCTTGAAACAAAACTGTCAACTTGTGACTTGCTAAGATTCTAGGATTACTTTCTTTTAAAAGAAAAAGGCAGACACGAGCATCCTAAACTGAACGGTTTTTCTTTTTTTTTTTTTTTACATCCGAAAACCGTAAATTCCGTGTGACATATCGTTTCTGCTTGCTGCGAGAACTACGCCTTTAATTCCGTTTATTCGGCGAACAACCGCAACAAAAGGTTGTTTGCTGCTCAAGGCTTCAGGAGAAACCTAAAGACCTCTGAGCAAGAGAAATCTGTTCTGCTTTACAGGTATTTCTCCTCGAAAACTTACATCCTCTTCCGTCTCATTTGCAGCACGTGCGATCTCGAATGCACTACATTTATCAAAACACCTTCTCTCACATAACGCTTTGCAGTTATGGACATTCTTGACTACATATTGTAATGTTGAATAAAAATCTGGCTAAGCCAGACGCCAAGGTGAAATTCTGCCTTTCATGTGTTGAGCTGTCTAAGATATTTCATTTCCTTTCCTAGTTACAGTTTCTACACATTACGTTACAGTAACTCTTCGACGTATGTGGAGATGAACTGGGACCGTGAAGCTATGACAGGTTTCGTGTCCAGATATTCTGTGAATAAAACTTTTAAAACATAAACCAATGCGAGAGATTGCGTATCACGGAATAACAGTGCGCGCTCTAAATACAAATGAGCATCAAAGAGCGTAACATGAGCCGTGAGTCGAGCTCCCTCAGATACAGCGTCACGAAACCAACAATACTTGGCAGTCTGCTTGGAGCCCAATGAGCGACTACGCATACAAACAATTCGCAGTACCTGAAGAAGACAAACCGTTAGAGGTCAAAATATTCTACATAAAATTGGATTAATAACAGTGCTGTATACCAGAAAGCACACCATTAATCAATCAGGCCGAGAATACATGAAAGAAACCCTTTTAAACGTGATGAGGCGAAGCCAAATTAGTCCAGTATAAAAAAAGAACTTCAGTAATAAATTCGTCTCATATTGATTCCTTCCATCGTCGTTGCAGCAAAAAGAAATATTGTGACTGCAGAAACCTGGCTGGAAAAGATGCTACTACGGTTTGTGACATTTCACTCTTATTCTGAAATAGAAAATTGTTCTTCAAATTCATGTTATGCAATTTCATTTATGTTTTCCATGGCAGTTCAGGTGAAGTCGAGTATCGTTCTTTCATCCTTTTGCATCTGATCTAGTGCTCTTTTTTTTTTAATAACCTGGATGTTACGAGATGTCATATGAACAAGGAAGGCACTTTCGTTTCATTTTATCGGTATCTGGTGTATGTACCACTAACCGAGCACCATGGTGCATTAGTAACACATCAGACGATTAAAAAAAACTGATGCATACAAAATTGCCCAGTAGCTGATAATTATGTGTGTAGGTTCTCCCTGAGTCACACAAACATACTGAGTAAAATAATTCTCGTCGTCCGCAGATATATATCAGATCTGCAGTTCCACTGTGCGCAATGGTGTGACTTTTTCCCGTATGGGAGTTCATTCGAAAGAACAAAACAGTAGCAAATCGCATTATTTACAGGGCTCCGCGCCTGGCTTGCAAAAAGCTTTGACGACTCTAACGAAATGACACGACTAAAGACGTAGGACCGTGGCCAACGGCCGTGGCCACGAATGCACCGTGCAGACGTCTTCTCGTTGGACGCCCTCTTCCGGATTAGATAGCTGCAGGAGCGCCCGCTCGCTAGGACGATGTCCAGTGTGCAGTGTGCACAGCAGCGCCTATTGGATACCGCAGATGCCTTCGCCCCCGAGCAGACACCGATGTCTGTCTCGCGCTAATATTGTTTTTCTCAACGTCGTCACTCCATCTTTTTACACTGTAAGGAACCACAACTAGTTTAACATACAGAATAAAATTTCATCACATACATGAATCTCCTTGTGTGTAGAGTTTCAGAAATCAGAATACATTTGCTACACTTGATATTATGCGAAAGGATCAGTATTTTTTGGTGTGGGTTATACTTGTAACTTTCTCAGCCAATAGATACGAAAACGGTCCATTTATGCTAATGGCAACAGCTGTAACTACTTTATTTTTCAATTTACTGCAGCAGTCACGGTTTCTTTAAATTGACTGATATTCCTTTATTAACGATATTCGAGACCTCTTAAAAATGGATTTTTCCATATAGCCTAAATTAATGCTCAGACAAAGTTTCGCTATAATAATTGGTGATATCTGCTTAAATGGCTACAGAGAATTCGCGTAACGAGACTAAAACTGCGCTGAGGAGTCATATCTACAACTAGTAGCAGATTTCCCAGATGCTTTTCCTAAAAGATCGTCAGAGCATTAGAATTAACTTTTTTTTTTAAGAGATCTTGAATCCTAAAATGTTCATCGGTCTGTTACAAAAAAATATCCAGAAGCTTCTGTATCTCTGCATGTACTAAAGTTAAATATACAGAAAACTAGGAGATTTGGTAACGATCAGTTGAAGACTTCTGTAGACGAGCTGGTGCAACTGATTCCTTTGGTAAAAACCCTCATACTACTTTCCTCCAGGAAAGTTAGAAGCAGCTCGCAGTAAAGCCAGCATGAATTTAGGTGTACCACCCTGTCGATTTTCGAGAGTCAGCAACATTCTCCGCTTGGATAACGCAGCTCGATTTCTGTTCTGCTCTGGATAGAAGTCTTTTACGGTCGATAGAAGCCATGCATGGGCAATGAAACTCAACTAAAGCGCAGCACCAGTTTTTCTACGATAAAGGCAGTATTCACAACGTTTCTCAATCCATCCAGAGCTCTATTCCAGCAGTCGATCTGTTCTAAAAATGTATTTTTTTTAAATTTCCAATGAAAAAAGTAAAGTCTTTCTAATCTACATGTTGTACTGTGCGACTCATTCACATTTTTTGTGTTCACTACATATCTAGGAACCGAAATCACTGCCTTAAACATTCGATATATATTTCAAAATGGTTCAAATGGCTCTGAGCACTATGGGACTTAACACCTGTGGTCACCAGTCCCCTAGAACTTAGAACTACTTAAACCTAACTAACCTAAGGAAATCACACACATCCATGCCCGAGGCAGGATTCGAACCTGCGACAGTAGCAGTCGCGCGGTTCCGGACTGAAGCGCCTAGAACCGCTCGGTCAGCGCGGCCGGGTGACACATATTTCGGAAAAAGTAATTTTTCCAGCGATTTACGTATAATTCAACACGAGGAGTTTCTTTTGTGTGGAACACGATAGTAGTATTAATGCAAAATTAACACACTGAAAGAAATATTTCCCGTCAAACAATACTTATTTTGGTTAGTAAAACCACTTCTCAGCTAGATGGTGCTGCTTATAAACGAGATGTCCCATTTAATACATCACCAAGTATGTTAACGAGGCTAAATAAATGCACCTACTATCCTCGCAGCAGCAAGCTCCAGACCTAACGTTTATCAAACAGGCTTCCCACTCGTAGCAACGCTTTGACCTCCTGGCCAAACACGCGAACAGAGAACAATAATGGCTCTTTGCGCCATATTGCACTTAAAGCACTTTCACATTTCGCCTGCAGGAATTTCTGTCATGCCCTTGCTTAATACTCTATCCTGGCATCGTCCGTACTATTTAATTAAAATAAAAGAGCAGCTAACAGATACTGACGAATACGTAACATGAACAGGCAAATGCGAACTTAAAGTTTTTATTTCGTGTCACGTTGGATGACAATATTTTTCACGTTGTAATATAGCACGCAGAAATAAGCAAAAGTACTCTATATTTCTTCCTTAGACTATAACCTATCAGTCGCTATTGACAAAAAATACCCGTGGGCATCTATGCGGAGCGATTTAAGGTGGAAATGCTACAGAAATCTAATGGTGAAGACGGCAGATTTAAGGCCGAGAATCCTATGGAAGAGTTAATTATCTATGAAGGATAACTACCTGTATAACGACCTACGAAGCAGGTTCCTTGTTGTATGTTGTATGCTAACCGGGGACCTAGAAACGAAGGAGACACTCCGTCCCCTCCCCAGCCGCAGTGGTCCAGAACCCCATGACGACTACCATAGTCCACTTCACCTCTCCAACGCCCCACACCGCACCCAGGGTTATTGTGCGGTTCGGCCTCTTGTGAACCCCCCCCCCACCCTCCCCTCCCAGGGAACGTCTCACACCAGACGAGTGTAGCCCCTATGTTTGCGTCGTAGAATAATGGTGGTGTACGTGTACGTGAAGAACTTGTTTGCGCAGCAATCACCGAGATAGTGTAACCGTGATGGAATAAAGGGAACCAGCCCGCATTCGCAGATGGAAAACCGCCTAAAAACCAGCTACAGACTGGCCAGCTCACCGGACCTCAACACAAATCCGTAAGCAGGTTTCTTACTAACAAATACTTTATTTCTCGTGCCACCGATGCCTACGTTTCTAACAATAACAATATATAAAATGTTCTGATGTAGCCATAATACGAGGGGCATTCAATAACTAATGTAACACCTTTTTTTATAGGCTGGTTTCGGTTGAAAATCGTGGAATTTGTTGCGAAGAATCTTGGAATATTCCCGTTTCAACCCCTATAGTTTCATGAAATTCCGATAGGTGGCGGCGCTATACGTAGCCTTCAAAATGGCGTCTGTAACGGAGGTGCGTTCCAAACAGAGAGCTGTCATTGCTTATTTTTGGCGCAAAACCAGAGCATCGCAGATATTCACAGGCGTTTGCGGAACGTCTACGGAGATACGGCAGTGAACAAAAGCACGGTGAGTCGGTGGGCAAGGCGTTCGTCGTCATTGCAACAAGGCCTGCCATATACAGCTGTAACACGTGCAATGTTTGAACCTGCGGACATTCACAATCGAGGTGATCGACGGATCACAATCAAACTCCCCACTGCGCAAATGGGCGTCTCTGTGGGCAGCGTTGGCAGACTAGTTCACCAGTTGGGGTACTCATAGGTGTGTGCCCGCTGGCTTCGTCACCGTCTAACAGAAGGCCATAAAGACTAATGAAGGACCATCTGTGCGGAATTACTTGCGCGTTACGATGCTGATCGTGACAGTTATTTGTCGAACACCGTCACAAGCGAGGAAACGTAGTTCCATCACTTCGAATCGGAAACAAAATGGCAGTCCATCGACTGGCTCCTCTGAAGAAAAAGTTCAGTGCCACATCCTCAGCCGGTGAAGTCATAGCGACGGTCTTTTGGGAATCTGAAGAGGTTATTCAGTTTGATATAGTCCCTCACGGTGCAGCGGCCAACTCTGAAGTGTATTGTGCTATCCTCACGAAGTTGAGGAAACGACGTCAGCGTGTTCGTCACCACAAAAATGCAAACGAACTTCTGCTTCTCCACGACAACGCAAGAACGCTGCGCACATGAGAGCTGCGCACATAACTTCATTGGACTGTTCTTCCTCATCCAGTCTACAGCCCGGACCCAACACCTTCCAACTTCCATTTGACCCAATGAAGGATGCAGTCCGCGAGTAGCAGTACGTGGCTGACAGGCACGTTATTGATACAGCAAGTCACTGGATCCAACGTCGACCGTAGATTGGTACTACGCAGGCGCACCGGACCTGTCATTAAGGTGGCGTAAAGTTGTCGCAATGAACGGAGATGATGCTGAAAACTAGGGTTTTGTAGCCAAAAGATTGGGGAATAATATGGTATATGGAATCCTGCATAAAACCAACCGGCTTTCAGCAAAAAAAAATGTTTCATTTACTTCACAAGGATTTCTTTGCCGAAGAGCGAGGGCAATAACTAATTTTGTATGAACTTCAGACATTTTAAGAAATAAGTTATGAATCATGGAGAGAATTACTCTTAAAATTGAGAGATCGCACGATCCAAAACGTATCAAGAAAAATAGACTACTGGCTATTAAAATTGCTACACCACGAAGATGACGTGCTACAGACGCGAAATTTAACCGACAGGAAGAAGATGCTGTGATATGCAAATGATTAGCTTTTCAGCGCATTCACACAAGGTTGGCGTCGTTGCCGACACCTACAACGTGCTGACATGAGCAAAGTTTCCAACCGATTTCTCATACACAAAAAGCAGTTGACCGGCGTTGCCTAGTGAAACGTTGTTGTGATGTGTGTGTAAGGAAGTGAAATGCGTACCATCACGTTTGCGACTTTGACAAAGGTCAGATTGTAGCCTATCGCGACATTGCTGCTCACGTTGGTCGAGATCCAATGACTGTTAGCAGAATATGGAATCTGTGGGATCAGGAGGGTAATACAGAACGACGTGCTAGATCCCAACAGTCTGTTTATCACTAGCAGTCGAGATGACAGGCATCTTATCCGCATGACTGTAACGGATCGTGCAGCCACGTCTCGATCCCTGAGTCAACAGATGGGGACTTTTGCAAGACAACAACTATCTGCACGAACAGTTCGACGACGATTGCAGCAGCATGGACTATCAGCTCGGAGACCATGACTGCGGTTACCCTTGACGCTGCATCACAGTCAGGAGCGCCTGCGATGGTGTACTCAACGACGAACCTGGGTGGACGAATGGCAAAACGTAATTTTTTAGGATTAATCCAGGTTCTGTTTACAGCATCATTATGGTCGCATCCGTGTTTGGCGACATCGTGGTGAACGCACGTTGGAAGTGTGTATTCGTCATCGCCATACACCCCTGGCTCTACCCTTCATTCGATCCATGCGAAACCCTACATTTCAGCAAGATAATGCAGGACCGCATGTTGCAGGTCCTGTACGGGCCTTTCTGGATACAGAAAATGTTCGACTGCTGCCCTGGCCAGCACGTTCTCCAGATCTCTCACCAACTGAAAACGTCTGGTGAATGGTGGTACTTCCGTACTGTGGAGGACAGGTAGAAAACAGGCGGTATTCGCGCATAGGCGACCCCAGCACAGCCCAGCCAGCGGCGCAGCGGTGTGGTGGTCATTAGCCGCGGCCGCAGTTTGGTATGCTGGCGGCCGCAGCGGAAGTGGGCTCCTTGTGCGGCAGACAGGCGGGCCGGCGCTTCCGGTGGTCGCCGCCAGGGGAGCTGGCACTGCTGCCGCCTGCGAATTGCTGCTCACTGTCCTCAGGTGCTGCCGCGGTCGTCGGACCGCTTATGGACTTAAACTGATACAACGATAACGCGCTGCGCCCTCCCTCCAGAGAGGTATACTTTTGAAGTTGTGCTGCCGTGGTGTGGAGGGCGGCCCGTTACACAGGCGCGTCGCCGGCTCGCAGGTGGAAAGCGACACCTGGCGTGCCTGCTCGCGCCCGCCCAGATCCGGGAGGGTGCGCCGGCCACCAGCCCCTACGACCGTTACGGCCACCCCGACCACCCCTCCGATATATATCCGTGTGAGAGGGGCGGCTCCTTTCTCTGGCACAATTCCGAAGACGCCAGATCCGGGACAGGGTTCTTTCACAGGACCTCCGCCTTATGCCGTCGTCACACGGGAAGAGGCAGCTGACGTTGGCGTGCACATGTACGGGATATCCGTCACGGGAAACAGCGCCGTTGACACTCTGGACGATATGGTTAACGTAATTTTGCGTTCTAGTCGCTTTCCAGCGGCAGTAGTCAGCTTTATTTGGCTCGCAAACAATATGGTTCGTTCTCCAAAAAGGAAGGACGTAAGATTCCTACGTTAGCTCTATTGAAGCGGACATTTCCTCTCATCAGTCATGTTGTTCTGTTTGTGGTATACATAAATAAAAACTTCTCTTTGGATATGTAATAAGACAGAAAGGAAAGATACTAGGTGGTTATAACTAAAGTGAAACAACTACTAACAGAGGTCCATTGCGGGCTGTAATTATCCTATGGCAGCGAAACTTGCTAGATATTCTAATCCGTTAATGCGGAACCGATTTATGCTGAAAATAACTAGTCCTAACTTTGGCCACCAGGTGAAAATCTGGAACTGTGAACTCGAGAAAAACGTATGGGGCAGAAAAGGTAAAACAAGTAAGAAATGCATAATGTTGATTTCAATATTAACTACCGCTTACACAGTTTGTTCAGTGTGAGAGCTGCAGAATTGCCGTAGGCTTATACTGGCCTTCAGATAAGGTAGAGACGGAACATGTCTCTGGTAAACGAGTTCTTTTAGATATTATCAGAGCCAAAAGTCACTTGGATTCAGATCAGGTCATCTTGCAGGCCATGCATCTGGATACCTCTGGAGATAAGCTGAAGGTAGCATTAAGCAGATTTTTCACTGGGCGAGCGAAATGAGGTGTTGCCCCATCTTGCATGAAAACAGTTGTTTCCACACAGTGGAGCCCTCCCAAAGCAGCAATCACATGCTGTATAAGGAGGTCTCGATAACGTACAGACCTCAAGGTACGCCTGACAGGCCCTCGTGGTGTATTCTCTTCAAAGAAGAATCGACAGAGAGCACAGGTGCATGTGAATCCATAGCACACAGCCACATACGCGAGTCAATGGCTCTCTGTGCACAACACGCAGTTTAATAGTACCCCAAATTCGACAGTTCTGCTTATACACTGCACCCAATAGTGTAATATGTGTCTCGTCACTCCACAGAACATTGCACGGCCATGAACTCCGATCCGTGCCAAAACCCGAAGAGCAAATTCAGAGCGTTGCTGCGATAATAACTACTACCGGGATAGTACGCTTTCCCCTTCCAGATGCCACACCAAGCTCATCCGTGCTTTCGAATTTCATTGTCAACTTGTGTAAACCATTTAATGACATCGCGCCTCTCTTCAGACCTTTCAGTAGGCGATACTCTGTGAATGCTGCACTGTAATTGCTGCCGTTCACATAAAATAGTTTCACTAACAGAGCAAGGTCTCTCTTCTCGATATTCGCACTGTACACTCACGCTATGGTTTGAAGAATGACAGCGTGGACGTCATACCATCATGCAAACAGTGTACAGCACCAGATTTGCACCTGGTGGTCTAAATTGGGAATATTTTATTTCCAGTGTAAATCGCTTTCGCATTAACGCATTAGCATATCTACCATGTTTCGGTGGCACACGATAGTTACAGCCCACCCTGCATCTCCGTGAGTGGCTGCAGTTTAATTATAAGCACTGGGTCAGTGACGACATTAGCTTACAAAAGTTCGCCAAATCCAACAAACTCACTCCTGACAGACAGCACACTTACATTTACGTTACACCAAATATTACGAAAATTATTTCTATTAATTACATGAGAAAGAACCACAACCCTTTAGAAAAAAAATTTATACTGAAGGACGCCAGCCCTCTACCGATCCACCCTTCGTTCTGTAACATGGCGTGTCTAATAACTACCCTGCACTAGAAATTCCAGGTTGCAGTACCAGCAACATTGTGAAAAGGATACTTTGCTACTCACTGTAAAAACAACGTGTTCATTATATCTGGTAGGCAAGTCGCGACTTGCAAGTAGCCGTAAAAAAGTTCTGCTTCCGACCCTGTTATAAACCTGCGCAATACCGACTTTTAAATCATTATCTTGGACGCAAATACTTGACTGTACTTTCTCTGAGGGTTAGGGGGCGTCGCCCTCCCCCCCCCCCCCCCACCTTCCCCCCTCCCCTTGGCTACGGATATGGGTGCCCTTGGTAAATGGCAGAGAGGACAGTAGAAAGATCATGCTAAATGTATGCTGTAGAGACATCAACCGTATTAAAAATATAAGTAAAACGAAGATTTAAAATAAAAAATGGGCAGGATATGACAGAGTAAGGACATATACTAGACAGAGTAATGCAACAACTAAATGGACCCAAATTCCGCTCCTGGCCTACAATATCACTTCAGCACGTTACATGTTACAGTTTGCTGCGCACTCACTCCTTTTAAGGTAAGAGCCCCACGTGTCGTTCTCCTACAGGGTGTTTCAAAAATGACCGGTATATTTGAAACGGCAATACAAACTAAACGAGCAGCGATAGAAATACACCGTTTGTTGCAATATGCTTAGGACAACAGTACATTTTCAGGCAGACAAACTTTCGAAATTACAGTAGTTACAATTGTCAACAACAGATGGCGCTGCGGTCTGGGAAACTCTATAGTACGATATTTTCCACATATCCACCATGCGTAGCAATAATATGGCGTAGTCTCTGAATGAAATTACCCGAAACCTTTGACAACGTGTCTGGCGGAATGGCTTCACATGCAGATGAGATATACTGCTTCAGCTGTTCAATTGTTTCTGGATTCTGGCGGTACACCTGGTCTTTCAAGTGTCCCCACAGAAAGAAGTCACAGGGGTTCATGTCTGGTGAATAGGGAGGCCAATCCACGCCGCCTCCTGTATGTTTCGGATAGCCCAAAGCAATCACACGATCATCGAAATATTCATTCAGGAAATTAAAGACGTCGGCCGTGCGATGTGGCCGGGCACCATCTTGCATAAACCACGAGGTGTTCGCAGTGTCGTCTAAGGCAGTTTGTACCGCCACAAATTCACGAAGAATGTCCAGATAGCGTGATGCAGTAATCGTTTTGGATCTGAAAAATGGGGCAATGATTCCTTTGGAAAAAATGGCGACCCAGACCAGTACATTTTGAGGATGCAGAGACCATGGGACTGCAACATGGGGCTTTTCGGTTCCCCATATGCGCCAGTTCTGTTTATTGACGAAGCTGTCCAGGTAAAAATAAGCTTCGTCAGTAAACCAAATGCTGCCCACATGCATATCGCCGTCATCAATCCTGTGCACTATATCGTTAGCAAATGTCTCTCGTGCAGCAATGGTAGCGGCGCTGAGGGGTTGCTGCGTTTGAATTTTGTATGGATAGAGGTGTAAACTCTGGCGCATGAGACGATACGTGGACGTTGGCGTCATTTGGACCACAGCTGCAACACGGCGAACGGAAACCCGAGGCCGCTGTTGGATCACCTGCTGCACTAGCTGCGCGTTGCCCTCTATGGTTGCCATACGCGGTCGCCCTACCTTTCCAGCATGTTCATCCGTCACGTTCCCAGTCCGTTGAAATTTTTCAAACAGATCTTTTATTGCATCGCTTTTCGGTCCTTTGGTTACATTAAACCTCCGTTGAAAACTTCGTCTTGTTGCAACAACACTGTGTTCTAGGCGGTGGAATTCCAACACCAGAAAAATCCTCTGTTCTAAGGAATAAACCATGTTGTCCACAGCACACTTGCACGTTGTGAACAGCACTCGCTTACAGCAGAAAGACGACGTACAGAATGGCGCACCCACAGACTGCGTTGTCTTCTATATCTTTCACATCACTTGCAGCGCCATCTGTTGTTGAAAATTGTAACTACTGTAATTTCGAAAGTTTGTCCGCTTGAAAATGTGCTGTTGTCCCAAGCATATTGCAACAAACGGTGTATTTCTATCGCTGCTCGTTTAGTTTTGATTGCCGTTTCAAATATACCGGTCATTTTTGAAACACCCTGTATTTGGACGCTGTGTTGCACTCGTCCCTACACTGATTTACGGATGCTTTCAGACACCCTCGGATCATCTCGTAAATTTTGACGAGGCTGTACAACTCGCTGCGGCAGTTCTGCCATAGTTTCAATGAGAGTTTTGAACGTTCCAATTCTTTTAGGTTGCCCCAGACAGAAAAATGCA
The DNA here is from genome assembly GCF_023897955.1 of Schistocerca gregaria. NCBI lineage: Eukaryota > Metazoa > Arthropoda > Insecta > Orthoptera > Acrididae > Schistocerca > Schistocerca gregaria. Next base: position 738,906,510 of record NC_064920.1, on the reverse strand, counting down.
CGCTATTCTGGTGAGCAGGCTCTGCTTTACCTATGCATCATAGGCCATATTGGCGAGTGAGACGTCGCCTTACATCAGCAGCAATATGTGACGGTGCCCGTTTGCGTTCTGTCTAGTAGTACATCTCGCAGCTGTTGTGATATCCCGTACGGTCGTATTTTGTTCATTAGACGGCAGTGTAGCTTCCTGGCCGCAGAGAGACGGACGTGTAACCGCAGCGGGGTAACCAGTCGTTTGCTAAGCAACCGCGGTGGAGGTGAGGACGCGCACACACGGCGAGCTGGAGTGCCGCCACTGCCCGTGTGGCCGCAGCACGAGGCGCCGCAAAAAACGCCACCTGGCCAGCACGTGCTGCCTCCTACGTCCCACGTGCCAGCTGCCTCGCGCGCCCTTACGCAGCCCGTACAAGACCAAACCTGTTTGTCAAATACGCTCCTTTCAGTCTGATCTGTCAAACAAGTTTGTACACCTACCAACAAAATTTGTCAATTAAACTTCACGTTTGAAGCAGGCACTGTTCGTGTTGTGAAGTGAGCTAACAATGTAGACTAAGCGTTCGTCGCGTTCAAATTACCATGTGTACAAAGAAGAAGAAAAAGAAATGACACTGGTCCAGGGAATGGGTGAAATAGAGAGAGAAATATACCCTTCAAAACTACTACAGGAAATACAACTAGAACTTACTGTGAATGGACAACCACTCTTTTATTAGCGCAGTTACTTCGCCTCTGCATAAAAAATATGACACAAAAAAGCGTAATTTATTCTTTTCTGCTTCGTCCTCTAAGGACACAAACTGTCCTCCATCTTTTTAAGTACGCCGTCAATCAAATGGCTCTGAGCACTAAGGGAGTTAACATCTTAGGCCATCAGTCCCATAGAACTTAGAACTACTTAAACCCAACCAACCTAAGGACATCACACACATCCATGCCCGAGGCAGGACTCGAACCTGCGACCGTAGCAGTCCCGCGGTTTCGAACTGCAGCGCCTAGAACCGCACGGCCACGGCGGCCGGCATGCCGTCAATCAAAATATTTCCCAAATACGTCAAACACTACATTTGTCAAATAGGTGAAACAGCACCATACATGGTCAAATACTTCACAAACCCAGTGAAGTTTTACAAATTGTTTCATCGCTTATGATTGATTGTACGGGCAAATGAAAACGAGACAGTTGGGAAAAAGTAAGAAAACTGTTTATTACTTAGAAGTAGTCACCGTAACTGTTAATGCATTTATCCCAATGTGAAACAAAGCGATCAATATCTTCATGAAAAACCGGCCGGAGTGGCCGAACGGTTCTAGGCGCTAAAGTCTGGAACCCTGCGACCGCTACGGTCGCAGGTTCGAGTCCTGCCTCGGGCATGGATGTGTGTGATGTCCTTAGGTTAGTTAGGTTTAAGTAGTTCTAAGTTCTAGGGGACTGATGATCTCAGAAGTTAAGTACCATAGTGCTCAGAGCCATCTGAACCAAGCCATCTTAATGGGAAAATGTCTGCGGTTGCCTGAGGAACTGTGATTGTACCCAGACGAGTAGCTCTGCATTCGAAGCAAATCGACGACTCCAAAAATATGGAAATCGGATGGGAAGAGAACAGGACTGTATGAAGGATGTGTAAGGGCGTTCCCGCGAAACTTCTGCTGCGTAGTCGAAACAACCTTGGCAACATGTGGGAGGGAATTATCCTGCAACATAGTGATGCTGTACGTCAACATTCCTGGGCGTTTTGATTAGATGGCGTGCTTCAATTTTTGCAAAGTGTTCTCTTACCACTGTACGTTAATTGTCGCGCTGTGTTCCAAAGTCAATGTGCAGCGGACTCCTGCAGTCAAAGAAAAAGATCATTGGTTTTCCAAATGCTGGCGTTCCTGATGTTTTGACTTCGCCGCAGAAGTTACGCTGGGAAGCCCTTACACATCCCTCATACTGTTCCGACCTCTTTCCCCATGCTGTTTCCATATTTTCTGAGCCCTAAGAAAGACATTGGTGGCCGTCGATTTCCTTCGGACGAAGAGGTGCTCGCTTGAGTACAGTCATGGTTCCGTAGGGAACCGCAAACATTTTTTTCATGAAGGCATCGACCGCCGTGTCTTATAGTGGGGCAAATAAATTAACTGTTATGACGAGTACTTTAGAAAGACTAAACAGTTTCCCTACTTTTTTCGTCTCTCTCGTTTTCAATTGATTGCCCGTTGTAGAAGACATCTGCTTGATGAAGAGCAGCTAAGGCAGAGAGAATAAACAATATAATTACAGTTGAAGGGTTGTTTCTTCGCGAATGTTGCTTAATTTCACATTACATTCGGAGCTGTTACCAAACATGCAACGGAAATGACTTCATCGCTACACACCGTAAAATCTCTTAAGGCGTTAACGGAAATTCATCTGCATAGAAAGACTTTAGCACCAACGAAAGTGAAGCGTCCGACTTGCTGCATAAAGTGGCTCGTTCTTTCTCTTTCGTAGTCCAACAATTACCGAAAATCTGTGAAGAATCAAAACTCTTTCCCATCGCTAAACTATGAGTTTCTCAGAATCTGTTAGCATCTATATGCAATTTGTTTGAAAGATTAGAATAATCTATTCGTAATTCTGTGGATTTTGTGAGAAGATACTTCAAATATCGAAGTTCCACATATTATTATTTAATGAGTTACTGTAATTTCTTGAAGTGATAACGTAATAAATATAATAATATCCATAAACGAAATCGTTTATTGCGTAACTGATGCAGTTGACGAATGATCGGTGAAGCAATAGCGGAATTTTTTAATATTCTTGCCATGAAATGTCGCTGATGAGCGGCGTCGTAAAAATAAAAAAGCAACGCATCAACGGAATTCTGTTACAGCATAAAGCACATGCAACATCCCAGTAACTGGTGGGTAAGTATATGCGCTACAAAATGCGAAATGTTTTCGACTCCTTTTATATGATTTGCCTTGAGTTACAATTTTCCACGAAAGAAACTATCGGACCGGAATAAAACTGAAAGTCTGTTTTAGCTCAGTGTCGTACATCGATAAACAAACCAGAAGTGATTAGTCAAATCCAACACCTAGTGGCCTTTACCTAGAAGCAACGCCTTTGCATGCTTGTGATGAATAACATTAACTTATGTGAGAAATGTGGATGTTTCTCGAGAATGCAGCCCTCGAAGTAATGAAGAAGATTTGCACAGTAAACTGTTACTAGCCGATATTTTTATGGTATTTTCTGCTCGGGTCGTCCAACCCACACCAACAACGAAGTTAGAATTTCAAGTACACGGAACAGTTTTCGTTGCGTTGTTCGGATTTGTTCGACGAGAAGACGTAGATACTGTTGCAGAATTCAGTTCCAAAGGAACTGCAATATACATCCACCGATGTTTTTAATACTGTTGTTGTTATGCCATGGAACAATAAATGGCGTCAGTGGAATCTTATGGTTGCGTCTCTGAGGTACAACACGATCGCTTACGTTGCAGATACAGACGAATTTCATCATCTTGCTCTGATGATAGTTATTGTAGCCGAAACCGGTTACCTCCAGTGGAGCATAAATTGTGATTTGGTCTGTTTATTTTAATATCAGGTACAATCGCTTAAGTTCCAGCATTATGTCAAAAATTATGATTTCCACTTTACCGACTGTAGAACGAAACGGAAACAATACCCTTCCGTAAATATGTTAACAGAAGTGTATAGCAGTGTTGCCACTACCTTGGTTGAGGAGCTGGACACATATCGCACCCCGACAAGAAGTGTGACAGAACTCAAAAATTCAACACTTGAGAGTAACCGGATTAAAGAATTCTATAAAACTTATTTTGAAATAGTACAAGCTTCCTTTAAAGTTTCCAGTAAATTCCTTTACACATTACAGAACAGTAACATGAACCATGTAGTTCTCTTCTCGTCGAATGTGAGGTTTTATAAGGTAACTATTAATTAGTTTTCTGAGTTGTGTCACTTTTATTTTCTAAAAGCACTTGTAATACTTTTGCCACTTTTCCTCCACAAATAATATTTTTCTTTTACTTACTGTAATATAATAAGAGATTCGAACATCGATCAGGCAAAATTAGTACTTAAGTTAAAAAAAAATGAAAAGCAAGTTGGAATTAATTTATTAGAAAAATACAAAATGCAAAATTATAATGTACGAAAATGATAAGGAACTTCAATTAGGTACAATTAAGGAACACAATGTACAAGACACCGAATCATAAAAGAGTTTATGTAATGTAGGAATACTAATTGCCGAGAAAAGGGATTCAATGTGAACTCTATTTTAATATCAGAGAGTTTAATTTTTTTCTTGTACTCGGCAACGCATGAAATTTCGTAATGTTTTCAACAACTGCAATCGTCAAAACAGGTCTGTTCCTTTCGACATGCATGCATGGATGAGTGAAGGACGTTTTAATGTAAGATACAAACTTTGAATAAACAAGGACATTTTAAGAATCAGTTATATTAAAAATTACATTCATCTTACCTTATACATGAAAAGTGTCACAGCTCAGTAGTGTCGCTTTTCTTGAATGGCCCACGCACACCAGCCAGAAGTAGCAACGATGAAGCGGCACAGTTCTTGCCGTGACGAATCATGAAGTGGCTCACAGCAAACTGACACAACTGCCCGGAAGTGGACAAATTGCGAGATTTATACGTGACGTTTTCCGTGCGCACCTCGTCGTGTCACACGTATTTTTCAGTGACACAAACTAATAACTGACTTGTGCCGCTTTTCTTGCAGGGGAGCTATATGTTGCTGCAAACATTACAACATATCGAAAGATTTTCAACACACGAACGATGTTTCCTCTTTCATCGTAGTTAGCTTCGAGCTCCTGAGAGTTTCTCACACGATCAGAACATTAGGAACGGGCAGATAGAGTTACAAAAGTAGAAACATTTCAGGAGGAGAGTCTGTGAACTCGCATTTAGAAGCAAAAAGTTCTTGAAAACCTTGGTAAACGTAGGAGTGTTTTACTTGTGTATGCTCTGTACTTTGAAGAATACCTGCCAATAAGAGGCTTTGCCAGTGCAGAGCTGTTTGGCGAGGTGGTGAGGAGAAACCAAAGCAGGAGCACGCCCAGAGGTGGCAAAGAGTCGGCCAAGGGCGGCGCTCGTTGCACGGCGGGGCATTGTGTTGTGCCGTGTTGTGGGTTCGGCGCGGCGGTCACGGCCGCTGGCGGGTTTCCTGGTCGCGCGTCCCACTTGCCCGCGGCGCGCGGCCACCGAGCCGGCAGAGCGGCAAGCCTGCTCCACTGCGCCTCCCCCGCCACACACGGTTGCACAATCTTTCTGCATCTGCATCTCTCCACTTTTCTTCTAGCAGCTTCTGCTCCGTGCCTGGTGCTGCACGGTTCTAATATTTTTCAGACTGTACTCGCAATACGAAATCACTTGGCATCCCACTGTGCTGAGTCATCAAAGTTTCCCCCAGGGCCGCGCGGGATTAGCCGAGCGGTACGCCGGCACAGTAGCTCAGCGCGTTCGGTCAGAGGGTTAGCTGTCCTCTCTAATAATAAAAAAAACTGAGTGAATGGATCAATAACAAACTTCAACGGGCCCGTCTGGGGACGGGTCTAAGTCGCTGCAGTCATAGACTGTGCGGCTGATCCCGGCGGAGGTTCGAGTCCTCCCTCGGGCATGGGTGTGTGTGTTTGTCCTTATGATGGTTTAGGTTAAGTAGTGTGTAAGCTCAGGGACTAATGATCATAGCAGTTAAGTCCCATAAGATTTCACACACATTTGAACATTTTTCTTCCCAATGAATGGCCGAGCGGTTCTAGGCGCTACATCCTGGAGCCGCGCGACCGCTACAGTCGCAGGTTCGAATCCTGCCTCGGGCATGGATGTGTGTGATGTCCTTAGGTTAGTTAGGTTTAAGTAGTTCTAAGTTCTATGGGACTGATGACCTCAAAAGTTACGTCTCATAGTGCTCAGAGCCATTTGAACAATTTTTCCCCCCAAGGAAGTGTAAAAGAACCATTCATTATCTTTCTGTACAAGTCGCTTCATGAACCGACGACGTCCCTACTAAGACACGTGAACGAGAATTTCGTCGGTGACAGTGTGTTGCTACATGATTCATACTTGTGGCATTTTTAATCTAGCGGCAACATGAAGCAGCTACGTTTTTCTACTTTTAAATTTTTAATTGGGACGACGGACCTCTCTCACGCAGTTCAAGAGATTTAACTCAGAAGACTGTTGGTATTGTTGTTTTCACATCGAAGTCTGGTTTGATGGCCGGCCGGAGTGGCCGAGCGGTTCTAGGCGCTACAGTCTGAAACCGCGCAACCGCTACGGTCGCAGGTTCGAATCCTACCTCGGGCATGGATGTATGTGATGTCCTTAGGTTAGTTAGGTTTAAGTAGTTCTAAGTTCCAGGGGACTGATGACCTCAGAAGTTAAGTCCCATAGTGCTCACAGCCATTTTTGGTTTGATGCACTACTTCTTGGTAGTCTATCCTGTGCAAGCGTTTTCCTCTCAGGTTAACTACTGCAGCCTACATCCACAATTTCAAAATGCATGCCATAGTCTAGCCTCGACGTCGTGCGACAATTTCTAGGATCACCAGCCCATCCCCTATTTCCACCCCAAACAGAGACACGCTTCCCTCAACAACCAAACTGACTTCCTTGATACCCTACACTGTATTTACCGACCGATATCTTCTTTTAGTCAAGTTACGCCATAGTCCCATAATGCTCTTTTCACCTCATTTCTCCTTAAAGCTCTAACATCTGAGCTTGAGAATTCTTTTTTGCGCCATATTTCAGAAGGTTCTAGTTTCTTCTCGAGTATACCGCATTTTGTCTATGTTTCTCTCCTATATAAGGGTACACTCTACACAAATAATTCCAGAGAGAAATTCCTAAAACTTAAATTTATGTTAGATGTTAAAATATTTCTGTCTCTCAGAAATACCTCTCTTGGAATTGCCGGTTTTTAATCTCCTCTACTTCGGCCATCTTCAATTATCTTGCTACTCAAGAAACAAACTTCGTCTGCTAATTTTGTTTTTGCATTTTCTAATTTAATCCCCACAGCATCACTTGTCGTAACTGCACTGAGCTGACATAAGTGATGGAATAGCGAAATGCACATATAGTCTACAGGCGGCGGTACTATCGTGTACACAAGCTACAAAAGGGCAGTACATTGTCGGAGTTGTCATTTGTACTCTGGTGATTCATGTGAAAAGGTTTCCGACCGTGATTAAGGCCGCACGACGCGAATTAATAGACTTTGAACGCGGAATAGTAGTTGGAGCTTGACGCACCGGACATTCCTTTTCTGTAATCGTTAGGGACATCAGTATTCCGAGATCCACAATATCAAGAGTGGGAATCTCACCACAGACAACGCAGCGGCCGACGGTCTTCACTTAACGACCGACAGCAGCGGCGTTGCGTAGAGGTGCCAGCGCTAACAGACAAGCAACACTGCGTGAAACAAACGTAGAAATCAATGTGGGACGAACGTATCCGTTAGGATTGTGCGGCGAAATATGGCGTTGAAGGGCAGACGACCGGCACGAGTACCTTTGCTAACAGCCCGACATCGCCTGCAGCGCCTCTCCTGGGCTCCTGAGCATAGCGGTTGGACCCTAAACCACTGGAAAACGTGGCATGGCCAGATGAGTCCAGATTTCAGTTCCTAAGAGACGGTGGTAGTGTTCGAAAGTGGCGCAGACCCCACGAAGCCATGGACCCAACTTGTCAACAAGGCACTGTGCAGGCTGATGGTGGCTCCATAATGGTGTGGGCTGTGTTTACATGGAATGGAATGGGTCCTCTGGTTCAACTGAACTGATCACTGAGTGGAAACTGTTATGTTCGGCTACTTGGAGACCATTTACAGTCTTCCGCGGACTGAACGATGTCATGTCACCGGGCCATAATTTTCGCGAGTGGTCTGAAGAACATTCCATACAATTAGAGCGAATGATTTGGCTTCACAGATCCCACGACATGAATCGCATCCAGGGGCTGTTTCGTGCGCAACATCCGGCACCGTGAAAACTTTCGGAATTATGGACGGCTATCGAGACAACATGGCTCTGTCTTTTTGCAGGGGACTTCCAACGACTTTTTGAGTCAATATCAGGAGGTATTTCTTGACTATTATCACGCTCCACTAGACTTGTTTTACTTTTGTTGCTGTTCATTTTGTAGCCGTATAATGACTGCACTGTGGTTATAAGATAAGACTATAGTAATAAAGCGCATGATAATATTTACAGTAAAATGTAGTTATTACTTAAATCTGATAGTTCTGACTGCATGGGTGACTCAGGGTCACCCCCGCTTCCAGGTAAAGAAACGATGATGACGCATGTTAATCGTGACTAGCGACCTCGTCTTTTGGCGAAAAAATGGTCTTTGAATCAGTGTGTTTCTTTGCAAGAATGTACCGAGCGAGGTGGCGCATTGGTCAGCACACAACACTTTCGGGAGGAGTGCCTCCCAGACTTCAGTTATCTGTGTTCCTTTCTATCGTTTAAGGAAAATGCCATGAGAGTTTCTCTGAAAGGGCAGGATCGTTTTCTGCCTTTCCCCACAGCGAGCTTGTGCTCTGACTTTAACGACCTGGTCGTTGACGGTACGCTATAAAAATAGTCTTCCTTCTTTCCATCCTCCCGAATATCCTTGAAGAAGTACAACGATGTGTTAAAAGCATCGTAACATAAAAGGTTATCATCTACTCTAGGTCAGTCCCTCCCGATGAAGCCATCCTTCTCTATCTCTCACAGTCTCTACCATTCGGCAGTAATCGCTACATTAATGAGCCTGTTCCTTGAGTTTGTTTTCCATAGAATGTGAACTTTACAGATTCCGTTATTCATTCCTTCTTTCAGTCAGTATGTTCCATAGGTCATGTCTCTTCACCTGTATTAAATAATATTTATGACGGATTAGGCATCCAATTAATTTAGCTTTAATATCTCAATAGACACAGAATACTCGCCCATTTGTTAAAAATGTTGTTTGGATATCTCGAATGGTTTGTGAATTATTAATCTCCATTTGTTTCCCTGCGATTCCACAGGAAATTATGAATAAGTAGAAAAAATTGCAGATTTTGTCTAACGACTGACAGCTTGTCATGAAATAGGAATCAACTGAAGTAAATAATGAAAATAATAATCATCGGTTTTCGAATTAGTAATGGGTTATCAGACTCAGTCGCTCATAAAATATGTAGGGAGAGTAGACAGGTAGTCTTGTTGGGTGAATTCTAAAATACTTCCATTCATCACTGCTCTGTGATCCATTCTTGAAACTTGCTCCAGTGTTTGGGATCTTCATATCAGGCTTACCTTAATGGAGGAAGAGTAAGCCTGAACCTACTTTCGAGATGACTTCATTAGAGACTGTGTACAAACTCGTATTGGACAGAGGTGGGGGACGGAAATCTGACCTAAAATTTTCAAAGGAATCATCGGGGTGTTCGCCTTAAGTAGTTTAGGAAACAACGGATACCTATAGCTGAATGAGAACTGAACCCCGCTTCTCCCAAATGCAAGTCGTGTTTAAACCGCCGCGACTCATCAGTAGTTGCGGGCCTGGAGTAGGAGACAGCAGGAAAAAAGGCTACTACTGGGATGATTTGTTAGGTGGGCAGTGGATATCTATCCATGCTTAACATACAGGATACCTAACACCCCGATAACACTTGAATACTCAGTACTTCACAGAATAATGTAGATAGACACCTAAAAATTGACACACATGCTTAAACTGAAATGGGGTTTTATTGAAATCAGAAAAATGCACAAAATGACTAACAGATAACGTTTCTTATGATACGTAATCAATAATTAGCATAACAATTGATTTTTAGTAAAGACTATGTTCTTTATAACATATGCTCAAGATGTCTGGAACAGCACTGTACAGCATACCAGTAGGTGTGGTGAGAAATTGCCGTCGGGTGTTTTCTTTTAGCATCCCAAACGAGAACGGACGATCGCCGTAGACTTGCGAATTCCGACAACCAATAAACACACGGATTGAGCCCTGAGAACCTGGGAGGCCAAGCAAGACGGACATGGCGGTTCAGTACGCGATCCTCACCAAACTATGTACCCTAGAGATCTTTCACACGTATAGTAATATGGGGTGGAGTGCCGTCGTGCATAAAAGTTCTACCTTCCAGCAAGGCTAGGGATGATCTGACTCCCTCTCTCAGTAGAGTTAATTTTATACAAATTTCTCATGGGGCGTTACTGATGTGTTGCTGTCCAGTGCGATCTGTTGATCAGCTTTTGCACTCGTTTTGGTTAAAATGGCTCTGAGCACTATGGGACTTAACATTTAAGGTCATCAGTCCCCTAGAACTTAGAACTACTTAAACCTAAATAACCTAAGGACATCACACACATCCATACCCGAGGCAGGATTCGAACCTGCGACCGTAACGGTCGCGCGGCTCCAGACTGTAGCGCCTAGAACCGCTCGGCCACTCCGGCCGGCAGACAAGATACCAATCGTCCTTTCTATCACAAGGGAAAACACACAATCCTACACCTAATTTCTTTACGGAACCATTTATCATTGTGGAGTACGTCGTACTGATGGTTGAACCAGGTGGAAATACAGCCCCGTGTCGTTAATAGTACCGTACCTCTAGATAGCGTCAGGTAGTCTCATCGAGCATGTGAAGATTTATTTATTTATTTATTTATTTAACCTGGCAAGATTAGGGCCATCAGGCCCTCTCTTACATCTAACCAGGCATTCTACTTATTTTACAGTCATATGTTTCAGTAGGCATGTTAAACTACATCTAATACAAAAAGTGAGATAAACAATTAGAAAGGTACACCTCGAAAAATACATTATTGAAGAGAAAGATTTAAGATAGGAGTGCTGGCAGCAGGGAGTATGAGGGAGACTCATGGTGAAGGGAGGAGAAGAATAGAGAAACATGATGAAACATAATTAAGGAAAATATAAAGGAAAAGAAGAGTGCGTGGCTAATAGAGATAGATGAAGAGGAAGGCATCTCAGCAACAAGATAGGAGACGCTAGCTTTGCTATTTGGCAGATGAGGGGATTGGCCTTGCACATTAATTTTGTGGAGAATTTTATGCGGATGATAGTAGGAAATGCTTCAACTTCTTCTTAAAAGCAACAGGAGATTGAATTTTCCTCAAGGTAAGGGGCAGTTTGTTCCAGAGGCGGACAGCGGCAACTGAGAAGGAGTTTGCAAAAGTTTTTGTTTTGTGAGTGGGCACAGTTAGGATACCAGATAAGAGTGACCTCGTGTTTCGATTATGATGGCATGACAGGTTTTTAATCTCTGAAGCAAGGTACTGGGGTGCTTGTGCGACGAGGAGTCGGTGAAGTAGACATAGAGTGTGGTAGTCACGCAGTTTGTCCGGCCGCAGCCACCCTAGCTCGGAGTATGAAGCACTAACATGATCATATCGGCGAATGTTGCAGGTGTAACGCACACAGGCATTCATGGTTAGCTCTAGCCGTCTTTTGTTTTCACTACTCATGCCTTGTTGAATCACATCACAATAGTGGAGGTTCGGTAGAACGAGTGCTTGCACGAGCTGGCGTTTCAAGTCCTGTGGGAATATGTTCCGAAACTTTTTGAGAGCATAGAGACAAGTAGACGTCTTTCGGCACACTGCGACTGTATTCTCCGCCCAGTTGAGATGCTCGTCCAAAGTTACGCCCAAGTTCTTCGCTGTTTTCTGATATGGTATTGGAGTACCTTCGAGCAGAATAGGAGGTAGCCGTTCGCGGAAATCTGAACTTATTAATTTCTGATGGGCTATTAAGATTACTTGCGTCTTTTTTGCATTTAATTTAAGCCCCAGGTTTTTGGCCCATGTCGCTACCGAAGACAGATCATCATTCATCAGAGCGATTGCAGTGTTTACGTCTTCAGGTCTGACGCTTAGGTAGAGATGGAGGTCGTCGGCATAGAAATGATGTTTACAGGAGGACAAAACCGACGAAATATCGTTGACAAATAAAGAAAACAAAAGTGGTCCTAGGACTGATCCTTGTGAGCCAAACGTGCGTCATTTTCTATAGTGGAAGCATGCCGCGTGCAGCATGTTATGCGCCGCTTCCAACGCAAGCGAGGTGGAACTCGGCGGGCTGGCGCCCTCGCCCGGCTACTCGGCGCTCGCCGGCCTCTTGACGCCGGGTCTGGGCCGCGCCTTCGCGCCCGCTCGGCCACGCAGAACATCACAATGCTCGAGCCCTTTCCCTGCTTTGCATTTGGTGTGCACTTCAGCAGTGTTCACTCGAAAGCGCTGCGCCGCTTTCTGCGCACTCTCACTGCGCTCACTGGTCGTTCGCAGTACGTGTTATTGTGTATGCACACTGCACAGACATCTCGGCCGCTCTGTGCGTCACCCATGCTCGTAACACAGATTCGTACACGATCAAAGTAAAACGCCACACACCCAATGGAATCTCCATTCCTTAGTGACGTAGCTGCGCTATTGAGCGCGCCATCGTCTGCGTTACTAAATAAATTGGTAGATGTTTATTCACACGCTCTGTCATTCTCCCGAATTGAATAGCCAGTACAGGGGTGGTAGAATGGCTTTCCAGAAACTTGCACTAAGTGCAAACTTTCTTTTATTTTTTCAGAAGGACGTTCATGTTCCAATACGTATTGTGGGGTAACTGCTGCGACTACAGAACAATCAATTGTTCATGGAGGTATTCATGTTGCCCGAACTGAAACCAGATAGTTTCATACCTAGTAGTCTCGCACTTTGTTCCCAGTCACCATGGAGATAATCCAAGGCTTTTGTGGAAGATAAAAACTTCGGAAACCAGGGCATTACGGAGGCAGTAGGATAAAAAAAAAGACCGTTTTCACAGCATTGTTGTTCTTTGAACCTTATTTGTGTTCAATCTGCAAATCGGTGGATATCTTCTGCCATGCATGTAAGCCCTTCCCAATGTGCTTATGTCTTGTTTCATATATCAACAGAGATGCGATGTTTTTTATTTGTTCAGTGGACAGAAATTATCGTCAACATTACATTTGCTACTTGCTGATTCGGGTGGCGAATAAATACCACTAGGACTGCCACAAAATCCAAAGCACTTATGAATTAGTAAGTAAATAATAAACTAGTAAGGATTATTAAAGCAGAACGCGAACAGTCACAAATGGATCCAAGTTTTGTGTCGCGACTTTATACCAGTATAATCAGAGTATATTATTGGTTCTGATACCGTAATAAAAGAAGTGTACCCATCTGAAGATGGGAAGATGGCGCAAAACTAGTCATTCCAGTGAAATAAGACTTATTGTAACTATTTGTGGCTGATTCTGTTCTCCCTCAAAAACCCTTAGTAGGATAACACCTCGCGGTCTGCGGTAGAAACTAGAAACATTTTTCATAAACGTCTCGTGTGTCAACGCCGCAGTGCATTTTACACAAATCTGCGTAGTGGTGCGGCTCTGCCTCTATGGCCTGCGTAACACAAAGGTATCACTTAGTCCCAGGTAAATATACTCATCCTCACTTTGAAAATGAGTTATGCCATCTAGATTTGGCCTACAGCGTGAAGACCATGGTATATTTCTACTAACCGTTACACACAATACTACTATGTTAATTTTTCTTCGTTGTTATTAACTCTACAATGCAATTTCAAATTCAGATTTCAAAATTTTTCTTCGAATTTAGAAATTAATACTTATAATTATTAATGTTCCTTTTCCTCGTGACCTATTAAACCAGTCACTGCCAAACTGCGAAATATCTGTATCTATATAAATAATTATAGGTTAGGTTAGGTTACTGTTGTTTAACGTCCCGTCGACAACGAGGTCATTACAGACGGAGCACAAGCTCAGGTTAGGGAAGGAAATCGGCCGTGCCCTTTCAAAGGAACCATCCCGGCATTTGCCTGAAACGATTTAGGGAAATCACGGAAAACCTACACTAATGGAAATTGAAATAAGAACACCGTGAATTCATTGTCCCAGGAAGGGGAAACTTTATTGACACATTCCTGGGGTCAGATACATCACATTATCACACTGACAGAACCACAGGCACATAGACACAGGCAACAGAGCATGCACAATGTCGGCACTAGTACAGTGTATATCCACCTTTCGCAGCAATGCAGGCTGCTATTCTCCCATGGAGACGATCGTAGAGATGCTGGATGTAGTCCTGTGGAACGGCTTGCCATGCCATTTCCACCTGGCGCCTCAGTTGGACCAGCGTTCGTGCTGGACGTGCAGACCGCGTGAGACGACGCTTCATCCAGTCCCAAACATGCTCAATGGGGGCAGATCCGGAGATCTTGCTGGCCAGGGTAGTTGACTTACACCTTCTAGAGCACGTTGGGTGGCACGGGATAAATGCGGACGTGCATTGTCCTGTTGGAACAGCAAGTTCCCTTGCCAGTCTAGGAATGGTAGAACGATGGGTTCGATGACGGTTTGAATGTACCGTGCACTATTCAGTGTCCCCTCGATGGTCACCAGAGATGTACGGCCAGTGTAGGAGATCGCTCCCCACACCATGATGCCGGGTGTTGGCCCTGTGTGCCTCGGTCGTATGCAGTCCTGATTGTGGCGCTCACCTGCACGGTGCCAAACACGCATACGACCATCATTGGCACCAAGGCAGAAGCGACTCTCATCGCTGAAGACGACACGTCTCCATTCGTCCCTCCATTCACACCTGTCGCGACACCACTGGAGGCGGGCTGCACGATGTTGGGGCGTGTGCGGAAGACGGCCTAACGGTGTGCGGGACCGTAGCCCAGCTTCATGGAGACGGTTGCGAATGGTCCTCGCCGATACCCCAGGAGCAACAGTGACCCTAATTTGCTGGGAAGTGGCGGTGCGGTCCCCTACGGCACTGCGTAGGATCCTACGGTCTTGGCGTGCATCCGTGCGTCGCTGCGGTCCGGTCCCAGGTCGACGGGCACGTGCACCTTCCGCCGACCACTGGCGACAACATCGATGTACTGTGGAGACCTCACGCCCCACGTGTTGAGCAATTCGGCGGTACGTCCACCCGGCCTCCCGCATGCCCACTATACGCCCTCGCTCAAAGTCCGTCAACTGCACATACGGTTCACCTCCACGCTGTCGCGGCATGCTACCAGTGTTAAAGACTGCGATGGAGCTCCATATGCCACGGCAAACTGGCTGACACTGATGGCGGCGGCGCAGAAATGCTGCGCAGCTAGCGCCATTCGACGGCCAACACCGCGGTTCCTGGTGTGTCCGCTGTGCCGTGCGTGTGATCATTGCTTGTACAGCCCTCCCGCAGTGTCCGGAGCAAGTATGGTGGGTCTGACACACCGGTGTCAATGTGTTCTTTTTTCCATTTCCAGGAGTGTAAATCAGGATGGCTGGAGACGGGATTGAACCGTCGTCCTCCCGAATGCGAGTCCAGTGTGCTAACCACTGCGCCACCTCGCTCGGTAAATAATTTTAATAAGCAATTTGGAATAACTTCGACGAAATAGATTTTATAACGTTCTACATCTTTTTTTGGTAGGAAACGGTATCCCAGATATAGATAACAGATAAACATGCATGCGCAAAACATTTTACAAGAAAAGATAAAATTAATACCAAAGGTCAAATCACTAATACATAGAAACTCATACATCCATAAATTAAAACAAAATTGTGACCATGTAACTTAGCTGGTGTCTTGCGAAATAAACCTGTCCAAAGTACAAAACTAGTAAACAGAACAAAAAGGCCGTAGCCAACAAAAAATCTCGTCTACAAGAACATTAACGGTCTAGATATGGCAGTATAGCAGCCACATATATGATATACCAATCAAATAATTTGACAGTGACAGCAACTGTCGATGTTTTATCGACGTCACAAGCAGCTAGACGGACTCACGTCTGACTGGTACCAATGCATTGATTCGTTATCACACAGCTGGAAGTCTGCAAACGAGGCGAGAACACGTATTCTTAAGTAGAGTTCAAATCAATAATGACATGAATGAGGGGGATAACAAGAAAACAGCGTCGCGCACGTATGACGTACGATACATATTCCTCGGTCTCGTGTCGGTGCGGTTTTGCACGTAGACCACTTATTGGGTGAGGAAGTGAGAGCAAAGTCATTAAGTTCGGGAAGTGGACAGACATGATGTCACTCACAAGCTTCTTGCAGTGAACGATCTTACCAGGAAATAACAAATTCTTCTGTCGCTCCTGAGAAAGAAGCCTCCCTGCAAGAACAGTTGTCGGCAACATGGAGGAGACGAGTGGTAGGAGGTTTTCCGAAGCCAACCGTCAAAAACAGACCAATGATTTTCGTTATCGAACAAGAGCTCACTTCTACATGGGCAGTTTAATGGCATAAATGTGTCGTACGACTGTCTCCGAACAAGGCGATCCTATGATTATTAAAATTAATCGTACCCTCAACGCGAAATAATATCTGATATTTCCATGAAGATTCGTGAAACTGCCATACACAACTGCTGATGTTCCATCATCTGCGCCGCGGAAGACGCTGGACTCCATGCGCCACCCAGGTCACTGTCACCACAGAAATTCACGTTGCTATTCCTAGTCGTTTTCCAGCTTTGGAATCTTTCAATAGTCACAATATTGCTGTTCAACTTAGAAAGTGAAAACCAACCGACGCCCTTTCATCCACAGTACTTACTCGAATGCTATTTCCATAAATGTGAGCGGGTTATTCTTTCGGACGAATCGTCGAGAAATGTTGATCTGGCGAACATATTTTATCCATTTATTCCAACTAACCGTGCAGTGCGTTATGATTAATTGCAGGCGGAGACTGATGTATGAGGGGGAAGGGGTTACTACCATACGTTCTATATGTTGAGGAGGTTAGACGAAAGAGAAGCGCTGGCCACTGGGAATATTTTCGCAGCATGTTGCGTGCAGCACGAACAGCGTTGACCAGAACTAAAATAAGACCATTCTTTGTACATGGGTACTGGGTAGAAAGGCGCGTGTGTTATCGTGGAGAGCGCGAGTCATCGACTTTCGCGAAGCGCCCGCGGCCATCCGCCGTCCTTGGTAGCCTTGCCTTGCCGGCCTGGAGAAAGCAACCCGACCGGCAACTGTCCGAGGCGCGGGTCGTTGACCCGTGGCGCCGCGCATGCGCTGTCCCCGTTGCGGCGGGGTAGTCCCATGCCGGAATACCCTACTACCGTTCCATCGGCGGCTTTCATTATCTTGTAGTAAATGCAAGACATAACGTGCAGACCATTATGCGTCCGTAACAGAACAGCGCAGTCACGCTACTTTGATCAGTGTAGTAGACCTGGAAAGAAAGTACAGCTTTTCTGGAACGCCCATGTGTGTTGCAAGGAAGGAACGAGAATTAGAATTTTACGTAGCTGTTAATGTCGAGGTCACTGGAGACGGATCACATGCTCAGAATGGAGATAGAAACCGGTCGTTTTCTCGTACAAAGGAACTATCACGCCATTTGTTTTATGTGATTTAGGGAAACCGAGGATGATGTACCCCTGGATGACGGACGAGGATTTAATGCTCACTCATCCTAAATGTGAGTTTCCTAACAACCTGCTCTACCTCTCTCGATGTGTGTGAACTGGCCGCTGTGGCTGAGCGGTTCTAGGCGCTTCAGTCCGGAACCGCGCTGCTGCTACGGTCGCAAGTTCGAATCCTGCCTCGGGCTTCGATGTGTATGATGTCCTTAGGTTAGTTAGGTTTAAGTAGTTCTAAGTATAGGGACTGATGACCTCATATGTTCAGTCGCATAGTGCTCAGACCCCTTTTTTCCGATGTGTGTGAAGATGGAAATGAGTGTACGGCATTGTGGGCCGAGAGTCCCCCATTCGGGTAAGTTCGGCCGCCGAGGACAAGTACTTATTGCATTCGACGCCACATTGGGCGACTTGCTCGTCAGGCACGGGGATGAAATTATGATGAGGACAACACAACACCCAGTCCCTGAGCGGAGAAAATCTTCTGTCCCAGCCGGGAATCGAACCCGGGCCTCTTGGCGTGGCATTCCACCGCGCCGGCACTCAGCTAACGGGGGCGGACTCAATGTGTGTAAAGAACCTTGAATGAAAGCCAGGAGGTGTCGTTATGGCGAAATCGCTTTAAGCGTGTCAGTTTCGTCAAGCATTTAAGTAAACGGTTTGTGATATGTGTACGTAACAGAAGTAGCTCTACGAGACTTCTCCCGAACGACTTTCTTCTGTACAGTGAGGACACATCATTTCAAAATTTTGCATAGCGCAGCAAACAGATACAGATTGTAGCGAAACGGGTCTATGTCGGCAGGAAGGACGGTTGGGTTTAACATCCAGTCAACATCGAAGTCGTTAGAGACTGGGAACAAGGTCGGATTGTGTCAAGGATGGGGAAGAAAATCCGGCGTGCCCTTTCAAAAGGACTATCCCAACATTTGCCTGGAGTGATTTAGGAAAATCAGGGGAAACCTAAATCCGGACTGCCTGACACGGATTTAAACTGTTGTCCTCCCGAACGCGAGTCCAGTGTGCTAACCACTGCGCCACCTCGTTTGGTGGGTCCATTTAGAATGCGAAGCGTGTGTGACTCGGCGAGATCGGCACCATAGTCCCGCGTGTTGCAACCTGCCAGTATTCACCTAGGGCATATGTCCACAACATACACTCCTGGAAATTGAAATAAGAACACCGTGAATTCATTGTCCCAGGAAGGGGAAACTTTATTGACACATTCCTGGGGTCAGATACATCACATGACCACACTGACAGAACCACAGGCACATAGACACAGGCAACAGAGCATGCACAACGTCGGCACTAGTACAGTGTATATCCACCTTTCGCAGCAATGCAGGCTGCTATTCTCCCATGGAGACGATCGTAGAGATGCTGGATGTAGTCCTGTGGAACGGCTTGCCATGCCATTTCCGCCTGGCGCCTCAGTTGGACCACCGTTCGTGCTGGACGTGCAGACCGCGTGAGACGATGCTTCATCCAGTCCCAAACATGCTCAATGGGGGACAGATCCGGAGATCTTGCTGGCCAGAGTAGTTGACTTACACCTTCTAGAGCACGTTGGGTGGCACGGGATACATGCGGACGTGCATTGTCCTGTTGGAACAGCAAGTTCCCTTGCCGGTCTAGGAATGGTAGAACGATGGGTTCGATGACTATTCAGTGTCCCCTCGACGATCACCAGAGGTGTACGGCCAGTGTAGGAGATCGCTCCCCACACCATGATGCCGGGTGTTGGCCCTGTGTGCCTCGGTCGTATGCAGTCCTGATTGTGGCGCTCACCTGCATGGCGCCAAACACGCATACGACCATCATTGGCACCAAGGTAGAAGCGACTCTCATCGCTGAAGACGACACGTCTCCATTCGTCCCTCCATTGACGCCTGTCGCGACACCACTGGAAGCGGGCTGCACGATGTTGGGGCGTGAGCGGAAGACGGCCTAACGGTGTGCGGGACCGTAGCCCAGCTTCATGGAGACGGTTGCGAATGGTCCTGGCCGATACCCCAGGAGCAACAGTGTCCCTAATTTGCTGGGAAGTGGCGGTGCGGTCCCCTACGGCAATGCGTAGGATCCTACGCTCTTGGCGTGCATCCGTGCGTCGCTGCGGTCCGGTCCCAGGTCGACGGGCACATGCACCTTCCGCCGACCACTGGCGACAACATCGATGTACTGTGGAGACCTCACACCCCACGTGTTGAGCAATTCGGCGGTACGTCCACCCGGCCTCCCGCATGCCCACTATACGCCCTCGCTCAAAGTCCGTCAACAGCACATACGGTTCACGTCCACGCTGTCGCGGCATGCTACCAGTGTTAAAGACTGCGATGGAGCTCCGTATGCCACGGCAAACTGGCTGACACTGACGGCGGCGGTGCACAAATGCTGCGCAGCTGGCGCCATTCGACGGCCAACACCGCGGTTCCTGGTGTGTCCGCTGTGCCGTGCGTGTGATCATTGCTTGTACAGCCCTCTCGCAGTGTCCGGAGCAAGTATGGTGGGTCTGACACACCGGTGTCAATGTGTTCTTTTTTCCATTTCCAGGAGTGTATATGGGATACTGAAAGAAGTAAAAATCGCTCCTAACTGAATAACTAGACACGATATGGAGAAAATGACGGTGAGGAATTAGGCTGCATTTGTCTACGTGTTGGCATTCTGACAGCGAATCAAATGATTTTCTTGCATCACTTTTGCTATATATACAAGCTGTGCAATTGTTTATTGTGCTCTTAAAAGAAAACGAAGCTTGGTATTAGTCTCATGCACTGAATTAATGGCACCGACTAAGTAGAAGGCCTAAGCGCGTAGACACACTCACGGAATTCCTATTGTAGCTGCAGTCTCTTATGCTTTTGAAGACGATGCCGCGCAGAGGTGGTCGCCGGGCCAGGATACACGCCAGTCACGCTTCAGGGAGAACGAAAATAGGAGAAAGTGAAGGTAAGAGAAATAACGTGATGCCCCGATTTCGCAATTTGAGGACCGTCAAGTACGAAGCCACTTCTATGGAAATGCCAGGCAGTACACTCTGGTAATACGGGTGTAAAATCACAGGATGAAATTTCTAGAATGCCGCAGACAGATTTAGAAACAATTTTCAGAGAAGTAATCGATAGCTACGAGGTTTTACTTCGTTGATAAACAGCGCAATGATCATTACACGAAGAACGGAGAGAAGTATGGTCGCCACAGCATCCGTCACTGCGTAAGAGTAGGTTTCCAATGTAAATAAATATCACGGATGGGATTGAAATCGTCGTTTAAATGATAGTAACTCTTCTCCAAAATAGTAAATAAAGAATAAAAATCTCGCAGATGAGATTTTTATTTTCTGCGAGAGGTGTGACGTTGAGGGACAGAGGTTGGATATAAGCAAACAATGGCATGTGGCAGAAGCTGTACAAAATGTACAAAGGCACCATTCATCAGACTCTTATTAGGCTGACAGAAAGTGGGTTGCCACAAAAGTGCTGCAGTCTACCTCAAGCTAGAAGACAGATAACTAAACAGTTTGTATAAATACAGAAAGGGAAATCACCCAACATTGCTAATGGGTGTTAATTTCCTGGATATTGAAAATAGTGTCCACAATACACATTCGAGGATTTACTGTTTTTTAAGTATCGAATAATTTTAATCCTGAAAATAATGTAGGAATTAACTCAATTGTGTTCAAAAATATTGAAAAAGCTATCTGTCTATCGTGATTTTCATGCAAGAAACTGGCCACTTAGAGGTAAACTCATTAACATAAGGGTGTGGCCCACGGTAAATCTTCTATAATGCTTTGTATCGCCGAGAGATGAAAGAATGTTGAAGTACAACGCCCAGTGGGTTACGGTCGTGGGGTTGCATGATTGCACGAGGATGGAGCAGGAAATCGTGCGTACCTTCGTTCGTGTCAAGTAATAATAAGGTAACCCCAGAGACTACAAGCCATTATGATGTGTATTTGCAACCTGAAACGACGAATGAAAATTTGAACCAAGGCCGGAATTCGAACCCGGGTCTTCTTCTGACTAGGCAGATGCGCTAACCACTACGCCACCCTGGCACAGTGGCTCTGTACAACTTCACGGACTACCCTTGCATGCCTCCCACCTCAATTAAAATTCCCATTCATGCGTCATCGCGTCGAACAGCACTGCAGGGGCTCTCTAACTGTACTGGAATAGCACATCAACATCGAACGAATCGGGGATCCTGCCATAAACCCAGGCAAAGGTGCGTTAATCAAACGAAACTGTATGGTTCCAGAGACCTTTTCATGTCTCAAACATCTATGATGTACTGTATATATGAAGGCTTGAAACGTTCTTTGGAACGATATAGTTTCATTTGAGATAAGAATTCATTTGTGGCAAAAAAATTTATTCAAAACATATTTTAGCTATTTACAGTACTTGTTCAAATATAGGAGGTAATTTTTTTATTGAAAACACATTCTAACTATTTACAGTACTTGCTTATAAACAACGTTTTTCATTTTGTTATCCGAGGTATATATGTACAAATCTTTCGAATTTCCTACTCTAGAGCAAGCTACGCATAACTGACCGTGAGAGAAGTAGCAGTCTTTAAATTTGATGCCGCAGTATTTTAAATTTTTTCTTGAGCTTTGTTAACTGTAAAACTGCAGGCTAATTTGATTGGAAATTGCAGTCTTTTAAATTGGAATGGCAGTTCAGTAGAGATCAGTGCTATTCTGGGGATAAACAGTGTGTGTCCTTTGTACTTTCCAAGTTCGACTTCGATGTTATTCAGTAGCTGTTTGGCGATCATCGTTGTTCCGTTTCGGTGAGTTGAGATTTGTGAGTAGTGTGATCGGAGATCAAATTTTAAGTCTAACGGAGTGTAATGGAATTTCTGGCGCTCGCAAAAAGTTTAGAAATTCTATTTTCTTTAACGTTCACCATCGTGTCGATCGATTTGTATATTCCCTCTTCACCGGGACTTTTCTTTTGCATATGAAGGTTGGTATCGTCGACAATATTATTTTTAGTTGCCAAGATCGCCTTTTCAGATAGCCAGTCCGGATTGGTATAGTTGTGAACAACGTTGCAGAAATTGCTGTTGAGTTTAATGAGGCCGTTCGTCTGGTCAGTAGAATATGAGCCTTCGTCAATTTGTAACGGTTGTTTCATAGCTGGCTTGAGTTCGCAGTCTTTTATTATAAGGTTATGTCGCAATTATTGAGTCTTCAGTCCCTCCATTCCGTTGTTCTTCGCATTCTCTGCTTCTCTCGGTGCTCATTCTCGTTCATAGGGAAGTTAAATGTGCTTTTCGCTCTTCGTCTGTTTCGTTTATTCGCTTTTTTTTTGTCGCCGTTTTGCTTCAGAACTGGCAAGATCCCTTCTTCTTTCACGTTAGACGTTGTCTAAAATATAAATCAAATCATTTTTTTAACGCTACGAACACTCTACACACTTTATTTTCAATTTATATTCAGTCACTTTGACTCACACTTCACTGTTTCTTTTTATTCCACAACCGCGCTACTATTTCGGTTCCTCTTTTCGTCACTGATAAGAAACTTACGTTCGAACCCACGACGGGTCTTGGTGTGTATACCGCTACCAATGTATATCCCCACCAAAAGGCTTCAAATGGTCCACAATGTTCCAAAATATTCCACAACATTCGAGAGTGTTCCGGAATGATCTGAGGTGTTCCGGGCTGCTCTCGAACATTCTGGAATTTTCTTCCTGAATGTTGCAGACTATTCCCGAATATTCCAGAACATCCCGGATCGTTGTGGAATATTCCGGAACATTCTGGAATTTTGTGGAATGTTCTCCAATATTCTCGAATGTTCTGGGAAGTTCTAGAATACTCTCCCCTCCAATTACTAGTTTATAAATGTAACTTTATCCGTATTGGATCTTGTCGAATTCTATTAACGGTTTTTGGGAAAGAACATAACCAACCACAAATACTTTTAAAAAGTCGTGTTTTACTGGACTGACTAGTTTCGTGCCATTTTCCCATCTTCAGATGTGAGCACTTGTTTTACTTCACAATCATTAGTACTCTTTGGTAATAAAGGTATAAAATCGCTACACAAAACTTAAAACTATTTGTGACTGGTTACATTCGCCCTTAATAATCTTTACTAGTTTATAATTTACTTACTAAGTCATGAGTGCTTTGGATATTGTGGCAGCCGTAGTGGTGTTATTCGTTACCTGAATCAGCAAGTGGCAAATGTAATGTCAACGACGTCCATTGAACAAATAAAGAACACCACATTTCTCTGCAGACACATAAAGAAGACATAAGCGCACTGGTAAGTGATTTTCGTTTCGCACGCATGGCGGAAGATATCCACAGATTTGTAGATTGAACACAAATAAGGTTAAAAGAACAACAAGGTGTGAAAATAGTCTTTTTTAAAAATCTACTACCTCCGTAATGTCCTGGTTTCCGAAGTTTTTAGCTTCCTCGAAAGCCATAAATTACCTTCGTTGTGTTTGGGAACAAAAGGCAAGACTACTGCTCATAAAACTGTCTGGTTTCAGCTTGGGCAACATCAATACCTCCAAGAAAAATTGATTAGTCAGTAGTCGCGGCAGTTACCTCACAATGTTCGCATTGGAACATCAACGTCCTTCGGAAAAAAAATTGCACATAGAGAAAGTTTTTTGGAAAGCAATGCTCTCATCCCTTTATTGGTTACTCAACACCAGAAGAATGACAGAGCGTTTGAATAAACATCTTCCAATTTATTTAGTAAAGCATACGATGGCGCGCTCAATAGCGCAGTTATGTTACTAAGGATTACATCAAGGAAAGGAGATTTCATTAAGTGTGTTGTGTTAGAGCAGTTTTCTGAAGATTTTTTACTTTGTTCGTGCTTAAGAACGCGCAACAAGATACTGAGTGATATCGGAATCTCTGTATGCCTGGAGTGAGTAAATACCTGTCCGGGACAGCTTACGCTTATCGTATAGACAGGTGCTTAGCGTGTGATGGGCTTCCCAGCCTCTAAAAGCAGTGCTCAGCTGATACAAGCTATCATGCTTACCCTCTGTCGCTTTTTCTCGTTAGCTTTTTACACAATCCTCCTACCTTCACGCACTGCAGCCGTTTTGTATTTACAGCTGTTTCATTCGACTTTCCATGCTTTAGCATTTTTGCTTCTACAGCCACGAAAATATTCGCTATTACTTATGCTATTGTATCTACATATACTCTCTGCGAATCACTGTAGCACATGAAAGAGGATTGCTCCCGTGACTTTCAGGATGGAACGCGGGAAGAATAAATTTTTGTACGCCTCTTTGTACCTGATTTTATAGGCACGATCTGTACGGTACAATTACGGGACTGATATGTATTCCTAGTGCTCGCCCTGAAAACTGGTTCTTATAATTTATTGTTTTATTATACAGGATGTCTTAGAAATGTTGCGACATACTTCGGCGGGGGGGGGGGGGGGGGGGGAGAGGGGGGCTGTAGAATGTGTCTTGAGAAACAAATCGAGGATAGGAAGCCGTAACAGGAAATGTCATCCAACGACGGGCGGTGCAGAGCGTTAAAGTTATAGGGGCCGGCGCGTGCCGTTAGGCCATCCTTTCGGCAACAGACGTGGCTTCGTACGCTGACGGACCGTAG
Organism: Schistocerca gregaria; assembly: GCF_023897955.1. Taxonomy (NCBI): domain Eukaryota; kingdom Metazoa; phylum Arthropoda; class Insecta; order Orthoptera; family Acrididae; genus Schistocerca; species Schistocerca gregaria. The sequence continues at coordinate 738,881,402 of NC_064920.1, read as the reverse complement.
GCGAAACGTGTCGCAATGTTGTTTGTTGTTCAGTTATCGCGACTGATTGGCACGATCCCAAGTGGAGCTGCTGCGTAGACACGCCTTGTCTTCTATGAATGCAATGCTCTATTGTCTTGGTGGCTGACGTTTTGGACACGGATTTCAATTTTCAGTTTATTTTTCACTTGTATACAAAAACACTTTGGAGGTTTTAGAGGGTTCCAGGAGAAAAATAAACTTCGGGTGGAAACCCATGTCCAAAACCATCATCCATGATACAACAGAATATTGCATTCATAGGAGACAAGGCCTGTCTTCGCAGAAGCTAACTCCACCTTCTCCGCTGACGATCGTGGCAATTAGTCGCTATCACTGAGTAGCTAACAACGTTGCGAGACGTTCCGCCTATGGTCCGTCAGTGAACGAAGTCGCTATGCTGCAGAAGGGGTGGCCTCGTGGTAGGCGCCGGCGCCTGTAACTTTGATGCTCTGTAGCGTCCGACGCTTGATGACGTTTCCGCACACGGGTTCCTATTCTCTATTTGTTCCTCAAAACACCTTCTGCGATCCCTCCGCTACGGTCGCAGGTTCGAACCCTGCCTCGGGCATGAGTGTGTGTGCTGTCCTTAGGTTGTATAGGTTTAAGTAGTTCGAAGTTCTAGGGGGCTGGTGACCTCAGAAGTTAAGTCCCATAGTGCTCAGAGCCATTTGAACCATTTTTTTTCAAACCCTCGAAGTCTGTCGCAGCATTTCTGGAACCCTTTTCATATATGTTACATTGTTAATAAGAAATATGTTTTGTAGGTGGATAGATCACGTAACTAATGAGGAGGTATTGAATGGGATTGGGGAGAAGAGAAGTTTGTGGCACAACTTGACTAGAAGAAGGGATCGGTTGGTAGGACATGTTTTGAGGCATCAAGGGATCACAAATTTAGCATTGGAGGGCAGCGTGGAGGGTAAAAATCGTAGAGGGAGACCGAGAGATGAGTACACTAAGCAGATTCAGAAGGATGTAGGTTGCAGTAGGTACTGGGAGATGAAGCAGCTTGCACAGGATAGAGTAGCATGGAGAGCTGCATCAAACCAGTCTCAGGACTGAAGACAACAACAACAACACATCTTCTTATTGGCAATGTAATATATTTTACTACTTGGCAACGCTAATGTTTTGGATATTTTGCTAAATGGCGCCGTAGCTTTTATATCTCTATGTAAGCTGTTTTAAATGATACCAGATGATGATCTGAGGACTGGTACTAGTCGTAATAAATAAGTATTTATTATCATTTTTGGCGATGAACTATTGCTTTTTTATTTTTTAAAATTATTGTTATTCTCTATCGCCAGTCAAACCATCTTCCGACGATTCCTGTTAGTCCGACCTAATGTAGGTACCATACACTGGAGTCCTATTCAAATGTGTAATCTCTTTTGTAGATAAACTGCAGTTTCCGAATATCCTATTAATTAATGATTTGCTTTATCTACAACTGACCAACGGAGCCTTTCCGTAAGTCTACATTTTGTTTTGCATTTCTGCACATTAGGAGGCATTTGACAATCTTTGCAGAGGACTGACATTTTTGTAGATTTGACCTTATGTTATTGCAATTTTTACTGGACACAATTGTCTCAGCTAATTACAACAGCGGCACAAAACTTAAAATTGCAACAATACTATCCGATACGTCATTAATGTATATAGCATTAACAACAAAGAGTCTAGAATGAGAATTTTCACTCTGCAGCGGAGTGTGCGCTGCTATGAAACTTCCTGGCAGATTAAAACTGTGTGCCCGACCGAGACTCGAACTCGGGACCTTGGTCTCGATCGGGCACACAGTTTTAATCTGCCAGGAAGTAACAAAGAGTCTATTCGCTGTCTTAGAGCACTCCATATATTACTCCGCAGTCTGTAGATGACTCTCCAACTACGATTACGTTCACGTCCTGCCTGACTGGAAACTTTCGATACACTCAAAAATCTGAGTAGTTATCCCCTAAGAACAGAATGAGCTCCTCCGAGCCAACTATCATTCCGAAAACATCGACCATGCATAACCCACTTTGAGCTTTTCTCGCACGACATCTTGAATGCCATGGACCAAGGGAATCAGGTGGCTGTAGCATTTCTCGACTTTCTGAAAGCCTTTACGTCAGCACCAACAAACTAACGTTCACTAACGAAAAGAATGACTATCTGCGGTATCAAACAAAATTTGTGACTTAACCGCGTATTTATTTGCAAAAGGAGGTGGTGTTTCAGCTTGGATAGGAAGTAATCGACAGAAGTAGACGTAACTTCAGGCGTCCACCAGGGAAGTGTGGTGAAACGCCCAGACTTATCGCTGATGTGCAGTTAGAATGAAGTACTATCTGAAACAAAAGCTACATGTTCAATCTGATCTTGATAAGCTTTCAAACTGGCGCAAAGATCGGCAACAACCCTTAATCGTACAGAAAAATAAAATCGTGCACATCGCAAAATGGAGAAACTTAATATCGAATGACTACAATATCAGAGGCACAGGTAGAATAAGTCAACTCAAACAAATACCTAGGTATAACAGTTTGTAGGTATATGAAACGGAGTAATCACATAGGCTCAGTAGTAGGTGAAGCACCTACACTTCGGTTCCTGGGCAGGATACAGGAAAAATGCAATCAGTCTGCGAAGAAGCTTGCTTACAAATCACTTGTGCGGCTCGCCTTAGACTATTACTCGAGTACCAAATAGGACAGAAGGGCAGCACGAATGCTCACAGTTTTATTTGACTCACGAAGGAGCGCGATATAAATGTTGACAGACTTTGTTTAGAAGACCCTTGAAGACAGACCTCAAATACTTAAGAAAAGTCTGCTTGAAATGTTGCAAGTACCAGTATCAAGTAAAGAATCTAAAGACGTTCTTCATCCCTCTATCCCACAAGAATCGCTGAGACAAGATTATGCTGATAACAGTGCTCACAGAGACATTTAAATAGTCGTTATTCCCCCACTCCACTTGCGACTGAACCAGGAACCGTGCTTGTCACAGTGGTTTGCAGAATTTGTATGTAAATGGAGATGTTATGTATGTAGATCTAGATATATACAGATGTATTTTAGAAGGCGTCGATGTGATACTGAATAAAAAGCTTTTCGAAAGTCCAGGAACGCAAAATGTACCTGGTTTTCTCCATCCATGGCACTAAGGGTACCCAGAGCAAAGAACTTGTGGAGACAGATTTAATGTCACTTACTTATTGGATGCTCTTCAGTTTTATTTGATCCGGCTACAGAACCGATTAGATAGGTGACCTTTGGATGTCATACGTGAAATGTGTTTCCGCGTGTGTTAGTCAGTCGCAACATTCAGGCGGCTGTGGAATGCGGCAGCGCGGATGAGCCGCTAGCAGGTCCCAACGGGGTCACGCCTGCTGGTGGGACACACGTCTCTCGCAACTAGGCCCCCAAAGGTCGAGTCCACGTCGCACCACTGAGCGGCAGCGTCGAGTCAAATAGTCTCTCATCCTGCTAAATGGAACTGCTGTGACAAGTCGCACTTTCCAGTGTCGAATAGTGAATTTTAGGCTGGAAAGAATCATCTGTCTTGCAGATTAAGGTAAATGCACTAGTAATAGTTACACTTATTAAGGATAAAATCAAAATACATTCTGAATATTATTTACAAATCGTGCTGCACGAAACTGCAAGCAGAGTACGAAATTCTTCTGCCGCGTCTTCAGCCATTTGTTTTTTGCGACGCCGAAATAGCTTATGAGAACTGCACTTCTTTCCTTCCAAATTACAGTGAATGATTAATAGTTGAGGCAATATCGATTTAAAAAAATCTCGTCGGGAATTATTAATGTGGTGTGATTGTAACGTCCCGTTACGTTAGCCCTGTTTAAACTAAGTGAAGAACGCTTTGTGCCATATGACATGACGTCCATTGTACATCTCATTTTGTTCAAAGGTGCACTCTTAATCGGGTTTTGAATGCTTCATGCAGGCCGGGGTGGCCGAGAGGTTCTGGGCGCTACGGTCTGGAACCGCGCGACCGCTGCGGTCCCAGGCTCGAATCCTGCCTTGGGCATGGGTGTGTGTGATGTCCTTAGGTTAGTAAGGTTTAAGTAGTTCTAAGTTCTAGGGGATTGAGGACCTCAGAAGTTAAGTCCCATAGTGCTCAGGGCCATTTGAATGCTTCAGAAATGTTATTACAGATGAGTTTACTTTGCTCTTATCTCACACAGATGGGGGAGAAACAGATTCAAGATCTTTTTCGTGCTGCCATTGTTATTTGCAGTACTTACAAATAACAATTGATACGCATGTAGTTGTCTTCAGACTTGTTTGCTACAGCTTTACAGTCCTACAAACAACATTCTCTCTTAAGTCAGTAATAAATTTCCTATCTCTCCAATTCGATTCAGACAGTTGCATCACAAGCTTTACTCTATACACACATCCATTAGAGTCACCTAATTCTACAAATACACATCCAACAGGCATCTTACATATCTGCAAGGGGAGAGGACAATGTGCGCGGAGGAAGAACGCACGTTCCACCTGGCGGCTGAGTTCACTCCTTGGGATATTCCAGCCAGCAATGCCATGGCACATTTACATTTTTTTACTATTCGCGAACGGAAAAGGCAAGACAGAAAACAATATTTATTCATTCTTTACAATTACTGCCACTTACACTTAGGCCATCCAAATCACATTTCCTTCGATAGTAATAAATTTATGTTTTAATTATTTATTTCTCACACTTAATTTTTTCAGTACTACACCTACTTATACTACTACAAGATATTTTTTTCAATCCTACTACTTCTATTACTACGAAACTATAATAAAACCTTTAATCACTTATCACGCTACTAATACTACTATAAGCAGTATGGAATCTGTTTTTTTATTCATTTTGGTGCATTTAATCTGTGGATGGGTGTTTCCGTTACAGGATCCGCCTTCATACCCTCCCGGTCAACAGCCATTGCTGGATTCCTTGGAAGTCGGGCAGCACATCAGCAGCGTTTCCTCTGAAACAAGCCAATTCCATCAATCACTGTTACGTCTTAAAGTCTACACTTCAATGATCGCTAGCACCAGCGCAATGAAAGTTGTTGGGAAATTATCTCACTCGATGATCGGCGACCTCAGGTATCCTCTCTTCACCCCCAGGGAATGTTGTCTAGTCGGGATTGCAGCATGCTCACGTGCTGTTCAGTGCCTTCCTGGACACTGCGCCTGAAATATCGTCCAGAATGTGCCAGGTCGACTCGCTCCTTAGTTCTGCTTTGGGATCCAACATCCCTAATACGTGACGTCCATTATTCGCAGCTCTTCGTAGAGCACGCAGTCCCACAACTTGAGTTCCGGAGTGGCCACACTGCCATAGCTACAGCTACCATTCATCTGTCTTTTGATTTGGTACAGATACGTAGCACACGGGCTATGGCCAGTCTGGTTGTGTAGCAATCCATTCGGTGCGTTTTTAATCTTTTCCTGAAGTTAGGGAGAAGAAATTCGTATGTTCTCCTGCCTGAGCCTGAAGAACCCGCTCATTTTGACACAGTTGCAATATGCGATCTCAAATTAACTTCTTAGTACTGGGCTCAGTTTAAAGTATCCTTCATACTTTCATTTGACTGCCTTTCGTTAACTCTCATTTTCCTAATTTCTAAGTCATGTGGGCATATTCCTAGAGCTACTAAGGGAGCATCAGTCGGGGTAGTGCAGTAGCCGGCCTTTGATGTTAGAAGCACGCCTCGTTGAGTCTTCTCACTAATGAGGCTCCCCAGACATGAACGTTATTGAGCGATCTGGGCTGCCTTGGACGTGCTGTTTAGATGAGGTCCTCACCCCTTCTTACTCTTACGGGTTCATGGTGTCAGTTGCCTTCACCACTACTTCAGACATTAGTCGAGTCCATGTCACGTCTGGTTGCGGCACTTTTGCATGCTCACGGGGTTCCCGCACGATATTATGCAGGATTCTTTGGCTCTCCAGGTTAGATTGGTTACCACCAGTCTACAGCTCTGACTGTTTTCAAGGGAAGCCGAAATTACCTACCTGCATTAATAATTTGTGAAAATGATAGTGGTACCAGAAGAACTCTCCGCTAGAGACAGTAAGATGGCTGGGACATTAAAGATCAGGAACTGAGCTATCTTGGACTGCCAAACATTGGTGACGAGAATTTCATCCATCACCAGGACTATAGCCGGCTACTATTGGCTCATCAGTACTGAATGGTTAGAGTAGGCCACGGAGGTGGGAATTAAAAGTTTATAAGACTGAACGATCACTTGAATCTTGCAGTGGGAGGAGAAATGAGAAATTCTGATTTACGCCAATCAAAATGATGAGAACAGGATTGCTACGAATAACATAAGAAGTTTAGAAGCGATAAAGACGAAAAACATTAAAGGGAAGCTGCGCGATGATGAATGGTGCGTTTAGTCTCTGCAACAGCGACACGGAAAAGCTGAGCAAACATCATGAGAAGAGTCGCTCTAAGGTTTCTGCCAAAGTGTTGTCTCACACACTGCCTGCTGTATACATATCGCTCAAATAGTACCACGTTGCAATTATTCATCGCTCTCTCTCTGAACGGAGTGCGAGCTAGGTAACCTGTGCCGTACACAGGTTAGTGTACTGACAGGCGCAGGTTTGGAACCGCAGCCGGCTTTAACAGAACGAAATTCTGCCTCTCACGCGGTAGGATTTAGGGAACTATCCGAGAAATACATTATGTTCCAAAAGCTATAAAGGAATCAGCTACTACAAAAAATTCAGTACTACAATGGTGTTGTCACGGGATGCACACAGATATGAGACTTGTTTTCGTCTTTTTCTGGCATTTGGCCGACGCTGAGCACGGATACAAATTCTTTTCTCGGCGGAATAGGTACATGCCTCACCGACAGGTGTTGTTACAGCTGCATACGTGGTTCGTACAACAGACTTGTGTGGATAGCAGCTGTGTTGCTCTTTCGTTGAGTGAAAACCGTCCACAGGACGTTACAGAGTCCGCATTTTATTCCAGTTTTACGAGCCAGTTAATCTGCGTGTACAACGCCAAGAGGCAGCTAGAGAACTGGTACAAAGCAGACCGTCGGTGAAAAAAATAACTATTCAAGAGGATAATCGTTTAATTATCAAACAAATCTCCCGTGCTGTTTTACGAATTTCTATGAAAAACGTAGTATTGGCAATATTTCTCGTTGTTTATTTTTCACTTGTGCTATCATTTTTCGATCAGCAGTTCACAAGAGAACCAGACTGGAAATACGAGATGGAATCTGCAAGATCTCAGTCGTGGCTAAAGCTCGTTACACTGGCAACTTCTGTGTCTTCCACGTTAAGAAAATTTCCATCTAATTCTATTGAAAAATAATCGTAAGACGACGTACACTTCGATATGCATTTTGGTAATTTCACTCCTAACATGGTAGGACTTACTTTCTTAGAAAACTAAGTTTAGTACGCTACTGCCCATTAAAATTGCTGCACCACGAAGATGACGTGCTACAGACGCGAAATTTAAGCGACAGGAAGAAGATGCTGTGATATGCAAATGATTAACTTTTCAGAGCATTCACGCATTGTTGGCGCCGGTGGCGACACCTACAATGTGCTGACACGAGGAAAGTTTCCAACCGATTTCTCATACACAAACAGCAGTTGACCGGCGTTGCCTGGTGAAACGTTATTGTGATTCCACGTGTAAGGAGGAGAAATGCGTACCATCACGTTTCCGATTTTGATAAAGGTCGGATTGTAGCCTATCGCGATTGCGGTTTAACGAATCGCGATACTCGAGATCCAGTGACTGTTACCAGAATGTGGAATAGCTGGGTTCAAGGAGGATAATACGGAACGCCGTGCTGGATCCAAACGGCCTCGTATCACTAGCAGTTGAGGTGACAGTCATCTTATCCGCATAGCTGTAACAGATCGTGCAGCCACGTCTCGATCCATGAGTTAACAGATGGGGACGTCTGCAACACCCATCTGCATGAACAGTTCGACGACGTTTGGAACAGTATGGACTATCAGCTCGGAGACCATGGCTGCGGTTACCCTTGACGCTGCATCACAGACAGGAGCACCTGCGATGGTGTACTCAACGACGAACCTGGGTACACGAATGGCAAAACGTAATTTTTTCAGATGAATCCAGGTTCTGTTTACAGCATCATGATGGTCGCATCCGTGTTTGGCGACATTGCGGTGAACGCACATTGGAAGCGTGCATTCGTCATCGCCATACTCGCGTATCACCCGGCGCGATGGTATGGTGTGCCATTGGTTACACGTCTCGGTCACCTTTTGTTCGCATTGACGCCACTTTGAAAAGTGGACGTTACATTTCAGATGTGTTACGGCCCGTGCCTGTACCCTTCATTCGATCCATGCGAAACCCTACATTTCAGCAGGATAATGCACGACCGCATGTGCAGGTCCTGTACGGGCCTTTCTGGATACAAAAATGTTAGAGTGCTGCCCTGGTCAGCACATTCTCCAGATCTCTCACTAACTGAAAACGTCTGGTCAAAGGTGGCCGAGCAACTGGCTCGTCACAATACGCCAGTCACTACTCTTGATGAACTGTGGTATCGTGTTGAAGCTGCATGGGCAGCTATACCTGTACACCCCATCCAAGCTCTGTTTGACTCAATGACCAGGCGTATGAAAGCCGTTATTACGGCCAGAGGTGGTTGTTCTGGGTACTGATTTCTCAGGATCTATGCACCCAAATTGCATTAAAATGTAATCACATGTCAGTTCTAGTATAATATAGTTGTCCAATGAATACCCGTTTAACATCTGCATTTCTTCTTGGTGTAGCAATTTTAATGGCCAGTAGCGTATTTATGTAGTGACTCGGCATGTTATAAAACAAAGCAGAAGAACGAAAGAAGGCTGGACATAAAAACTCATACGCATATCCTCGTCACTGTGGACGCACTAGACGTTCGCATCGACTTGTGTTGTATGCTGGCCTCGTGGTTTACTGCTCTGTCTGAACAAGACGGCGCACAGTCCTGCAACAGGCATTTGTGATGCGCTCGGTCCCACGCTGGAGTGAAAGCAGCGCCACAGTTTGTCTATTTGCGCCTCTCCGCTCCGTGTAATTTTCTCACTACTTAGTAGGCCCGAGGACTGCTCATTATCTTTTACTCTTCACGCCTAGAGTTTCACTCTGTTTTTGCATTGTGTGAGGTCCTTTAATTTTAATCACATCCCACTGCAACTGCAGTAGAAAGGGTGGTTCGAACGGAAAACACTGCTCTTCCAAGAATGTGCCGTCATATTCTGAAAGAGCAAGAGTATGTTGTTCATTCTGTGCTCCACAGTATCGAGAAATTGTATGAAACACATTCTTATACCACCAAATAGCTGCAATTATCATACTTTAATCCTAGTTTCGACGTGACTGTAGACTATAACAGCTCACTTACTGATTAACCAAGTGTCCACGTACCTAATGCGGTCAAGTAAACATTTAAAATTGTGGAATCTAATATCTGAAACTATGTATCCTATTTTTACGTACAGTGAAGATATCCATGGACTGGAGAATGTAAACACGTTCCAGGTGGGATGTATTTTTTTATTGTCTGTGTGACTGGTCAATTTCAACCTTTGGTTATTGTCGAGCACGTATCTTAATCTTCCAGCTTCATTTGACGGTACAATATGTCGCTGGTACATTATAAAGTAAAATGGAGCTGGAAGCTTAAGATACATGCTTAAGAATGACCGAAGGTTGAAACTGGCCAATAAAAAAAATATTAATGTAGGTACCTGTATCACGTTTTCATTCTCAAAACACATTCAGGCTGTGGACCTACCCTCCACACACACAAAAACAAAATTTTAAAACGTCCATGGGCGATTAATATTTCGTATTTTATGTCTCTGCATAATGAAAACCTTAGCGTGAGGTGACATAAGTCATCGGATACCTCCTAATATCGTGTTGGACCTCCTTTTGCCCGGACCTCGGCGTATTGCACCAACCCGACGTGGCATGAACTCAATAATTCGTTGGAAGTCCCCTGCAGAAATACTGAGCCATGCTGCCTCTGCAGCCGTCCATAATTACGAAAGTCGTGCCGTGCAGAATTTTGTGTATAAACTGACCTCTCGATTATGTCCCACAAATGTTCTTTGTGATTTATGTCGAGCGATCAGGGATTGTCTCGAACTGTGCAGAATGTTCTCCAAACCAATCGCGAACAACTGTTGCCCGGTGACAAGGCGCATCGTTGTTTGGGAATATGAAGTCTGCAAATCGTCTCCAAGTAGCCGAACATAACAAATTCCAGTCAATGATCGGTTCATTTGGACCAGAGGATCCAGTCCACTCCATGTAAACTCAGCCCACATCGTTATGGAGTCAACACTAGATTGCACAGTGCCTCGTTGACAACTTGAGTCCATGGCTTCGTAGGGTCTGCGCCATTATCGAACCATATCATCAAGTCTTATAACTGAAATCGGAACTCATCCGAACAGCCCAAGGTTTTCCAGCAGTCTAGGGTCCAAACGATGTGATTACGAGCCCAGAAGAGAAGCTGCAGTGAATGTCGTGCTGTTGGCACTCGCGTCGGTGGTCTGCTGCCACAGCCCTTTACCGTCAAATTTCGCGGCACTGTCCTAATGCGTACGTTCGTCATATGTTCGACATTGATTTCTGCGATTATTGCAGCCAGTGGTGCTTGTCTGTTAGCACTGACAACTGTGACGCCCTGCTCTCAGTCGTTACGTGAAGGCGGTCGGCCACTGCGTTGCCCACGATGAGAGGTAATACCTGAGTTTGCTATTCTCAACACACTCTTGACACAGTGGATCTCGAAAAATTGAATTCCCTAACTTTTTCCGAATTGGAATGTCCATGCGTCTATCACTAACTACCATTCCGTGTTCAAAGTCTGCTAATTCTTGACGTGCGTCCATAATGACATCGGAAAACTTTTCACATGATCACCTGTGTACAAACGATAGCCCTGCCAATGCACTATCCTTTTATACGTGTACGCGATAGTACGGCCATCTGTATATGTGCCTATCACTATGTCATGACTTTTGTCACCTCAGTGTATAATGACGATAAAACATCGCTGAATCTAGTGTGGGTACGACAAATAAAGTGCTTTGCATAAAGGGGGATCCAGAGGGCTAACACTGTAACAACGCAGACAGCAAACTTAGATTTTGCTGGGGTGCTCGCTATGCGTTACGGGCTCACGTATTTTATGGGGCATGTGTCGACACGGACGAGTTTACTGGCCGGTGACGTGGCTGTAATTCAGTGCAACTGCTCACAGTTTATGAGTTGTTGAGGATGGGACTGAGGAGCACCTAGGAATAAGGTGGCGGTATGTATTATAATCGTCCAGAGAAGTAACAACAGCATGGACGAGCCAAATATATCCGCCCAACACTCATTTTAATTGGTGCCAGATGAGTAAAGCGAAGGTGATGGAGTCTAATCGAATTAAATTAGGTACTACTGAGGGAATTTGGTTATGAAATGAGGCAGCGTAGATGCTCTTGTGTTTTGCTGTTAACTTTTGTGTGATAGACTGACACAAACGCAGCATGGTGTTACCGAGAACGACGCCAATGTGACAGCCGTAAACGGTGTAGAGGGCGAATGTGACGGCTGCATGTAACCTGAGCCCAAATCAATACCCATGGACAAAAGCAGAGTCTTCTTAAAGAGCCACATATACAATCAGCGTTGCAAAATCAATGTCCGAGACTAAAATGCAAGATAACAGTTCGAATGACAGCGTAACGTAGGTTTCACTCGCGAAATACCATTTGCCGACCTAGCTGCCGGGCCGTGAATTTATTTCTTGCACCAGACCAACAGTCACCCCCGTGTGGCATGTCCACAGTTATCCCCAAGTGACGTACCGAGCGAAATGACGCAGTGGGTAGCACACTGGACCCGCATTCGGGAGGACGACGGTTCAAACCCGCGTCCGGCCATCCAGATTTAGGTTTTCCGTGTTTCCGTGTAAATCGCTCCATTCAATTGCCGGGATGGTTCGTTTGAGAGGGCCCGGGCGATATCCCTCCCCATCCTTGAACAAGCCGAGCTTGTGATTCTAACGTCTTGCCACACACGTTTGTATCTTCTTTCTACTTCTGGAGCATCCTGAACGCCAGACTTTTCACCCTCTTTTCACACCCCTGTCCACCTCCGTAGCTCAGTCTTCAGCGTGTTTGGCTGATATGCGTAGGAGTCGGTTTCGGTTCCAGAAACCGCCAGGGACTTTTCCTTGGTTTGAGAACTGTAAGGGGCTGCATTCAGCCTCGTGAGGCCAGCTGAGGAGTTACTTCATTGAAAAGTTGTGGGTCCAACGTTATAAACTCGACAATGACTGCGAGAACGGTGCACTGATCCCATGGCCTCTATAGCGTGCGCAAAAGACGCTATTGCCTGAGGCTGACACGGTGGTCGATAGGTCCCGATTGCCTCTTATGAACGGAACTCGAAGATTGGCTTCCTTTTGCTTTCTTCACACCTGTGGATCTGCTGGTGATTAGTCTGTTCATCCCAGTAGGCCGTTCTTACAGCTCTCGTCCGCACACACCCCGGGGTGTCAACATTATGGCAGGCGGGCTCGCGTTTCCCGTATGACAGCTGCAGTTTGCCGCGAAGTGAGCTCACGCAGGACACGGACTGCTGTCGGCGTCCATCTGCAGTGCTGCCCGCGTCCGGAGGAAAGTTATCCGCTCGGGCATTCCGGGCGAGGCGGCAGGAAAGCGGCTCTTCCCGTTAGGCAGCAGCCCCGCGACTCGGCGGTACCGTTCTGTTCTGCCCGCGCAGATGTTCGCCAGCCTCGCAGCCGCACCGCGAGAAACACTTTTTCCGGACCGCCGGCTCATAATGGAGGCGCGCGCCTGCTGTGTTGTGGTTGTTTTGGCTCAGACTGCTCAGGAGTGCAGTGAAATATATCCTGACTGGAATTATTTTCGATACTGTGGGAGTTACGTGATTGATGCACAAATCAGCAAACTGGTGCTCACCAATTTCATTTCTAGGAATCTTTTGAAATCTTAATAAGTTAAATTCCACCTTGTCTTCGTATCTTGAAATAATTTCTTCGTTTTCTTTTGAACTTAGCTTACGTGACTTGTCGAAATTCTTTTTCTTTTCTTTTCTTTTTTTTTCTTTTATGGTTTACGATTTCTCTAACTTTCGATGAACAGTAGTTACAGCAACGGCAGCGTGAGTCAGAATAGTTGTTATAACTAACGCTCAAGCGTGGACGAAGCAGTTTTTCTGATAGTTTCCAAATGATTTTTTTTAACAGCTACAAGAACGCTAGTTCCTAAAGATTTTTGTTTCTTCATTTTACCAGTAATTCGAAACACCCGTCAGTACTCTACACAGATACCACAAACCTTTGCGCAGAATTCACTTCTGATCAGTCCAGCCTTTCTCTAGTGCCCTCAGCCTGAGCGATTTGGTAAAAGCTGCGATTCTCCTTTAGCTGCGCTCCTAGTGAAGCAGGGATCTCCCTTCAGCTACTATGCATAGGAAAGGGGATTCTCAGATTTCTGGTCCTTTAGTCACCCAGGAGATGAAAAGCTTCTTGAAAAATACATTTTTATGAAGTTATTAACACCTTCCTTTACCTTGTCACTACTTAACATTATTGCAATATATTGCAAAAATATTGTTCACTATAGGCTATGGTTACTTCATACATATCCCGTCAGTTCAAAAAGTTTTAAACTGGACTAATTAAAAAAATTGAGAAAAGTTAAGACGATGGCTTACATGATTCAAGTATTCTTCATAGTCTCCTCTCACTTGAGAACAACGCACAGAAAATGAAACTGTCGAAAAAGTTCTACTCGTACGTCATATTGCTTTGAATATCGTTTTCGTTGTCAAAGCGTTGACCTCTTTTGTAAATTTTAGTTCTTTGCCGACTTCTGGTAAGTTCGTATTGATAACACATTTCTTTCCAAAAAAGAATTGTCCGCGTTTTGCATTTTCAAGCAAGTCCCGGTAAGTGTCCACGTGTCGTTGTTTTTGTTCGGAAGTCAAGGTGTGCAGGACCAACATTTCACACACTTCTCTCTTCTTGAAAACATTCTGGAGAATGTACTGTACACTTGATTTAGAGATGTTGCTCTAGCGCTTTTATGACACAACAGCGTTGACGCATAACGACAGCATGTCTGCTACTTAACACTGCCTGCACTGAACTAACCAACCGAATGCACATCTGTTGTTTACAGTTGCTAGTTCAAGCTGCTACCGTAGTTACCGCGCCACGCGGTTAGCCTCAGAGCTGAGACGTCTTGGCTCGGTTCAAACGGCTCCCTCCCCCCCCCCCCTCCACCCCCCCCCACCCCCACTGTCGGAGGTTCAAGTCCTCCCTCGGGCGTGGGGGTGTGTGTCGTCCTTAGAATAAGTTAAAGTTAGATTAATTAGTGCGTAAGCCTAGGGACCTACGACCTCAGCAGTTTGGTCCCATAGTCACTACCACAAATTTCCGTAGTTACCGCGCTATAGATGCTTATACCCCAGAAATAAAATCAGTCTCGGAACTTTTTGGATGGACGATGTATTAATATTCACTAATTAGTAGTGAAAGATAACTGTTTTCCCTAACCCCATTCGATACTTCCGATACCGCAACTCTGGTATTTTTTACTATGCTGTGAAATGATCGTGTACTTGGTATCAATACCGATATCACTAACATCGGAAACGTCCCTAGACACGGTGACCAGCCTCTACATCTACATTTATATACACACTCCGCAAACCATGGCGGAGGGTACGCAGTACCACTGCTAGTCATTTCCTCTCCTGTTCGAATCGCAAATAGAGCGAGGGAAAAACGACTGTCGGAAAGCCTACGTAGGAGCCCTAATTTTCCGCATCTTATCTTCGTGGCCTGTAGGTGAAATATACATTGGCGGCAGTACAATCATTCTGCAGTCGGCCTCAAATACCGGTTCTCTGAATTTGCCCAATACTGCCTTGCGGCAGGAGCATCGTCTTCCCTCCAAGTATTCCCATTTGAGTTCACGAAGCATTTGCATAATACTTGCGTGCTGACTGAACCAACCGGTAAAAATCTAGCAGCCCGCCTCTGGTCTGCCACCAATCCGACTTGGAGGGGATACCAAACACTCGGACAGTACTCCCAAACACTCGAAGATTACTCAAGAATGGGCCGCACTAGCGTTCTATAAGCCGCCTCCTTCGTGGATGAGCTACACTTTCCCAAACTTCTCCCATTAAAAGGACGTCGAGCAGTAACCTTCCCTACTACCAACGTGAAGTGCTCATTCCATTTCATCTCGCTCCGCAGATATTTAATCGAAGTGACTGTGGCAAGCTTCACCCTAGTAATGCTGTATTCTGACGTTATACGACTGTTTTTCCTATTCATTCGCATTAACTTACATTTTTGTACATTTAGAGCAAGCTGCTATTACTCACACCAACTAAAAATTTTGTCTAAGTCATCTCTCTGAACTTCTTTACGGGCTTCACCGGTGTGCTGATATCTTACAGACACTTCCTTTTTTTGTCATTTGCTGTCAGGCCTATTTGATAATAAATCCAAACACTGGAGCTATATCTTACAATACGCCGCATTACTATCTTGAATGCCGTTATCGCGACAGATGAACTGCACATTGCTGGCATCGATGATAGAAATGACCGTCAAGGACACCGGGGATGATCACATCGGCGCTGGTAATTTTGTCATAGGACTGACGAAGAAAACCACGTCCTATACTTCTCCAGATTTATTAATCGTTCAGAGAATGATTTACTCGACATGTACTGAGGTATACTGGTCCTTCGCTGTGTGATATACACCTTATGAACCACTCGCCAAGTAAACAGCACAAAAAAATTTGCATCACCTACATATCTAGGGATATGTGTGTTCTTAGTTTCAGGGGAAGCAGGGAATGTAAAAATAATCACTACGAAATTAAAAAAGAAACATTTCTTTGAACAAAAAGAATTCAATAATGAAAATAAAAGCTGTGGGTTTGAAAGTGCAGATCTGTGAAATCAAGATATATTGCCCGATGAGATTCAGTGCCGTGTGTTATAACATTATTGAATACTCCGTGGCATGTTTCCCACAAGGTGATGGAGATGTCGCTGGTCAACCCAACCCCGCTCTTCAACTGCAGCCTTCTTGTAATTATCCAGTATGTGAAGCGGATGCCTGCCTACGCACGCTCAAGCTTCAATTGGTCTGAAGCATGCTCAGTCAGGTGTATATCAACAGACACTGGAGCCATTCCATTCGGTTGAATCTTTTCCACTGGACAACCGTGTTCACAAGGAGGGTGCGACTTGAAAGACGAATACATCGCCGAAATGTTGACTGTACAGCTGGACAACAGACTGAAGGATCCCGTCCCTCAAAATACCCTCTATAACTGTGGTATTCACCAAATACCTTTGGTGTCAAACATTATAATGTGGCAGGAAGAAAAACCCCTACCACCGAACGTAGTCGCTGCTATGAGGTGGCTTGTCTGAACGTAGCAACTGCACAGCCTCGTCACAGTGTCAAACAGGGTCAGGCAACAACTTTGGGAAAATGATGGGAACACATGTTAGCAACAATTTATAACAATTTGTTAACAGAAACTTGATGTTACTTAACTTTAGTATGAAGATAATGCATGGCAGTAGTTCAATGCTCATTTGCACTAACATGTCTTTAAGTGTGGTCTAGTCGCGAAGAGAGCGAACGATATCAACGATCACTTGTAGAGCGTCCAGTTTTGTTGTTCTTGGTTCAAATGGCTCTGAGCACTATGGGACTTAACATCTATGGTCATCAGTCCCCTAGAACTTAGAACTACGTAAACCTAACTAACCTAAGGACAACACACAACACCCAGCCATCACGAGGCAGAGAAAATCCCTGACCCCGCCGGGAATCGAGCCCAGGAACCCGGGCGCGGGAAGCGAGAACGCTACCGCACGACCACGAGATGCGGGCTGTTGTTCTTGGTGACGACTGTAGATACGGTCATGATGTTATCTTGAGATACTGTTGATACTACGTCTATACTAACTTGAGTGGAGCCGCGTGTCGGCTTATATCCGGATTTGCCCACATCGGAAATATTTATGCTACGCAAGGCGGCAGCGTAAAACAGGTTCTGCCTTGTGTGCCGTCTTTTGGAGGCTAGCCTTAACTCAGTTGCGCCTGAATACTAGGTATCTCGGTGCTCTTCTATGTACGGCTGCGTTCCGTGGCTCCTGGAGAACTCAGTGTCCGACATTCGCATAATGACACTGGCCCAAGCATGACTCCCCGCTGGATGCGCAGGACTGGGTGTCTGGGGTGTGCATCGGCACCTGCCGACTCCACATTCTTCCACGACGATCGTCTCGGTTCAGACAAATCCAGACATATCAAGGGCCAAACTGCCGTTGGTTAAAAGTCTCCTGGAAGCCATGTTGATAGTGAGGAGACGGCAGCACATCGTCCGCGTAGCCACAGCTCTCCTAGTTGCCTCTAAAAAGGCAGTTCGCGGTTTTGTGGCATTCTCCTGGGGCTAACTGTGAGCCATAATTTGTAGGTATCGGTCGTAACTGCAGACGACCAGTACATGGTAGATCTCAGCGTTTCACTGTCACAACAGCAGATGAATGTTCAAATGACGTCGCTGTGACAGACACTATTTCCGACGGCAACATTCTATGCTGAAACCCTCTTGCCGAAAAGCGACACTGCATGTACAGTACAAGCCAGGCCCTTGGAGGACTTATAACAAGATTAAAACACACTGAGAGAACGCGGGCCTAGCTCCATCACACAGGTGGCCTGAAGCACTCACTTCTATGCCCAAATAGTATTGAGAAACAGTTTTCTCTTTAAAAAATTACGCAAACTATTCAAGATATAAGGGTGCTGCAGTTTTTCTGTGCACTTTTTATGAACATTACTTCTCTTTCTTTATTGTGATTTCTCATACCCCTTGCCCCATTTGGATGGTGGGTAGGTTGTCAGCAGAACAACACCTCATTCTTAAATATAACAAACACTATTAAAAGATTAAAAGTTTACAGATGGTTTTAAAAACTATAACAAGGAATAATTTTGTTTGACATTTATATAAAAAATTAAGGTTGTTCTCTTTTTTAACAAAAATCATAGAACTAAAAGACAAAAAACAAAAATTTGTACATTTAAAGACACATTGGCAGGAAGGTGACATTCTTCTACGAAGGAGCACTGCGCTCCCACTTAAAAGCGAAGGAGCTGCATAGGAATAAAAGTATTTAGCGAGGAGAAACTGTGTTCTATAGGGTTTAGTGGTGTGGGTAGAAAAAGATAGGAGACGGTTAGGTAGGAAACCACAGAGATGGCAATAGGTGTTGGGGTAGACAGTGGGAAGACAGAAAGTGAGGAGGAGTTTCATGTTTTGGTAGGGCAGCGGTATCAAGAGGAAAGAATTGGAGAGAAATGGAGAGCCTTTATTTGGAGTGGTATAGATGGTGAAGAGCTATAATTGGTGGTAAGGGTAAATATCGGGGGTGGATCTCACTGCCTGCGAGCGGTAGTCGATTGAAGATGCGTTGCTATAGGATACGGAGTGTGCGTAGGGAATGGATGATATATTTGTGTTGATGCGACATTGTACTGGCATGTGTGATCAAAGGGGTAACAAAAATGTTGTGAAATTTGGTCTGCGGATGGTGAAGAGTCTGCAGACGTGTTTGATGTGGGTGGGAAGCGATAGGAATTTAATGAGTGGCAGAGGATGCACTTGGGGGGAAGTAAACAGATGCGGAAATCGAGTTGGAGTGCACGACATTCAAGGATTTGGAGGGACGTGTAGAACTTTGGTAGGGCAAATATCCATGCAGCATCACCAAAAGAGAGGATAAACAGAATCAAGGTTTTGTAGTTGTGGAGGAAAGTGGAGCTGTCTAATCTCCAACGTCGGCCAATTAATCGCTTATGAATAGGCCTACTATTATTTAACGCTGTAAGGTTTTTTCTCTATTGTTATTTCATACTCCTCGCCCCATATGCGAGTGGTCTGTCAGCAGTGCAGTTATTTGCTCTTCAGACAAGCAGACTAAAAAAATGATGATGAGAATAAGAAACAAGATTTGGGACTGTTTCTATTTTAAATTAAAGATCAAAGACAGTTTAAAAAAAACCGATACATTTTAAAAACACTGAAGCACTGCACGTAACTTACAAAGTGAAGGACCTGCACTGAGTGAGAAATATTGTCAGAGAGGAGAGTATGTTTCGTAGGGTTGAGGGGTATGGGAAAAAATGTAGAGGTCCATTAGTAGGGAAACTATGCAGATGATAGGCAGGAGCAGAGATAGATGGTGGGAAATAGAGTCGGTGGTAAAGATGGGTAGGGAGTAGCGTGTTGCGTGGGTAGGGTAGTGGTTATATAGGGAAGGGATGAGGATGGATAGAGAGGGAAAAGGAGAGAGAAGCCCTAATGTGGAGTGGGATAGGTGGGGGAGAATTAAAGTTGGTAGGAGGATAAGTATCAGGGCAGATCTCATTGTCTGGCAGTGGGAGTTGGTTGAAGTTGCATTGGGATAGGATATGAAGTTCACATAGGTGTAGGGATGGAGGGCTGTGTTTGTGAAGGTGCAGCAGCATACTAGGGTTGATGATCAGAAGGGAGACAATGGGTTTATTAGAATCTAATTAATAAATAGTATAGGCGATGTGAGTGGTGAGGCATGGGAATTTCATGAGACGATAGAGGATCCATGTGGGGAAAGGTAAACGGATGTGGAAAGTGAGGTGGAATGCATGGCATTCTAGGATTTGGGGAGACTTATAAAACTTCGGTGGGGTAGAGATCCATGCAACATTTGTGTAGCAGAGACTTGGTTGGATCAATGCTTTGTAGGTGTGGAAAATAGTGGAGGAGTGTATTCCCCAAGTTGTAGTTTTATGCTATTGGGGCTTTCCGTCGGACAGTTAGTTGCCAGTCGATGTTTAGTCGAAGTTATTTTATTGTGTTACATAACTATATAGGATTTTATTGTGTTAGATAACTATAGAGCATGATTGAGCGCTAGGTAAAGACCACATGACCCACAATAACTTCGAGAATACATGAAATGTATTCTCACTTGCGAATGTAGACAACTATCATCTGTACAGTGGAATGACGACAATGAAAATTTGTGCCGCACCGAGACTCAAACCCGGATTTCCCGCTTATCGCTAGCGATCGCTATCCGACCCAAACTTCCATATGTAGTGAACCATGTGGAGACATTTATTTTGAAAGTCGCTTGCCCGGTGTCGGCGGGTAAATACGACAATGCAGTGCATGTCCGAAGGAACACTGCATCGTAATTAGGAATATCACAGGCACTGCAGTATCGTGTATAACTTCGAGAAGTACGTTTTGAGGAGACAATTTTAAAATTAGTGGCGACATTAGTAACCGGTACAAGGTATGATAGAAACTCCCGTGTAAGCCATCATCTCTATAGACGCAGCGTCTGCTCGTTGGGTGCTAAAGCGGGAGGTTGTGTCACAGCCTCGTAGTGTCAACAGACGCTGGGAGAGATAGCAGGTAGAGCGTGACTCGGCGGCCGCGAGATGGCAGCACCGGCCGCTGCCGACCAAGTGTCTGCGTGAGAAGTAGGCCGCGCCGCGCGCGACAAGTGGGACGTAGACGCCGCCGCCGACGCCGCGTGGGCACACGTCGTGCGACGCGCCAGCGGCGGAATAAACAAGGCGGCCGGCCAGCACGTCGTAGGCAAAGCAAGCGGCAGGCGTCGCCGAATGCTGGTGTACCAGTTTGTATACGTTTTTATGAGGTCAAAGACGAAATTCGTCTGCCTCATAATGAAAAATAATGTTTTCGATGGTGAGGATCAGTTTTCAATGTATTTTCTTTTTAGTTCAACAATATATCAAACGTCCTTCGATTTAGATTCCATCAGACAAGTGCGAAACGCAGTGGGCTCAAATCTGCATCTATGTCCACATAAACATTCGCAAGCCATTCGTGGACAATGCACAGTAGAGTAAAACCTAACCACCGCAATCCGAGCCTCCCTTCAGTTCGAGTTGTATGAGGGATGACTAGTACATTAAAAGAAATGAAAAGAAAACCGCGGATATAATCGAAAATACGTAAGGAAAGGAAGTGATCAGCGGCCGACATGTGACCACATATATTGTTTACAATCGAGTCCGCTTTAGCAGCAATTGTTTTTTCAGTCATCCAGTGTCTGCTCAAGCTCAGTAAGGTCTGTATATATAGTCTTATTTTTACTGCTGTTGCTATTTTTCGCCAATATAACAACCGTTTCTTCAAAAGAGATGAGTAAATTTGTTCTTTTGAGGCGAAAGTTTTAGCACTGAAAAGATTGGAGAGTGATGAGACTAAAAACGGCATCGGCAGAGTTGGGCGATGAAACAGAACCACACTAGAGCAGTGGTATTCTACCAAAGTATATTTTTCTTCTTCTTAAAAAAATAAAAAACGTGGTTCCTGAAGCCATGAAACAATCAGATTACGAAAAGACTGTTGAAGCCCTTTTTTGTTGTTTACACAAGCGGGCTAAAGGAGGAGCAATAATTTGTCCGATGATTCAAGATAACGCCCGTTTATTTCGAAAAGATTTAGCAGAAGGAGATGAAAGTACTTTTTTTAGTTCTCGCTGGCTGGGTAGGTGGAGTGCACCGCCTTGAAATCTGATGGTAATGGAACCGCGGCATTAGAATTAGCATCCGGCTGCATGAAATAACAGAATGTGGTAACACAGGCTGAAGTTAGGCTTCTACGAAGATTGAGTGACTACAGTCCTAAGAACATACCTTCTTCACAAAAGAAAAAACTATTAATTCTTTTTTTTTTTCGAGAATAGAATACGTACAGCAGTAACGATTGTACAGCATTTTATGTAACGTGTATATGTTTATATTTCAATGTTTGTGTTTTTGCTGAAGGATTATTTATAAAATAAAAAATAATATGTTAACTGATGAGACAACTTTGTTTACTGTAATAGGACAGTGAACATGAAGTTGTGAATCTATTTTTAACAGGTTTACGCCGGCGTATGCCACCTGTGGCTCACGCTAGACGCTCCTATCGGAAAGCGTGTGCCACCCCTAGCTCAAGCTCGATCCTACCAAGTATGCTACCAGTAATACACTACCTTATGATGTATTACCTATCAGTCAGGCGCAAAGAACAGCTGTGAATACAGCTTTTTGTGACCCTTCAACGAGAGCGTTAGTAATGGACGATGCGGTACAGAATCTCATTAGAAGTGAGAATAAGTGGAAGTCATGGGCACCAGTGTTGGTGAATAGGGTGTGCATTAGAGTAATTCCAACTTCAGTTCCCACCATTTTTGCCACTGCCAAACCACGATTGCCATGAGGAGCATTTTCTTCTTGAAAGTTTTTCTTCTTTGCCGTGCAGGACCCGTCACATGCATTTATAATTTGGCGGTCCAGACACCATCCTTAGAATTCGCCTTTTATTGCGTTACTCTTTGCAAAGTACTGTATAAGAAGGATCCCTTTTGCGCATCCCGCAACATACTTTTTTTTTGTGCAATGCTATTGGCTTCTACCTGCTACTTTTCGATTGCTGTTTCGTTTGCAGCGTGTAGGAGTGGACCTAAGTCTCATACATAGTACAAGATCAGCGCACAAAATCTGCTAGACTCTTTCTACGAGCGTTGTCCAGAAAGTAATGCACTACATTGTTTTCTTCGACATTTCTGTATTGAACATAATGAGAATTCCACACCCTATTTTTTCACGTAATCTTCATTTCATTCTATGGCCTTCCTCCAGCGCGAAACAATGGCGTGTATGGCCTACCGGTATCAACTCTTGTCCTCAAAATGTCTTCCACGAATGGCATCCTTTAATGGCCCAAACAAGTGGAAGTGCGAGGGGGCTTGGTCAGCGTTGTAGGATGGATGGGGTAATGCTGTCCAACCCTGTTTTGCGATGTTTTCAACAGTCCTCAGACTTGGGTGGGATCTAGCGTTATCGTGTTGTAGCAAAACATCTCCTGGGTTGCTGCGGCGCCGAAGTCGACGGAAGCGTGTCTTCAGTTTTGTTTATATGTTAACATATGCTTCTGAATGAATGGTACCACCTCTTGGTATCACATCAGTGAGAATCACACCCTCACAGTCCCAGAACCCGGTTATCATGACCTTACCGGCCGAAGCAGATGCTTTGAATTTTTACTTATGTGGGGACTGAGAATGGTGCCATTCCATCTACTGTCGTTTTGTTTCGGGCTCAAAATGGCGAACCCAGGTTTCATCACCTGTCACAATCCGGGACAAGAAGGCCTCCCCCTCGGTTTCAGAACGTTGCAACAAATCAAGACAAATGTTTTTTCGTAACGTTTTGTGATCACCGTTAGACCCCGCGGGACCAATCTTGCTCACACTTTTGAATATCTAAGAGTGCTGATAATTGCATCCACAGATGCAGCGCCAACTGCCGAGTCGTAATGAGACTGTCTTGGCGAATGACATCAGCTCGCTGCAACATGTCAGGTGTGACAGTCGTGGATGGTCTGCCCGACCTCTGCAAATCGTGAAGCTCCGTCGAACCGCCCTCTGATGACCTCAATCTCCGTGTCCAGAGACTGTACTTCTGTCGACAGCAGGTGCTCCGTTAGAGTTTGCACAAGCCTTTGTGAATATTCTTCATAGTTTCTCTTCAGTGAGAAATACAATGCCCGCACGTTGCTTGTAACGTGCATAACCTACAGACGCCATTTTGAAACTGTCCTGCAGCTACGCTATCTGTCGAAAGTGACGGAAACTTGGTGCGCTCACTCAGGAGGCTTCAAATAATACATACGTAACGTTTCGCATTCGTAGCATTGTTTTCGGCTGAGGAAAAAAATGCGGTGCATTATTTTCTGAGAAACCCTCGTAAAATGGTCTAGGCATTGCTGAATAATCCATCATCATTTACCTTTGCGCAGCATTCAACAACTGTCACAGCCACATTACACAAAACTTTGTCTCGATTACTTCATTGTATAAAATGTATTACATACTTTCGTCTCATACGTCTATTGCGTCAGCTATTTTATACAACTTCAATTTCCGAATTTTTGATTTCACATCACGCAGTTTCCCAACGTTTCCATCTGTTGTTGTAATTTTTGGTTCATCACTAAGAAAATTACATCCACCTTTAAATTCAAATGCCCAACTCTTAATGAAATTTTAATTGATTGTAAACCCTTAGTAACTTTGCACAAATTTCTATTAGTATTAAACCATCCGAAACAAGGAATTTTTGACGTCACTGCTTTCCAGTTTATTCATTTGACATAGACGTATATGAAATGACTTATTAAACAGCAATATAACTGTATTCCACGGATAAAGTTGTTTGACGTATTTTGTTTCGCAATTTGTACCAACATATAAGAAAATTTCTTTCTTGTCAACCCCAGCTCTGCACCAAACGGTGAAATTCTCTTGTCTGTAAGGGACAACTTTTTCCCCTAATAAATCTATATTGGTACACTATACAGGGTTATGGGTTGCAAACACAGTAAATTGGGCCAATGGGGGCCATGGAGCATATGCAGAGCCCGAATCATTGGCTTGTTTAGTTTTTCGGGAATAGCTTAACAGAAACGATGAAAACGATAAACGGCAGTAAAACTTGGAGAGCAGCGTGTATCCGAATTAGGGCTTTTCAAGAAACTATTTTCAAAGATCAGAGTGCGGATTTATTCGGTTCCACTATCTAACACTCCTCTGGGGATCGTGTCCATAAAATAATAACAGGTAGCGTAGCATTCTTCCTACTACCCATATATGAATGAAACAGAAAGGAAATTTCCTGTGCTGCGCCACAAAATCAACCCTCTTCCATGCATTTTGCAATACATGTAGATAAAGGCTATGACGATGTACGAAATGGTTAAGAGTATTTTTCTTGGCCTGTTTCAATTAGCGAATCATATTCTTATCGCATTGCTGGTGATCATGTAGGTGATGCCACAAACTTGTCGTAACGGCATTCTTATACAATAACTTTGAAATAATTTCGCCGAGACGAACAGCGGTCCCTTTGGAACAGCACCGAAGACCGCGCTGGGAAAACATGTGTTGGGTAGAAAGGAGGTTTCGGACGATTAGATTGGGGCAGAGAGGGGAGAAGAAAATGAGATAGCGTGCCTGAGTTGACGACCTTCCACGTTTGATACGTAACCTTCGTGCCACTTTTCATTGCTATTCTAGCAGCGCGTCAATGACCTAACGGTATTGGTAAACAGAATGGCAAACTTTTTAGTTGTTTGAGGCTCTCCCGATGTAGGGGCAGTCTATATGTGAGAGTATAAAACGCTGGGTCGGTTGGTGTCTGTACAACCGTTGCGATTTTTTGACAAAGCATCTGATCGCAATGTTCAGGTTAAGTATTGTCAGAAGGGCCCAGCAGGGCATTAGCTGTAGCACTTCATTTCGTCCAGCTATGGGCCTCCGCGAACAGACATCGTCTGATGACTACGAGCAGATGCTTCGTTGAAATGTTATAAACCTTTAGTGATACCATTTTGTACTGTTTCGATATACAGCATTAACTAACGCAGTTTCTGAAAACAGCCACAAGTCGCACTTTGTATTTTTATTTACCGGTTTCGCTCTTCAAATGAACAAAACCATCATCAGAATGTACACTGTAAAAGACACAAATTCAGATAATACGGAAAATTACATTGACTTTACATATTGTTTCCAGTAAGGTGACTTACATTTAATGTTGGCTGCGTTTAAAGCTGGCTGACAGCTCTACAGATTAAACTGGCTGTACTGCAGTACTTAAACTTACCTTTAAAGTATAGTAATGAATGATGACATTGCCGGCGCAAAAGATGAAACACTACAACAGTACTTGTGACGTCCACGGGTTAGCGTATACAAAAATAGTTTTCCGTATTATCTCAATTTGTACCTTTTGCAGTGTGTATTATGATGATGCTCTTTTTCATTTGAAGAGCGAAACCGTTAAATAAGAAATACAAAGTGCGACTTGTGGCTGTTTTCAAAAACTGGGTTTCAACAGTCGCTTCCCCTGCAGGCAATGCCTGATCTTGCTCAACAACAAACGCGTTTGACTGAAAACTATTGGCCTTAAGGCGGATGTGGCAATGGTAATTTTTCATGTAAGTTGTATTGCCATGGACTACCTGAAGGTTCCTGCTTTGATCTTGGAAGTGAAGCAGTTGGCGATGTCAACCACGTCCGCTTTGCTTGTCTCTGTCAAGAACTTAAGTAGATGAGCAAATTGAAAGCCTCGTTAAGGAAAATGACCCTCTCCCTTTGTCCTCCAGTGCTCTTTTGGGGTAGAGAATCGACACTTTTTTCATTGAATTTGGGTCAACGATTAAGACAGCGCATCCTCTTGCGGGAGGAGGGGCATTAAAGTATTCGTTCGGTCTCCCTGGTATTATTAAAACGATTAGTGAAACAATTTTTGCGTAAATACATGCACACAGAAGGTGGCAGTTTGGTTAAGGGACCGAATACAAAGAAAGCTGATTGAACCAGTGCAGCGTTCGGTAGTGCCGCCAGCAGGCTTGCGGTCAGCATCATCTGAGCCGCTGGCACGTTACTCCGCGTTTTCGAAAGTGCCGGCAGCTTCAAGTAACACAACCTCCGTCACCTACTGGCATTTAGAGTCCAGTGTGTCCAGATGGAGCGCGTCCCTTTCACCCTTAAAGCCAAGGAGAAGCTCCTCGTAAAAGATGTGGTCATCACCGCTTGGCCCCAATGAATCACTCAGGGCGAGCCCTCGCGCCATTACATCCAGAAATTACTTTCGCACTATATCTTTGCCTTAACACAAATTACGTAAGTGTTTTACAAAATCGAAGAGGACAGTGTCACCAAAACAGTTTTCCGGAATTCAAAGGGGATCAACTGTTCGACTATCTCGAAAAAGGAATGCGAATTTTAAAAAAAGAGGGTATTAGCACAGAGAGAAGAAATTACACCTGAAGCAGTAGAGACATGCTTTTGGGAAAGAGCAACAGAAGTTAGCCGACCAGCAACTGAACTTAACAGAGACGTCTTAAGTGACATGCAGTCAATTAGAGAACTATGGTACAAAATCAGAGGTAAGCACCGAGTAGTAGGGCTTACGTTGCGTTTACCACGAGGCCATCAGAGATGGAGCACGAGCTAGGATTGGTGAAGAAATTCTGCTGTTCCCTTTCATAGGAGCCATCCTAGCATTCGCCATAAGCTATTTACGGAAAGCACAAAAACCGGCCAGGGATTTGAATCGCCATCCTCCCGAAAACCAGCCCATTGTTTTACCACTGCGCCACATCGTTCCACGCAAAATTAGAGAAAAATAGCGCCTTCACAGAAATTCTCAAAGACAACATTCTGAAGAAAATGTTGAACAGATAGTTGTGGATATCCCACTCCGAGGACATGTGCAATGAAGTTAGATACTACTTTCAGACAAAACACTCTATTTCTGCAGTCATCGTGTTCCTGGAAGCTCCTAGAATGGGACTGAAAATTATCCTATAGGCCGAGTGGCTGTCGACGTGGTGGCACGTCGTCCAAGCAAAGAACGACTTCAAGCGTTGTTACACAAAGTGCTTTACAATTTGTGTCTCAGATACTCGCTTCACAGACACTGCAAATGCCAGAAGCAGGCAGGATAGATTTCGAAAATTAATCTGTCAGTGGCACATTTTTCACTTTCTTGTCAATGGATGAAGTGTATGTTGTATCAGTAACTGAGAGAACATGCGGGACACATTCCTCGCGAAAATAGTGAACTTGGTGGAACCAGTAAACCCCCGTTTCCTTAAAGAATTGAACTCTGATTTGCAAAACAGCTTCGTATGTTCAAATTACTTTACAAATGAGCTGACATTTATATATCTGACATTAAGCAAATAAGCGAGAAATAATTTAGAAAATGTTTGAAATTATGTTTTAAGTTTGTTAGAAGTCGCTAAGTGCTGTCATTATGAAACCCTGATTGAGTGTAGTCTGGATAATTTGCGCTCCATTTTAAGTAAATGCTAGTTTTTAACGCATCTTAGTCTCTATGATGTCATATCTCCAGATGTTTATGTCATACAACAATACAATTTCCCTACAGGTACATTCAGTGGTACGTAAGGATGCCACCTACAAAATGTTTTGCAATTAGAATCAGTAGCAAAAAAATACTAAATTAAAACGTCATGCCTGATGCAAGAACAGCTAAAATTTAGTAAGAGATAAATGTTTTTCCTTTCATCATTTTGTGCGGGGTGTCAGCGAGAGAAAGTTTCACAAACGTTTGGACTTGTGAGTGAAGTTTGCTGGAAGTCTTTAAGTGCGGTTACTCTCGAACACTGGACGAATATATTTGGGATAATTTGCGCCTAGTGATCTACGCTGCCACAGGCACATACACGGTTCCTGTATTACTTTTCCTACTGTGTTAAATCTTTAACATAAGATTATATCTCTTAATGAGTAGATTACGACAGCGTTTTAAATTTTTAAATTCGGTCAATTAATATTTGAAATGTTAAAAAATCAAATTTTGTTGCCCTGCCCCGGGAAACCGTTAGATAGGCAACCTGCAACTGAGAACTTGACCCATGAATTATGGAATCAAAATTAGACGGTTACTAATATAGATGCTGGCAGAATGGCTGGAGGGGGAGGGGGGAAGCTGGATTCACTTCACAGTCTGCAAAGAAAAATGTGTATCGGAGAAGGCTGTACTAGAATTACCTGATGCGTTTGTCTGTCTCTTTTCTGCTTCTCCGCTCCCCCCGCCCCCCTCCTCACTCACATACATTCATTCGACCACACTCTCATTCAATCACTCACTCACTCACACACACACAGACACACACACACACACACACACACACACACACACACACACACACACCTGTTCAGAAGTGTTTTTTTTTTTAAAAAAAAAGAATACGTATTCAGATTTTCGTGAGGCTGATGTGGCTTGTCATATGTGAGAAGAAAGTATGAAATCTAATGTCTATTTTTTTGTCAAACGCTCCGATTAAATTTTCGCTTTTGTGGTTTACCTACGAACTTAACGATTTCAGCTGCATATCGCGTATCCCGGTTGCCTATTGGCAAAATCTCACAGCATTAATATTTTAGTGCGTAAAACATAAACTTTCGTTATGATCCTGACGATAGTCTAATCTCCGTTGAGCAGATCTACAAAATGCCTGCCGCACAAGGTGTTAATTATTATGGAATATGTGTTAATTTCTCGTTAACGTGGGAGAATACTTGGTCTCTATTATGCTACAGTGGTCCACCGTTTACTTCCAGCAAAACAGTTCCCAATACTGTGGGAGTATGTAATGTCATTCCAGACCACAACCACTGGAACAATTTTGTTATTGTTGCTACATATGATCTCCAGCGGATGTGAACCTTGGACGAGAGGCTGTCAATGTACGTCCATCGGTCTTGCACATTTTGGTTCACGTTACATATTTTTAGTGTATTCTTGCCATGTTACCCATTTTTGTGGATCCCCGCTTTACAGGTGAGAGGTTGACAAGGTGAGCGCAACGTCTGCTGTATTGCAGATGGCGCCTCCTTTCCTAGCCTATATTTGCAATTTTCCTTCTCCAACAACATCGACACCACGCTCGCTCCCTTTCGCCAACATGATTAATATTCGCTTGTTGCGCGACCAAGCGAGGTAGAGCAGTCGAGTCGTGTGGAGCGGGGTTCAAATCCCCGTCCGCCCTCCCACTTTCACACTTTCCGTGTTTTCTTCAGGAGAGTGCTCCATTAAACAAACCACATCGGCTTCTTTTCTTATACTTCTACAAAGTTGTAAAGTTCCTTCCCTAAACGGTGGACGTATGACAGTGAGCGAACAGACCACAACAAACCGCTTCCATTAACCCTTCGCTGCAAGAGTGATCAGGGAGGTCCTTTCACTGCTACAACACTCGTCAGCCACGAAGCTTATAAACGGATTGCAGTTATCCTGACAACGTCTGCAGGGGCGTTCAACAACGAAATGGTGGAATGCAGTTTTTCACATCATTGCTCGTATGAATAAAGCTCGTTGCCTCGTGTCCGAGAGCGCGTTCGGAATCTAGGAGAGAGGCGCCTCGTAGACTTTCCAGAGAATGTCGGTGCAGACTGCCTTCGGTGCGTGTAGTGCGACGTGCGCCTGTAGGTTATATTCCGTAAGGTAGTTAGTTAGTTTATTCGTGCAATGGTGTTTTTCTTTTCCGGTCCGATAACGCCGACATTTACAATGGCCAATTTAGTCCACGGCTGTATACCGCCCAGCAGCGCATTCAAGCCGCCATGGAAGCTGTCTTAACAGCGACGTCAACCTTTCGATCAGAGCGCCAAAGATAGGCAAGCAGAACACTGCTATGTTACCAATATAAATTTCATCTCATATGATGCCAGGAAGACGTATTTTGCTCTGTATATTTTTCAAAGATCACTTTCAATGGACAGGCGCTAATCGATACTCTAGTGGTAGCCCTGTAAGTCAGATGATTATGTGCTAATACAGCACTACAAAAGTTCAGAGGTCGATCACATGTTGGAAATACGTGCTACTTTTATTTCTGAAACCTAAAGTAGTCCTTCCACACTGGCAATGCTTTGTGCGTCTAAAAAATTCCCTACAACTGTTGATTAGTTCAAGAGCAAACCACCTCCAGTACGTTCCTTGTGGAGTACTGAGTTAATCGACAGGACTTTCAAGAAGCCTTTAGCTTCGAACAGATCATTTACGAACTATGGACTGTTGCCTGAATGCGGACAGGTGCCGAAGACGTCTGAAGGAAAGTAGAGCAATATACGTGCTGAGCGTATAATTTAATTGTCCAACGCAACCAGCATCACACAAAACATAAAATCTATGCTGCCTGTAAGGCCTTGGAGCATATGGTATATAACTCCAGAAGGAAATTCTTTGATCGTGGAACTTTTTGAGTGAATGAACAATTATTTTCAGATAGTGAAATCTAGAGCGAAGTACAGTATCTTGGACTCTACGAAGTTAACACATTGACCGACAACATTTTCTCGAATGGACGGAGGTTATTGCCGAAAAAAGCCTTAAGAGTACTGCTTTCCTTCATCACAAATTCCTAGCGTGAAGGCAAGAGTGAGGAACCTAATGTACTTTGAACATGGCTTACAATCTACACTGGACACTAAATCGACTATGTAAACAAAGATAGTACGAAATCACCAATCGTCTCGTAGAGTCATTATTGTGTGGTCAGAAGAAAACTCTACAAAACACATGCGCTTTATTTATTTGAATTTTAACAAAACATTATACTTCGCGGATAACAATTTGAATCAGAATCCTAAGAAGGCCCAAGTCTGCAGTTTCCATTTCGGCAATGAAGAGGCAGGGACAAAGGATAACATCAGGCGGGGAGAGGTGCTCCTGGAACATGAACATGTTCATGGTTCATGTGGCTCTGAGTTCTATGGGACTTAACTTCGAAGGTCATCAGTCCCCTAGAACTTAGAACTACTTAAACCTACCTAACCTAAGGACATCACACACATCCATGTCCGAGGCAGGATTCGAACCTGCGACCTTAGAGGTCGCGCGGTTCCGGTCTGAAGCGCCTAGAACCGTTCGGCCACCACGGCCGGCTGGAACATGAACCTCATCCCAAGTATCTGTATGTCGGATTGAGACGTGCTCTTTCTTTCAAATAACACTCTAATGAATTAAAAGGGAACGTTAGCTCAAGAGGCTGCCTATTGAGAACACTGACGGGTACATCAGGGGGAGACCACCCTTCGGACTTAGAGATCACTGCTGTGGCAATTTTGTTTTGCAGTGGCAGAGCGTGCATCGTCGGTGTGGAACGCGTCAGCTCACTCAAAGCAAGTAGATGTTGCCCTCAGTGAGGCATAAAGAACTGTGTTTGAGACGTACGCCTTTGATCACTATTTACCCCCTCGCCGTTATAGGTCCAGATCAGATTAGAAGTCGCTGCAGAAAGAGACAGGAAAACGCAAACAGAATATCCAAGACATATATAATCATACAGTATTCACGCCACGTCTGAGATCGAGAACGATTTTCCTCAAGAGAACTACCTGTTTTACAACTCTTCAAATGTTCAAATGTGTGAGAAATCTTATGGGACTTAACTGCTAAGGTCATCAGTCCCTAAGCTTACACACTACTGAACCTAAATTATCCTACGAACAAACGCACACACCCATGCCCGAGGGAGGATTCGAACCCACGCCGGGACCAGCCGCACAGTCCATGACTGTAGCGCCTTAGCCGGCCGCGATGGTCTCGCGGTTAAGGCGCTCAGTCCGGAACCGCGTGACTGCTACGGTCGCAGGTTCGAATCCTGCCTCGGGCATGGATGTGTGTGATGTCCTTAGGTTAGTTAGGTTTAAGTAGTTCTAAGTTCTAGGGGACTGATGACCTCAGATGTTAAGTCCCATAGTGCTCAGAGCCATTTTTGTAGCGCCTTAGACCGCTCGGCTAATCCCGCGCGGCTTTACAGTTGTACATGAGACCGGGAGCCTCGATCTATGGCACGAGACACAGGTCAGTCCTATTTACGAACTGAAAGAACACCTACCTGGTGGGATCACACACTAATATACTTGGACACCACTCAGTCCTCTAAAATTAGGAGCCTCCAATTGCAAATACACAAGAAATGAGTGTATGTAGAGGATGACTCGTGCGATAGGGAAATCCAAGCAAATCATCGTCTACACCTCTGCACACTTTTGGACGAAGCAGTGAATTTGCGAGACTTAATTTTGCCGAAGGATAACACTGTAAATGCTGATGAATACCGCAGAGAGAAGATTTGCTGCACAATGACCACTGGAAGTAAAGTATTTTTCGTCATTTTACAATTGAGGTGTAAACATTGTTTCCCTAAGGTTTCTTCTCTTTTTCTTGATAACCATAGTGGCTACTCTTAGCAAATAGAGGCAGCGAAATAAATGGAAAATTCAATAATAAAGTCCATTTACTGTCATTTATAGCGGTTCCGCCATGCCAGTGTACATTTAGAAACATACGTTGTCCGGCTGGTCCCGGCGAAGGTTCGAGTCCTCCCTCGGGTATGGGTGTATATGTTTGTCCTTAGGATAATTTAGATTAAGTAGTATGTAAGCTTAGGAACTGACGACCTTAGCAGTTAAGTCTCATAAGATTTCACACACACATCATCATACGTTGTCAGAGCTTTAGATGTTATGTAAGGGCATCCTGGCGTGTTGATCTGGCAATGATGATCCTAAACGTACATTAGTATAGCAAAAATGCTGTAATATCCAGTGGATAGATTTTCTTTATTACGTTTTATATAAAGTTTAGTTGATAAACTTTGTTGAGGGTGGTGACTAAGATGTGATATTATTCAAGAGTAACGGTCTCAGAAAAGTTGGGAGCGACTGGTCTATAAAACTGACGTCATCGCAGTCTCACATAGCTGCGTGTCCCTGACGGTCACAAACAATGCTGCACCTCTTCTTCAGTCTGCTGCGCATCAGTGGTCGCACGCACGGGTAGAAAACAACGCCGAAGCGCAGCAGTGGTTGGTTACGCTCTGTTTACGTCCGTCTGCCGAAGAACAAACTGCGGCCGCGTCATTTATCTGCAACTTCCAGAGCATCGCAAAAGCTCCGCCGAGCACGACGTTACGCTCTGAAGACTATCGGAATGGCTCGTTGTCATTTTCGGAATGCTAATACTGAAATGATTGGAGAAAATTATTTCGAGTTGAGACATGATGTTGTCGTTCCAACATGTGCGCCGGCACGGTCTATAACGTTACTTGCTGACCTAATCCGCCGCAGTATCTCTAGCCCACATTTGAAACGATATCGCCAACTCACGCTACTACGGTGGCACTCGTCCCAGCGATACTGGCCCGAATTCCAGTTTTAGATACAAGTTTCGCCAGCAGGATTTGGCCGGCAAGCGGAGGAGAGGCGTTGGAGCGAAGTTGCTTGTCATCAAGCCATGCGCCAGTCTACTGCGATGAATCTTGAACCTCTACTCTGTGTCTCATGGCCTAAGAGTACGTGACAGTGCTGATGTCAAAGAGTTTCAGATCAGAGGCTTCGTTATTTCTTTTGGAGGTGAGCAGGCAATATGACTTGACGTGTTCCACTCTCTTTCTACCTTTCATTTCTATATTCATCTACAACGACGGGAACAAAACACTAAACTGCACTGACACTCGTCTCAGTCATATACAAGATAATATTACACTTCATTCGCTTACTAGGGCTAAGTGACAGGGAAAGTTCCACTTCACCAATTGGTCTTCGTCACTTGTTAGTGTGGATTACCAAGGTCCAGCTATCAACAATTAACAGCAGACCGAAAAAGAATCTTTGGGATGATGAGAGCTCTTTGAACACAGTAGAGGCTATTACATTTCACGCTATAGTACTTTTATTTGCCTAACACAAAATGCAGCAGCATAGTTATCAAAAACATGTCCGAAACATTTCCTAATGATAAAAATGGAACAATTGACAATTACTTGTATTGATTACAATAGCTCGTGTGTCGCATTCCATTGTGGAGAGCCGTTTACCTTTAAGCGATTGAAAACTTAGTTTGTATTACATTAATTCCGTCTTTCAGTCGGTGTTTAGCTGAAATGACTATGTGGGGTTTTGAAGTGCACAAAAACGCTTTATTTAAAGGTTTGTTTCGACATGGATTTACTAGACGTGTTAAGTGATTAATAACGAAGTGTAGAGTAAATATGGAAAACAGAAGAGGTTTTTACTTATCTCTGCAGGGCGGAGAAACTGCTGACTTCATTGGTAATTGTTCTTCGTGTCAAATAATGGCAGACATCACCTCGATGTGTGCTGAAAACGAAATTTCAATCCTATACACCCATGTTTAATTTCACTTTCTTTCATGAAACGTGTTGTTCGCGTCTTTTTGATAATTTCTTTAGACTGTCTCCTAGAATATCAGCTCAAGTAATTGTTGTTCTGAATATTTTGGGTGTAAAACGTCCATCGTAACAAGATACGGCAATGGGAGAAATTACACAGTCAGTGGAAGGCACACATATACAGAAAATTCATTATACGATATAGAATATAAGTCATTCTTGTGTAATTATTACACTGGTATTAATTCCCATTCCGCAGTTACTCAAATAAAAATACTGCCTGTCATTTCATAGTGGAGACGATGCCGATGTGCAAATGTTGCTACAATGGACGAGGAGATATGGCCCGACCACACTGAGGATATTTCTGTCTCCGTTCCCCACAATAAAGCACTTCAGTGACATTTCTCGTCTTTTCTCTTTCGTGTCGATAAGAACAAGAGAAGGGCTGGAATGCGAACAACGGCACCGCCTTCTATTTGCCACTGGAAGACGCATAACAGAACGCAATAATTTTTGTGAATGTATGGAACTATATATTCAAGCGTACATTTAATCCAGCACATGTTGCAACTTGAGTAGCGAATAGCTTTTCTTTCTCCTCTCTCAAACCTCACGATGTAGATTTCAATAGAAGATTCTGGCTTTGGTGAAGATGCAATGTAGAGTGAATACAGGAGTGACAATTAGTCAGGACCTTGGAACACATACACGCGGTGGAACGGAAAACACGAGAGTTCTGCGACATGGGGCCTGCATAAAAAGAGTGCGGTAACTGAGTATAGTAAGTAATCTGGGAAAGAATGTCTCTTAGAAACATTCTGGCAAATCCAAATTGCGTGACACACCGGGACTCGAAGCCGGGAACTTTGTGTTTCGTGGGCAAGTGCTCTGCCGACTGAGTTGTCCAAGTAGGATTCACAACCTGCCCTCACAGCTTTACTTCCGGCGGTACCTCTTCTTCTACCTTTCAAACTTCAAAGAAGCTGTCCAGCATACGTTGCGGCACTAGAATTCCTCGAAACAGTTCTCTAGGTTACGGCCGAGCCATTTCTCTGCAATATTCTGTTTTCCGTGAGTGCTAGTTCCGCCAAGCAGGCAGAAAAATTTCTACCAGTACCCTAACTTCCAGTCACTGATAGCAATTATTTCCATAAAATATCTAGAAGTCTGCGTACAGAGCGATTTGAAGTGTAAAGACCACACAAAATTAATCGCGAGTGAGGCAGACGCCAGGCTGAGATGCATTGGAAGGCTCCTCAGGAAATGTAGTCCGTCAACAAAGAGGTAGCTTACAAAACACTCGTTAGATCAATACCTGAGTATTGCTCGGCATTTTGAGATCTGTAAAACATAGGATTGATAGAGGAAATTCAG
Source organism: Schistocerca gregaria (assembly GCF_023897955.1). Taxonomy (NCBI): domain Eukaryota; kingdom Metazoa; phylum Arthropoda; class Insecta; order Orthoptera; family Acrididae; genus Schistocerca; species Schistocerca gregaria. Next base: position 738,845,100 of record NC_064920.1, on the reverse strand, counting down.
GTCCAAAGAAGAGCATAGCGTTTCGTTGCAGGTCCATTTAGTAAGCGCGGTAGCCAACTCCACCGGCAGACGCTGCAAGAGAGGCGTTGTGCAACGCATCCTGATTTACTGTTAAAGTTCCGAAAACGAACATTCCTAGAAGAGTCAATCAATATATTGCTTCCTCCTACGCGTATCTTGCGAATAAAGTACCGTCCGCCACACACCACAATGTGTGTAGACGAAGTAAAGCTGTTAGAACGGGCGTGGAGTCGTACCTCGATAACTCGGTCGGTAGAGCATTAGCCCACGAAAGGCAACGGTATCAGATTCGAGGCCCCGTTCGGCACATCGTTTTTATCTGCCAGAAAATTTAAAAGAAACACGCGCTCCGCTGCGGAATGACAGTTCATTCTGGACTACGTCTCTTCGTCGGTTGTGTATTATGCACGCCTACACTTAAGACCAGAATTAAGGCACTATGGAATAATATGGACGTACATGTTTATTGGCTTTGAGAAAGCGGACGACTCTCCAGATGTGAAAGAGCTCCAGGAAGCACCTCTTGCGAAGAACACGCAATGCACGGATATTTACTGCTCAGTGACTACCGTTGTGGGAAGTCGCAAGGCACAGAAAAAGGTAGTTGCGTCAGGTGTTGAGTCCCGCCAGTAGCGAAGAAACAGTGTGATGGCAGGCAGCTAAGTGGCACGCGTAACTGTACCCGCTAAACAGGGGCGCAGCGATGCGCCGGCGCCCAGGGCTCGTGCCCGAGGTGCTCGCTGCTTGTCACGCCGGGGCCCGGCGCCTACCCGCCGTGTCGCCGGCCTAACCCACAGACACAAAAGCCGGCAAGGTCGCGCGCTCCACACCCACACCTGTTGCTCCCGCCTCCTCTCCTCTACTTACGAGTTTTGTAGGCTCGTCGGCTCAGCGCCGACCCGACTCTTCCCAAGAGGTGGGCAGTGAGCGCCGTCCTTCAGCTACCTACTACGACGGCGTTCGCCTGCTCGTCGCATTCCCCCTTGCGTGCTTCGGACACACGAAGACAAGGAGAAAATTTCTCGGACCTCTAGTCAAACACTACGTATGTGAAGATGGCATATGTTCTTTCGGACATGTCCGAAAGAACAGATACCACCGGCCATTTTGCCACCTTCTTCTGTGCGGATGCACAAACAGTGCCCGAACTCTTACGTGAATCGGCAAAACGCAGCGAGTAATAATGGGCAGGGGCACTATGGATATAGTGCGGGGCAATAAGTTGTGAATGTGAGTCTCACGGAAGGCATGCCGGAGATAAGAAGTCCCTGCAGTCGCACTATCCTCTGTGTCCTCGGTGGCTCAGATCGATGCCGGCACGGTTGCTCAGGGTGTTCGGTCAGAGAACTGGGTGGCCTCTGAATAAAAAAAAACTGAGTGGAAGGATCAACAAACGAACTTTAACGGATCTCATGTGACGTCCGCAACGACCAAACCCAACGATTAACAACAACAAAAAAGATGGATAGAGCGTCTGCCATGAAAGCAGGAGATCCCGGGTTCGAGTTCCGGTTGGGGCACAAATTTTCAACTGTCCTCGTTGACTTATATCAAGGCCTGTATGCAGCTAGGGATATTCATTGCATTGTAATTTCACTATGTATTTAGGTGAAAACTGCACTTGTTTGTTTGCAAATGGAATGTTGTACAGTTTTCCCCCAGTGAGTGGATTACATCACTGAAGAACGAGTCTACTAGACCTATGAAATGCACATATATGTCTGCCATAGCATCTTCATTGGATTCGAAACGTTTCCCTGCCACGAATTTATTTACATATGGCAGTAGGTGGAACACAGAGCGTGCCGAATCTCGCGAAGGGCGCTACGGATCAAATTGATGGAAAGGGCAATGATGAATTTTCTGAGAGCAGAAACGGCTTGCACATCACTCGATAGGGGAATCAAGATATCAGAAATCAGTTCAGCATATTTAATCTGGATGAAGAAATAGCGGAATACAGGAACAAATGGAAAAAGTGCAGAACAAGAATCCAAGAAAACAGAGCACTAAAATCTCTGCTGAAGTACAAGCCAAAAAGGAAATAAAGAAGATGGACGAAGTATAATACTTGAGGGCAGGACGAAGAAGGGTTGGTTCAAATGGCTCTGAGCACTATGGGACTTAACATCTATGGTCATCAGTCCCCTAGAACTTAGAACTACTTAAACCTAACTAACCTAAGGACAGCAAACAACACCCAGCCATCACGAGGCAGAGAAAATCCCTGACCCCGCCGGGAATCGAATCCGGGAACCGGGGTGTGTGAAGCGAGAACGCTACCGCACGACCACGAGATGCGGGCAAAAGAAGGGTTGGTTTCAGTCTTGATATTGATGATGATGACGAACCTTGTGGACAGTCCTAATTGAGGACAGTACACTGAGTGGTTATGATTACAGTACAGCTACTCACAGAGGTCCAGTGTGAGTTATAATTGTCATAAGGAATCGAAACTTGGTAGATATTCTAATGCGTTAATGCGGAACCGATACACGGTCGAAAAAAAATTTAGTTACAAATTTTTACCAGCAGGCGCTAATCTGGCGCTGTACAGCAACTTGTCTCCGATGGTCCTTTTGAACAAATTGTGAAAGCGGAGCTTAGTAATAAAATCAACATTATCTCTTTCTCACTTGACTGATCTTTTCTGACCACGTCCCATTCCTAATCCATTAAATACGGAAATATTTCTATACGCCTTTCTTGGACAAACTAGTGTTTATCGCGCATAAATCGGTTCTGCGTTAACGCATTGGAATATCTACCAACTTTCTCTGCCATACGATAATCACAGCCCAGGAGGAGAGTGCGCGAAAACTACAAGACATAATGACACATGTCGGTCTTCAAGTCTTTAACCCACATTACAGGTGCTCAACGTGAGCATCTTTTGCACGCGTCAAGCGTGCGGTCTTTTGAAGACGTTGACACTAACTGTCCGAAAAGGCGCGACCAGCAGCCCGCCTTGGAAGTCTGTTCGTTGGATTACCTGTCTGCAGGCACCAAGTAATTCGGTGCGACAATATGGAGCGGGTGACTTGTCTACATGTTCTGACACGTCTGCCCCTAGTATGCTTTCTACAGCTAATTCAAGCAGCGTATTACGAATCGAAACTTGGCAAGATTCTCTATCCATTAATACGGGTCATTTGTTTCTATGTTTTCTATGTCTTGTAGTTTTCGAACAGTCGTCTACTAGGCCACAGAGTTACTTATGAAGAACCCTGCAATTCACAATCCAAGCCTTTGCTCGCACATACCGGGTGCAAGGCCTGTAAGTCCAGATATGTGTGTACGTGATAGCTTAACACCTACACACATAAGTGTGTTGGTTGTTACCACACGGCTACTACGGTCGCAGATTCGAATCCTGCCTCGGGCATGGATGTGTGTCATGTCCTTAGGTTAGTTAGGTGTAAGTAGTTCTAAGTCTAGGAGTCTGGTGACCTCAGATGTTAAGCCTCATAGCGCTTAGATCCATTTGAACCATTGTTGTTGGTTGTATTTCTCTGCGTCAAACAGTCTCGTAATCACATAATTTACTATCTAATTTTTTCTGCACAGTTGTAACTGCACCACTAAATACACTACGTCTGCAGTATAGACTAACCCTTTTGCGCCCATGCGTCCACACCTCAACATCTGCTGTGCAGTGTAGGCGAAAAGTAAGCATTAATGGCTACTTGGACGTACTAATCAAGCTAAAAACATACTGCTCGCAATAGCTACAATTATTGATCTGAAAATGAGCTAAACACTGGTGTAATGTTACCCTGTCCTCAGTCACCAATAAAAATATATGCTCAGTCTCACATGACTCGAGTCACTTTCGCAGGTCATCGTTTAACATTTTGGAAGGTAGTCAGTAAGAACAGTCCGTTTTTTATCCAGCAAAAACTGGCCACAGCTTTTTCGGCATAAAAAAGCTACTTCTATATTTTCGTACACGCCGAATAGCGTCCACTCACTGTAGTTATTGCAGAGCGTAAAATTTGTTCAGTTCTTTTTTAAATGGCCCAGGCTTTGCTAAGTAATTCGTTTTCGTATTTGCTTTGATCAGTGTTCAGAAAAGTGGAAGCAACCTTAGACAAAGCATTCTCTCAACTAATTCTTTGCACAAAATGTGCTGCGCTCAGTCTTCACGATTTCCCACGATGTCAGCCATTTCACATGACTTTAACCGCAGCTTGCCCTGCATTATAACGTGAATTTTTCGGTGCTTCCTGTTTTGGAACATCCTTCATATGGATAAGTTTCAAGTGATGTCCTTTCAAATGTTGATAAACTTTGTACGAAAATCTACTTACGATAACCGATCCAAAACAAGTATTTCATACGCATTCGGTGCAAACTTCTACTGCTAGGTATTCATCACGTTTAGGCACAAGTATGTCTCAAGAACCAGTCAGGAATATTTCCAGCAGTGCTTGAAATCTGAGATTTTGTCTGTGCTCAGGGCTTAAGTGAAACAGAAATGGAAAAATATAGAAATAAATCTTTCGTAATTTACTTATTTGCAATGTTTGTGTGGGACCTCGAACAATAGGTATGAAGAATATCACATGTTGTAAGAGTGGTCCTCAGGTAACTGCACACAACATCTGGGCGCAGAAGCAATACTTAACGGCTCGAATCCCAAACAGGGATTTTTCAGCTTGTTCAGCGTTTTTTCTTTTGTTTTTCTGTTTAGGATAATACTAATAAAGGCTCATAACTCGTTACTTTAATCTATAGCAGGAAATTACGTATAAAATGCGGTCAACGGGAAATCAAAATGATGGTACAGCAGAATCCTATTAAAATATTCGAAGTATTTGTTTGTTTGAATACGACACTGTCAGATCGTGAGCTTCGTGACAATTTGTTGTCTTCTCCTGGCTACTGTTCTGGAGAAAAGGCTGCGGTAATTTCTTCTTTCCGAGACTGAATAACTGAGGGAGACAGTGAAACCTTATTTTAACTATCATGCTACCGATGAAGTAACTAGTCATTTCTGTGCTTCATCTGAATATGCTAAGCATTCTCCCAAGCTTGCGATACGCAGTGCTGACTAACTGCCCACATCTGCTTTGTAACTACAAAGACGAAGCAGCTATTTGCTGCATCGCTGCCCACTCTCAGGTAGTCAGCAGATTCGTTGCATGGCCATCTACGTCAAACGCGCGTGAAGCAGAAACGCGTGAACCCGCTAGGTGGGACAGTACGCCATGAAACTCAGCAGACCGTATTCCAGACTTAAGAGCCAACTGGTGCGAGTGAAGAAACAGCTGCTCTAACTCCGCCATATTTACTGAGCAGTCGCTTTGCTCTTATCGAATGAACCTATAAGACGGTTTGTGACGTTCCTACTGTAGTTTGAATCGCAAGGCTGCGCAAAACAAAGAAGTGATATAGAGGTCAATCTACTTAATCCTCAGTTATCATCGTTATAACAGGTTGAAATACATTAAATGTAGAATAACTGGCTTTGCGTTGTCGTTTCACCAAATGGCTCTGAGCTGAGGTCATCAGTCTCCTAGAACTTAGAATTACTTAAACCTAACTAACCTAAGGACATCACACACATCCATGCCCAAGGCAGGATTCGAACCTGCGGCCGTAGCGGTCGCGCGGTTCCAGGCTGAAGCGCCTAGAACAGCTCGGCCATAACGGCTGTCGTTTCACCGTTTCAATTTTTTACTGTCATGGTTGACGACGCATGCGATTTGTGATTCAGATGATGGATGACCTATGTGCAAGCACATTCATCCCCGCACTTCATCGAAGATTGTGAGAACGATAGTCTACCACCTACGGTGTTTCCCCATGCTCACGACAGTTGTAGTTGTCTGCGTCTCTGGTAGCCGCGAACGTTACACCGCAACACCTTTCACATAAAGTGCTACGGCGAAATCTCTGTTTTGTGAGTCAAGCTTCGAGTACGTTACATCAGTGAATGTCGGGTTTCTTTGTCCGATGCTATCAGAGAGTGGTATTGAAAGTCAGAGAACTAGAGATTAAAAAATTTGAACTATGTATAAATATTTTGTCTAAACATATGTACAGTCGAGACACGTCTCGCTCACAAGCAAGTCAGAGAACTAGAGATTAAAAAATTTGAACTATGAATAAATATTTTGTCTAAACATATTGGATGATCAAAAAGTCAGTATAAATTTGAAAACAATAAATCACGGAATAATGTAGCTAGAGACGTACAAATTGACATACATGCTTGGAATGACATGGGGTTTTATTAGAACCAAAAAAATACAAACGATCAAAAAATGTCCGACAGATGGCGCTTCGTCTGATCAGAATAGCAATAATTAGCATAACAAAGTCAGACAAAGCGAAGATGATGTTCTTTACAGGAGATGCTCAATATGTCCACCATCATTCCTCAACAATAGCTGTAGTCGAGGAATAATGTTGTGAACAGCACTGTAAAGCATGTCCGGAGTTATGGTGAGGCATTGGCGTCGGATGTTGTCTTTCAGCATTGCTAGAGATGTCGGTCGATCACGATACCCTTGCGACTTCAGGTAACACCAAAGCCAATAATCGCACGGACTGAGGTCTGGGGACCTGTGAGGCCAAGCATGACGAAAGTGGCGGCTGAGCACACGATCATCACCAAACGACGCGCGCAAGAGATCTTTCACGCGTCTTGCAATACTTTTTTTTTGTTCTAATAAAACCCCACGTCATTCCAAGCGTGTGTCAATTTTTACCTCTCTATCTACATTATTCCGTGGTTTATCAAGTTTTCAAATTTATACTGACTTTTTGATCACCCGGTATATACAGTCGAGACACGCTCGCTCACAAGCAAGTAAGTCTATAACCGACAACATGCCTCTAACAAATCCACGAAATTTGGATATGGAAACAGCTATTCTGTTCGAATATTGCAAATTGTCGATGAAACGGGCAGGTCGGTGTTGTCAAAAGTGCGGGTAAGTTGTCACGCACACCATTCTCGTTTTTCATTTTGATCAAAGTTTTTTGGTGCTATTTCTTCAAGATACTGGAGAGCAGACAGCAGCAGCAATATAACAGTGGGAATTACACTTATTCAGGTAAACGTACTTCATATAGAGAGCGACGTTAGGAAAAACAAATCACTGCTAGCCATCGTATTAGAGGCTTCGTGGCCTGCAACGCTTACGGCTGCCAGACGCGTTCAGCGACGTTGTGTACGCCAAGAGAAACTCAGGTCTCTCAACTATGATATAGTTTTCCCGATCCCTACGGAAGCGATAAGTATGGAGTTCTAATGTATTCCAAAATTCCTCAGAAAATTCTCCGTACGCAGAACCTTATCAACGCGTCATTGCAAACACTTTATGACGATCAGGTGTCGCTTGCTAGATGGGGCACTAACCATGAATTTGAGAACAACAACAGGTCCTTTCGCCAGCATTTCTCTGGAAGAATGAACAGTTGAATAGCGATGAAGCTCTGGGACGTTAAGTATCTCTAGATCAGGTACACCAGAGAAGGCAATGTATATCCTTCAAGACTACGGAATTAGAAGCTTTCGGTAAGAGAAGTAAATGGTAACCAACCAGGAACTGCAGCCAGCGTACAGACACCCAAACACACACAAGAGTGCCTTTTGGTGTCATTGATGCTTTCGGTAACTCACCTTTAGGTCTCCCTGTGGCAATATACATTTTGTTAGATATGAATATAACACGCCCACGGTGACATATTGTTAGACTATGCTTGCTCCTTGCATTTAAATTAAGGAGCCTTCCCTCAACAATAAGTTTCAATATATATGAATACTGTTTCCATGTATTCCAGTGAAATTCCTCAAAGAAAATAACCTTGTGTATATGACCATTATAATCTCCGAAACCAAAGCCACTACAGTACGGCATACAAAGCTATCGTTTCCTTCAAATGAGTTTCTCAAAGTTGACGTGCCGATGTTGGTATCTCCAAATAATACAGCTGTTAGCAAAAAAACTTACACTTTCAAACTTGGTTGTGAGCCAGCAACCGCACAAGAATATAATCTGTATAATACTGCCAACCGGTTGAAACAAGATTTTACTTTAACGTAGTTTCGACACCGACTATGAGTGTCTTCATCAGAAAACCCAAAACAATTATCTAAACAGATTACAAATCCATTAACATAGAGAAAAACCAAGAATAGATAGTTAATATACCGAACACATTTATGAGTGGCCTATACTCACATGTTGTAGCAGATGAAGAGATTTACGAGCAAAATGCTCTCGTCATATAAAATAACCTCATAAGAAGATCATGTTTAAACCATTCTAAAAATATTACAGGCATTGGAACTGACCAAATTTGATAATTGTCAGTTAAGTTATAGCTACGTTTTGTTTAGTTGATGCAGATGCAACGAACAAAAGCGAACAAAATTAGATTAAAAAAAAAAGGAGTGGTCAGCGCGACAGAATGTCAGTCCTAAGAGCCCAGGTTCGATTCCCGGCTGGGTCGGAGATTTTCTCCGCTCAGGGACTGGGTATTGTATTGTCCTAATCATCATCATTTCATCCCCATCGACATGCAAATCGCCGAAGTGGCGTCAAATCGAAACACTTGCACCCTCTACCCGAAGGGAGGTTCTAGCCACACGACATTTATTTGGTTTAAACATTATCTTCTCATGAAGTTATATTATACGAGGGCGTTTTTCTCATAAATCTGTTCATTTGTTTCCATATGTGAGTACAGTTTCCTCATAAAGCTGTTCGGTGTAATAACCACCTAGTCTTAGTTTTCCTCTGTGTTAATGAATTTGTAACCTTTTTAGGTAATTGTTTGGGACTTTTTGATGAAGACACCCATAGTCAGTGTCGAAACCAGGTTAAAGTGAAATCTTGTTGCAACCGGGTGGCTCTATTATACAAATCAAATACAGTGGTGGATTATGGACTCTGGACGACTGAAAGGATGCGTTATATCAATCGATGACGTCCTTTGCCCAGTCGGAATACAGTAAATCGTGCCTCGTCAGCCAATTGCCGTTCCGCGCAAACGTTTCTGTGAGCGCCCACCCCTTCATTTAAAGTGTAAGACGTCGGTGACAGGAGGCCACTAGAAGCTAAGTTGCCAAATTTGTTTGACCACGCATGGGAAGTAATCGGTTTCGTCTTTAATGGAAGAGTCGTCTAGCGTTTCGCTGGGGGCTAGATCAGAGAATCCCTAAAATCGTAATTCATCATGGTTAAAACGATATTTCAATTGACCTATTCCCCATTTGCGATTTTCGAATTATTATTGCTGTTTTTGTAATTTGTTCCGACATTTGACGAAATACACTACTGGCCATTAAAATTGCTACACCACGAAGATGTACTACAGACGCGAAATTTAACAGACAGAAAGAACATGCTATGATATGCAAATAACTAGCTTTTCAGAGGATTCACACAAGGTTGGCGCCGGCAGCGACACCTACAACGTGCTGACGTGAGGAAAGTTTCCAACCGATTTCTCATACACAAACAGCAGTTGACCGGCGTTGCCTGGTGAAACGTTGTTGTGATGCCTCGTGTAAGGAGGAGAAATGCGTACCATCACGTTTCCGACTTTGATAAAGGTCGGATTGTAGCCTATCGCGATACTCGAGATCCAGTGACTGTTAGCAGAATGTGGAATCGCTGGGTTCAAGGAGGGTAATACGGAACGCCGTGCTGGATCCAAACGGCCTCGTATCACTAGCAGTCGAGGTGACAGTCATCTTGTCCGCATGGCTGTAACGGATCGTGCAGCCAGATCTCGATCCATGAGTTAACAGATGGGGACGTTTGCAACACCCATCTGCACGAACAGTTCGACGACGTTTGGAACAGTATGGACTATCAGCTCGGAGACCATGGCTGCGGTTACCCTTGACGCTGCATCACAGACAGGAGCACCTGCGATGGTGTACTCAACGACGAACCTGGGTGCACGAATGGCTAAACGTCATTTTTTCAGATGAATCCAGGTTCTGTTTATAGCATCATGATGGTCGCATCCATGTTTGGCGACATTGCGGTGAACGCACATTGGAAGCGTGCATTCGTCATCGCCATACTCGCGTATCACCCGGCGTGATGGTATGGTGTGCCATACCTCTTGTTCGCATTGACGGCACTTTGGACAGTGGACATTTCAGATGTGTTACGACCCGTGGCTGTACCCTTCATTCGATCCCTGCGAAACCCTACATTTCAGCAGGATAATGCACTACCGCATGTTGCAGATCCTGTACGGGCCTTTCTGGATACAGAGAATGTTCGACTGCTGCCCTGGCCAGCACATTCTACAGATCTCTCACCAATTGAAAACGTCTGATCAATGGTGGCCGAGCAATTGGCTCGTCACAATACGCCAGTCACTACTCTTGATGAACTGTGGTATCGTGTTGAAGCTGCATGGGCAGCTGTACCTGTACACGCCATCCAAGCTCTGTTTGATTCAATGCCCAGGCGTATGAATGCCGTTATTATGGCTAGAGATGGTGGTTCTGGGTACTGATTTCTCAGGGTCTATGCACCCATATTGTGCGAAAATGTAATCACATTTCAATTCTAGTATAATATATTTGTCCAATGAATACCCGTTTATGATCTGCATTTCTTCTTGGTGTAGCAATTTTAATGGCCTGTAGTGTATTATACCAACCTCTGGCAAGTGAATTGCGTGAAATGATGAGTTGTGGGAAGAGGTCTCTACCGTGTAGCTGGTTCGTCATCACAATGCCGTGGCGGTGTGAAACCGGATGGTGCGGCTTTCCGAATACCCGACACGCGCCGGATGCTTTCTCTGGCTGTCAGCGGAAACGAGGGCGTCGCGACGTATTCGGGTCTCGTGCGGCACCGAGCCACGCGCTGTCTGAAGGGAACTGGCTGTGCTGCCCTAGACGCTCACAGGGGAGGGAAATACAGTCACGGGCAAAACTCAAGGACGAAAATAATTACGCATGACTTGTAACTGCCAAGTAACATAGGTCAATGGAACTTGTACCATGCACCGAAAGACAGCTTCAGTATAGAACAGAAGGTCACTGAAGGAAATACGCAATGAGACGGACAGAAACGACACTTTTATGCAACGACAGTAGTGACAATGGAATCACCGCGATTTCTGATGGCCCCCTGGACATAACAGAAGACGGGACATGGTTCTTAATAGGGTGCTTGATCACCACGGACAACAGTGCGTGTTGATCACCACGGACAACAGTGCGTGCTCTGCAACTTGCTCCCATGCTGGCCACAAGGCTGGAAGGAGTTGTTGTGGTGGGGTGTCATGGGGTTCCATTTCTCCACCAACGCGTCAGACAAATGCTGAATGGTCGTTAGTACGTGTGGACGTGCTGTTATACGTCTCCCCAACGGATCTCACAAGTACTCGGTGGTATTTAAGTCGGGGGAACGGCTGAGCCACTCCTATCGCCGCACACACTACTGGCCATTAAAATTGTTACACCAAGAAGAAATGCAGATCATAAACGGGTATTCATTGGACAAATATATTATACTAGAACTGAAATGTGATTACATTTTGGCACAATATGGGTGCATAGACCCTGAGAAATCAGTACCCAGAACCACCATCTCTAGCCATAATAACGGCATTCATACGCCTGGGCATTGAATCAAACAGAGCTTGGATGGCGTGTACAGGTACAGCTGCCCATGCAGCTTCAACACGATACCACAGTTCATCAAGAGTAGTGACTGGCGTATTGTGACGAGCCAATTGCTCGGCCACCATTGATCAGACGTTTTCAATTGGTGAGAGATCTGTAGAATGTGCTGGCCAGGGCAGCAGTCGAACATTCTCTGTATCCAGAAAGGCCCGTACAGGACCTGCAACATGCGGTCGTGCATTACCCTGCTGAAATGTAGAGTTTCGCAGGGATCGAATGAAGGGTACAGCCGCGGGTCTTAACACTTCTGAAATGTAACGTCCACTGTTCAAAGTGCCGTCAATGCGAACAAGAGGTGACCGAGACGTGTAACCAATGGCACACCATACGATCACGCCGGGTGATACACCAGTATAGCGATAACGAATACACCCTTCGAATGTGCGTTCACCGCAATGTCGCCAAACACGGATGCGACCATCATGATGCAGTAAACAGAACCTAGATTAATCCGAAAAAATGACGTTTTGCCATTCGTGCACCCAGGTTCGTCGTTGAGGCGCTCCTGTCTGTGATGCAGCGTCAAGGGTAACCGCAGCCATGGTCTCCGAGCTGACAGTCCATGCTGCTGCGAACGTCGTCGAACTGTTCGTGCAGATGGTTGTTGTCTTGCGAACGTCCCCATCTGTTGACTCAGGGATCGAGACGTGGCTGCACGATCCGTTACAGCCATGCGGATAGGATGCCTGTCATCTCCACTGCTAGTGATACGAGGCCGTTGGGATCCAGCACGGCGTTCCGTATTACCCTCCTAAACCCACTGATTCGATATTCTGTTAACAGTCATTGGATCTCGACCAGCGCAAGCAGCAATGTCGCGATACGATAAACCGCAATCGCGATAGGCTACAATCCGACCTTTATCAAAGTCGGAAACGTCATGGTACGCATTTCTCATCCTTACACGAGGCATCACAACAACGTTTCACTAGGCAACGCCGGTCAACTGCTGTTTGTGTATGAGAAATCAGTTGGAAACTTTCCTCATGTCAGCACGTGGTAGGTGCGCCACCGGCGCTAACCTTGTGTGAATGCTCTGAAAAGCTAATTATTTGCATATCAAATGGTTCAAATTGCTCGGAGCACTATGGGACTTAACATCTGTGGTCATCAGTCCCCTAGAACTTGGAACTACGTAAACCTAACTAGCCTTAGGGCATCACACGCATCCATGCCCGAGGCAGGATTCGAACCTGCGACCGTAGCGGTCACGCGGTTCCAGAAAGAAGCGCCTAGAACCGCACAGCCACACCGGCCGGCATTTGCATATCACAGCATCTTCTTCCAGTCGGTTAAATTTCGCGTCTGTAGCATGTCATCTTCGTGGTGTAGCAGTTTTAATGGCCAGTAGTGTATTATCTCGTTCCAAGAGCTGCTCCGCCCGCGTAGTTCGATGTGGTCGCACATCGTCATCCATAAAAACGGAATCACGGCCGAAAGCACGCTTGAAAAGATGCGCATGGGGAAGGAGTACAGTGTAGTAACGTTGACCGTGCATACCGCACTCAAAGTATTGGAGGTAGGTACGCCCTTGCAACATTATGCCTCCCGTATCGTAACACATGAGCCATGAAAACGACTTTGTTCGACAATGTTCCCGGGTATTTTAGGTGTTTTCACCCCTCACCCTATGATGGTACGTTCAGAATCACTACTCAGACTGTATCTGTTCTCATCCGAGTAGAGGACGCGACCCTACGCCTCGCTGGTCCACTCCATTTGCTAATGGCGCCATTGGAAATGCTGCCGCCGATGTGCGGAGGTCAGTGGAACCACACCCATGCAGGCGGTGTGGCGCTGCCGAGCGTGAGATGGCGTGCTTTGCAGTCCTGTTAAATGTGGATGCAATTACACCCGCTCTTTGACGGGGATCCATTCCTGCCTGTTGCACAATGTAGCTGACGGCGGTCGTCTCCTCGTCCTCGGGCAGCAGTGCCTGTGGTTCGAAACCCTCCCCATGGACGTGAAACTGTGTTGTGAGCAATACCAAACTTCTGAGACACACTCGCCACAATTCGTCCTCCTTCCAGTTTCCCGTTTCCCGTTATTTCTTCCCTGTGTGAAGTCATCCAAAGGTTGTCTCCGGGCCATGCTGAAATGAAGAACACCATCAAAGAGAATGGTAACTTCTCGTTAATTGACACACACTCCGGTCCTTCAACTGCCTCGTGTGGCAATTACACTGATCTGACGCCATGTAAACTCCAAGTTTCTGCGCACGACTAGGAGACCTCTGGCAACATTCTCCCGCACTTCCATTCATTTCCACTTAGTAGTTAATACGAGGGAGAGTCAAATGAAAACCTTAAATATTTTTTAAAATATTATTTATTGTGCAGAAGTGGTACAAAGCTGTATCACTTTTCAACATAATCTCCCCCATGGTCAATGCAAGTCCTCCAGCGCTTACAAAGTGCATAAATTCCTTTAGAAAAAAAAAATTCTTTTGGTAGTCCGCGCAACCACTCATGCACCGCGTGGCGTACCTCTTCATCAGAACGGAACTTCTTTCCTCCTATTGCGTCTTTGAGCTGTCCAAACATATGGAAATCACTTGGGGCAAGGTCTGGTGAGTATGGTGGATGGAAGACACTCAAAATGCAGGTCTGTGATTGTTGAAACTGTTGTGCGCGCAGTGTGGGCCCTTGCATTGTCATGTTGCAAAAGGACACCTGCTGACAGCAATCCACGTCGCTTTCATTTGATTGCAGGCCGCAGATGATTTTTAGGAGATCTGTGTATGATGCACTGGTGACAGTGGTTCCGCTAGGCATGTAAAGCTACAAAATGAAGCCTTTTTCGTCCCAAAAGAGAGTCAGTATAACCTTTCCTGCTGATGGTTCTGTGCGAAACTTCTTTGGCTTGGTGATGAGGAATGGCTCCATTCCTTGCTCGCTTTCTTCGTTTTCGGTTGGTGGAAGTGATCCAAGGTTTCGTCCCCAGAACGATTCTTTGCAAGGAAGCCATCACCTTCTCGTTCAAAGAGCCAAAGAAGTTCTTCACAAGCATCAACCCGTCGTACTCTCACTTCAGGAGTCAGCTGCCGTAGACACTTTGTGAAACTGGAGCACATCGTGCACAGTGTGGTGTGCTGACCTACGACTAATCTGTAAACATGCTGCAATGTCATTAAGTGTCACTCGACGGTTTTCATTCACTATGGCTTCAACTGCTGCAATCTTCTGTGGAGTCACAACTCGTTTTGCCTGACCTGGACGAGAAGCATCTTCCATTCAAGTCACACCATTTCCGAACTTCCTACTCCATTCGTAGAATTGCTGCTGTGACAAACATGCATCACCGTACTGAACCTTCATTCGTCGATGAGTTTCAATAGGTTTCACACCTTCACTACGCAAAAACCGAATAACAGAACGCCGTTCTTCCCTGGTCCAAGTCGCAAGTGGGGCGGCCATCTTTATTCTGATACTGTAGTGATAGTGTGCATCTGCACTATGCTACCACCTACCGGCCATTCTGCACGCTGTTTGTATCACGCTTACCAACTTACAGGATAACGGCGCGAAATTTCGATTTGTTCTTACAAATTTAAGCTTTTCATATGACTCACCCTCGTATGATTTGTTACTTTATCTATCTCGATATTAAGTTCTGCAGAGCGGTGTGCATATAAACAGAACACATCAGAGCAATCGGAGTTTGGGAGGACAGCCGCGCCAATTATGACTTTTGACGCAACATTTCGAGGACTATCTCCGTCCTCAGAGTCGGGAATTAAAACAGTTACTGCACGCACTGTGCATGTCCCTTAAACATGCCGCACCCCTACCGTCATTGCCAAATGACATCAACATGTACTTAATGGAACTAGCGGCATATTAACGTCACTTGTCAGCGGCAAAAGACCTACGGCGTGCATCAGAAGACATGCACACCATCGGCAGAAGTCAGTTTCCCTCCCAACGGTAAAGATGATGCAGTGTGAAAACCTAGACGCTTCTATCGGAGGTGGTCACCGTGTAACTTTCCGTGGACACATGTCCTAGAATTTTCCAGATGATACCTTTACAAATGCTAGTACGCAAAGTACTGTAAAATTTTCATCATTTTCATTTCTAGCTCCTTGTGTTGGCAGTGTTTGCAGTTAAAATTGTTGGATGTGAGGTCCGCCAGTTACGCAAAACACCGTTTTTTCTCTCAGTACCCAAATATGTTTCGCTACCACTGTGCCCTCATCAGTGGGTTTTCGTTTTTATTTATTCTGTAATGTGAACATTTTTGTTGAATGATTATAAAATTATGTGGATGTTTAGTTCAAACAATAGATCGTTTCTTTTTATAAATACCTTCACATTTAGTATGAATGAATTTTCCGGATCACTTGTGTGTTAATTACTACAGGTAGGTTGTCATCTGCAACCAAACGACGTGATCCGGAAAATTCATGCACACCAAATGTAATGATATTTAAAAAAGAAACGATCTATTGTTTGAACTAAACGTTCACATAATTTTATAATCATTTAACAAAAATGCTCACATTACACAATAAATAAAAACGAAAACCCACCGATGATGGTAGAGTGGTGCCGAAACGTGTTTTGGTACTGAGAGAAAAAACGGAGTTTTGCATAACTGACGGACGTCACATCCAACAATTGTAAAATTTGATGCCTTGCACAGCCTTCCGTGATAAAGAGCGTTATAGACGGGCAGCTTTCAATAAGAAGCGAAGAGAGAAAAATTACTTTCCTGGTGTTGCTGTATAAATTATCGTCGCATTGAACTATGGTAATTCAGGTACCACAGAAAACTGAACTCTGAATTGCTGGACAAGGGATGGAGTCTCGGTCCTCCCAAATAAGGATACAGCGCTGTGGGAGCCTGCGCTCGAGGGGAGCGATACGAGAAGGTCGTAAGGCGACGTTCGGTAGCGTGAAGATCATGACATCGTAAACGTACTGAAAACACTGGAATCAGAAGGTTATAGTTAACACAGTGCGGACGGATCCTGAGTTACTCGTGTTTCCCTATCCATCCGTTATGGGCTGATTTCGAGACATCTCTTGTTTCCTACACGCTGTCTGTAGATGCCATCTGCTCTGATATATTTCAACTACTTCATCTCTTTAGGTGTTTTCACCAGTAGACAATGTATCAAATTTTACTGCTTTATTCTCTTTCCATTTATTAGCGTTTTACTGTTTTTTTTTTTTTTAATTTGAAATACTTGCTATTTTCGTCTTAAAGATCCTTCTGTTCTTAGAGATAGTCCTATTCAGAAAACGGAAAGAAATGAAAATTTGTGAAATACTTTCGGAGGTTTCTGAAGAAGATTATTCAGATGTTCTTAGTGAGTATGAAGATCCAGAGATGATTCCAGTGGCACTGACAACTTTAGACCTGTAAAGAAGCGAAGACGGCAGTGTTCTTACTTGATTCCGACAGTAACGATGAAGATGATTCTGTTCTTGAGGATGATTCGCTTTGTCATAATGATAACTCTCCCTTGCGCCGTCTCAAATACGCTGACGTGCATTCCTTATTAAAGTCGTTCGAGACGGAGAATTTGCTCATTTGTACAAGAATGAGGAAAAGGAGGCGCCGGCGACCTGTTTGGAAGAAATCATTCTGGTAGTTGCCTGAAGTAATTCAGAGAAATCATGGAGAAACTAAACTGGTGTAGTCAAACTGGCTTCTGAAGCTTGCTCTTCTCGGAAACTTGTCGGATTCCTGAAGCACTGCGCTAGCCCGTTCGGTCTGATAACTGTGGTTGGGGAAATTTGATGAAATGAAAACGACGCAATGATATTTTTCAGTCGGAAATACGAGAGCAAACTGCAAGAAAAGAGCCAGGTCGCTAGTCAGTCGTTCATAACGGCGTGAGTCTTACACGTACACGAAATACTGACGTCAATAGCTGATTTGGGTTCGTAGCGCTACTAAAAAGTGCTTAATGGCGACATGGCTGACGAAGGCCCTATATGACTAAATTACTAACCCTGTCCACGGTTTGCAGTGCATGGCTGCATCTCTTTCGGCTTCCAGGGGCAACGAAAATCTGTTTTTCAGTATTTGATATAATTATGTACGTAACAACTTAAGACGCTATCACGATTTACTCATTATAAGTTATAATCGTACGTTAAAGGTTTCACAGTATTACAGTTTAAAACTGTGTGATGTCCTGAGACAGTGTTAATTCAGGAAGCTCAAATTATCCAAACGGTATTTATTCGGTATTCGAGACTAGAGCTCTTAGCGGTTTCCAACAAGGTTTACACATAATTTCAAACTTTTACAAAACTTTTTCTCGCTAACACACCCCACGGAATGATGAAATCAGAAAGGTTTATCGGTAACTACATTTTTGTTGTTCATGCAGTAAAACTTGAGCGCTAGGCATGACGTTTTAGTTTGTTACTTCTTTACTGCTAACTCTACCCGCAACTCATTTTGCAGACAGTATCCTCTTATACCATTGAATCTACCTGCAAAATTATATCATTGCATGACACACAATTCAGTATATACGATGTCATGAACACTGAGATGGCTCTAAGCACTATGGGACTTAACATCTGAGGTCATCAGTCGCCTAGAACTTAGAACTACTTAAACCTAACTAATCTAAGGACATCACACACATCCATGCCCGAGGCAGGATTCGAACCTGCGATCGTAGCGGTCGCGCGGTTCCAGACTGTAGCGCCTAGAACCGCTCGACCACTCCGGCCGGCTGTGGAGTAAGTTGTTAGGAGGCAGAGGGTCGTGACTTATTAACTTAACGGATTACCTTTTCCAGTCCTGCGGCTGGGTATCGGAATCTTTCTTGGTGCAGTCAGATAGTTACAGTGCATTTATCATTAGCTTTGCACCAGTGACAAGTTAAAACTCTGCCTGACGATTAAAAGTGATGTTGGCGAACCTGATTTAGGCTGGTGTCAATAATATATCAGTGCAAAAAATTTGATATGGGCCTGACAATAAATAGTCTTCGCCGCAATACGTCGTTCAGTTTGTCTCACCCGCTGCACGTGCTAAGAGTACGTGGATTCTGGGCGCGAGTGAGGTTTTGCACGCTGCCTTACATCTCCTGGGCGAAACGAAAGCATGTTACACTAGGTGTGAATGGCAATGTCATTCTGTTAGACAAACAACAGCTAACGCCGAGCGAGCTTTGTGGAGGCTGGTAACGCAGCCTAGAGGTTACGGTCGATTCCCCCTCAAATGCAGTCGCGAGCAGCTGGTCACATATGGGTGAAGGAAGAAGAGACGCATTTCTCCGCAGGCGCGGCGGCCTCTTGAGGTGGCACGCTCGAAGGATGCGGAGCAAGCCATTGTGTAGCGGAGTCACGGCCGCCCTGGCACTCAAGACGCACACGTTGTCTCCTCTCTCGCCTCGGTGAAACACCCTCCAGCGGACGTCGGCCCCGCCGGCACGCCCTCATCTCTCTGTCTTGTGAGCGAAGAGTCACTGTCTCCGAAGTATACATTACGAGGCGAGTAATGATCACCGGCGTGGTTTCATTCACCCGCAACTCTCTCGAGTGCAGTCGTAGTGATGGATATTGTGGCAGTGGAGTACTGACGCACAGGACTGAGCCTCTGCTTATGGCGTCTTGCCATCAGTATATAAAATTTTATCGATACCCCGATAATACCGGAACTGTTGTTGTTGTGGTCTTCAGTCCTGAGACTGGTTTGATGCAGCTCTCCATGTTACTCTATCCTGTGCAAGCTTCTTCGTCTCCCAGTACCTACTGCAACCTACATCTTTCTCAATCTGCTTAGTGTATTCATGTCTTGGTCTCCCCCTACGATTTTTACCCTCCACTCTGCCCTCCAGTACTAAATTGGTGATCCCTTGATGCCTCAGAACATGTCCTACCAACCGATCCCTTCTTCTAGTCAAGTTGTGCCACAAGCTCCTCTTCTCCCCAGTCCTATTCAGTACCTCCTCATTAGTTATGTGATCTACCCATCTAATCTTCAGCATTCTTCTGTAGCACCACATTTCGAAAGCTTCTATTCTCTTCTTGTCCAAACTATTTATTGTCCATGTTTCACTTCCATACATGGCTACACTCCATACAAATACCGGAATACAAGTATCGATATTGACTGTAGCACAAGATACACTGCTGGCCGTTAAAATTGCTACACCAAGAAGAAATGCAGATGATAAACGGGTATTCATTGGATACATATATTATACTAGAACTGATATGTGATTACATTTTGATGCAATTTGGGTGCATAGATCCTTAGAAATCAGTACCCAGAACAACCAGCTCTGACCGTAATAACGGCCTTGATACTTGATACGCCTGGGCATTGAGTCAAACAGAGCTTGGATGGCGTATACAGGTACAGCTGCCAATGCAGCTTCAACACGATACCACAGTTCATCAAGAGTAGTGACTGGCGTATTGTGGCGAGCCAGTTTCTCGGCCACCATTTGCCAGACGTTTACAATTGGTGAGAGATCTGGAGAATGTGCTGGCCAGGACAGCAGTCGAACATTTTCTGTATCCAGAAAGGCCCGTACAGGACCTGCAACATGCTGTCGTGCATTATCCTGCTGAAATGTAGGCTTTCGCCGGGATCGAATGAAGCGTAGCTGTGTAGGTGGCACCTGTATTAAACAAGCGCACTGTTGACACATAAACCACGTCTCACATGTTCGGTATCAGTTATTTCTTCATGATGATACTTGACTCAAGCGACTTCGGTTTATTGAGTGTACCAAAACACATATGACTTCTTCGAACTATCGAAGATTTTTTCCAGTAGTCGGACAACTATTTAGTTCTATCGAGAAATTCGATTTATCGAGGTAGAAATTAGTAAGAGTCAACTGTATCTCTCTTTGAGCGTTTTTTTTTTTAGCGACGCGTATTTTCCATACAACCATCCACCACTGTTAAAATGGGCCTCGTAGCGTGATTGACTGATCGATCCAGTTGAGGAAAGACAGCGAGCGCACAGAAGAGGCCGGCACCGTGGGTCAACGGCCGCCGAGATGCCTTCGCGCCGCGCCGCGCAGCGCCACCCTGTGGTGCGTGGTGCGCGGCCGCTTTCGCCGGTGCGACACGACGCACGCCGCCGGATGCGGTGACCCGGGTTGCCCGCGGCCGGTCCGCGGGGAAAGTGGCGTTCCGCGGAAGGAAGGCGAGGCGAGGCGGGAGGAAGCTAGCGGCTCGGACTCCCCCCGCCCAGCCGCGACTACCGCCCACGTTGATCCGCAGCGCACGAGGGACAGTTCCGTGCGGCTCGTGCATTTCCCTCGTACCCCGTTCAAGAACAGAGAGCGGCGAAAAAAATCCGAGTAATTTCCTTCCTGTGAAGTACTTTCACGACAGTTATTTGGAAGATTCGCGCCATACCGATGTCACGGCGAGATAGACGTCCCCCCGCCCCCTCCACGACGTTGTGGACACACAACGGGTGCAAAAACAGAAAATACGATTTGACAATTAACCGGGAAGAGTACGTGAGTTCACCTACCCTTCGTGTTGGTACCTTTTGCCTGCCAGAAGAAGCCCTCCGCTGGCAACTGAACACGTGCTGTTGTCACAATGTAGCATCATGAAGAAATGCCTGCTACCGAGCAGGCGTCAGTTGGGTTAAGTGTCAACAGTGCGCTTGATTAATACAGCTGCCCCCTACACAGCTATACATCGTTCGTCGTAATAATAAACCTGTGCCGCGCGGGATTAGCCGAGCGCTAGCCGGCACGGAAGCTCAGCGTGTTCGGTCAGAGGGTAAGCTGCCCTCTGTAATAAAAAAAAAACTGAGTTAATGGATCAACGACGAACTGAAACGCGTGTCTTTCGACGTCCGCCACGAGCAGCTGCAACGAAAGAAAACGAACAAAATTAGACAAAAAAAGCGATCTAAGGCGCTGCAGTCATGGACTGTGCGGCTGGTCCCGGAGGAGGTTCGAGTCCTCCCTCGGGCATGGGTGTGTGTGTGTGTGTTTGTCCTTAGGATAATTTAGGTTAAGTGGTGTGTAAGCTCGGGGACTGATGACCTTAGCAGTTAAGTCCCACAAGATTTCACACACATTTGAACATTTATTGAGTAAACCTGCTGTAAACAAATACAAACGCGATGGTTGGTCGGCAGCCATAGCACACGTACACTGGTGTTGTTACGCTCTTGGCTGTAAGCCCAACTTATGTATTACATATATTATTACTTTCACTGTAAACGAAACTTGTATTCTAATGTATTAACAGCCATAAGCGTTTTTCTTAATCATACTGTCGCTATATAGTATTTATTTAAAAAATCGGGTACATTTGCTTTCCCTGTAAACGCCAGTTGTGCTCTGATTGTTGCGTTGTTAAATATGTAGAATGAAAATGACAGTCGCTGTTACCTGTTTCGTAGTAGAACGCGCGTGCGGAACACCGTTAAAAATGGCGAGGAACAAGTGTTTCTTAATGTTCTTCACAAGATTACAGAGAAAATCGGCTTTGAAGTTTTTAGGGAAATTGTATTTACTAAATATAAAGCATTAATCGGTAGCGATGGGGACAAGCCCTCGAGAATTCTGTAGTTCGCTGGTTCGAATCTCGCTGTGGCTCTTCTTTTTCTCCATTAAGGTCGAATACCTAAATCATTGAAATATGAATTTCGTCAAATATAATGCACTATGCTTTTTAACAAATGCTTACTCGTCTACTTCAAGAAAAATGCACGTTTCTAATTACTTATTGCACGCAAAATTCCGGGTTTCATTGTAAATAGAAGTTGCTAACTATCGATATATTATCAAATATTGTTAATAAAGATTGTTTAAATTAAGAAAACATTACACATTTAAATTTTTGGGAGAAGAATGAAAAATCAAATACTACTCTTTATTTGTACTACGTCCATTGTTTTGTGCCACGGAGAGCCAGAGAGATGCGTTGTAGAAACATGAATGACTATAATTTTTTCACGGCATCGAGCACATTATACAAATGCTTCATTTTTAAGGTTGCCACCGTACCACCGCAATCTGAACCCAATAGAATTGTCCTTGAAGCCAAGGTAAGGGATCTGTCGCGAGGAATAACAAGACATTTCAGGTACCAGACGTACTGGAACGAATCTTCGTCACAGGTCACTGCCGAATGCGGTCGAAATGCAGAACAGCTCTTCATAAATGAAGAGGAAAAAAATGTTGTTCGTGGATTCTGTAGCTGACCGCCTCATTATACTGGTCGGATTCGGACATGGAAGGCGACTGACTACAAGTAATACCTTCAGTGGCTTCAATTATTTAACTATACGCTGCAATTCCTGCTGCACGCTGTTACGTCACACATAGCTCAGGCAGAAGAATTACCCTTTGCTTAAATTAGGAATTTTCATCACTCTTGTTTTTAATTACAATACTACGTTAACTGAGAAGGAGAATATATTACTTTTCCGTCCGTTCAACTAAGAAACGTATTGCTGGAGTTTTGTAGTATATTATTTCATTCCGTTTAAGAATTAAATGACATTTGAAACTATATTGTTTCTCTGCTCGTCACTTTTCATGTTTTAACTGCACCTGTTCACATCACTGAAGGTTGGTTGGACCAACCGGCTGGCCAGTGCTATCCACATTAAATGCGCCGTGAATCTGTTGTCCCGTACCATCGCTGAGCAAAAGTGCGCGTAACGCACAGCATAAAACGTATCCTTATCATCGTACTTGACTGTATTCTAGATAACTTTGTTTCCAGAAAATGCGAAAGAATACACAGTGTAGTATTTACATCAAGAACGAAGTCTTTGGCTGCGGCACTTATTTGTAAAACATTCTCGGTTTTCTCGCCGCGTCAATTCGGGATAAAATCTCGAGCTTTCGACGATAGCCTCCGTCGTCATCGTCATCGTCAGTTGCTTCTGACGATGACGGTGGAGGCTATCGTCGAAAGTTCGAGATTTTATCCCGAACTGACGCGGCAAGAAAACTGACAATGTTTTACATATTCACATCAAGTTTGTTCTTACGATGAACGCAGTATACTGTCTGATAATTATCCTGAATTATGAAAATGCGTACAGTCACTTCCAAATGGGGCTATCTCACGGAACTCTTGGTGGTACTGGAAACGGACGTTGAGGAAATACCCGTAAGAGAAATATGTCAATGGGGCATGTCATAGTTACATTCATAGATACAAATGCAGAGGCACTTCCTACTGTGTGCTGCTTGAGGACCAATACAAAAAATTGTAAATTTGTTTTTGGTCAACCCATAGCAGACCCGATTTATCCTGCGACGAAAGATTGCGGTATTGTACGAAGAAAAAAGGATTAGTGATTAAAGACACGTCAGTATCGAGATCGCTAGAGACGAACGAATAGCTCAGTAGGAGAAGCTGGAGAGAGGAACAGATGGTGAACTTTATCTAAACAAGTCATCACAGTGTCGTCCCGAATTACTAGGTCATGGAGTAAAACGCTCACTATCAACAGTCGACCATGCAGATTTAAGTTTACGGACTAGTCTAAAATGTATTCAAGTGGCAGCTGCTGGGCCATGATTTCGATGGTTCGAGTTGCAGATTCGGCTTCAAGTCACATAATGCCTTCCAGAAAAGAAATCGCTTCATAGACTGGATAGTAACTTCAGAAACTATGACGCAAAAGTAAAGAAAATCTTTGTACATGCATAACTCAGTTCTACATCTACGTCAGTTCAATCAACCAACACACAACTTACAGCTGAGTATTAGTAGCTAGTTATATGAGAATGCAGACTTTCTCGGTGAATCTCGATGATAAAATCTTCTCGGGTTGACAGCAGAGTCAATGTGTTGTTCTCCAGCACCGTTTCAGCAAGTTTCTTACTTGCCATCTTCAGGCGAAATGAGTTGTTCTCCAGCAAACGCTTCAGCAAGTTTCTTACTTGCAATCTTCAGGTTCCGCTTGCTGAAACATTGCTGGAGGACAACGCATGTCGCCTGAAGATGGCAAGTAAGAAACTTGCTGAAACCCTGCTGGAGATAAATGCATTGACTCAGCTGTCGACCCAAGAAGATTTCATCATCAAAGTAGCTGGTTGTTTAGAAGGAGGGAAGATTAGAATTTAACGTCTCGTCGATGACAATATCCTTAGAAACGTAGCACAAGTTCCGACAGCAGAAGAATGGGGAAGGAAACTCGAAGTGTCCTTGAAAAAGAAACCATTCCAGTTTTGAGAACGACGAAAACGCCAAATCCAGACGGCTGGACAGAGATTTGAACTGCCGTCTTCCTGAATGCGAGTCCAGCGACTAACAACTGTGTCACCCCGCTCGGCGGAGTTCATTACACGGCGATCTCAAGACATGATAAATTGACCACTGCGTCACCCCGATCGGTAGAGTTCTTCAGACTGCGATCACAGGACAGGAAAAACATTGGTTCATCATAACTTGCACAATAGGGCAGAATCGATCGCCGTCTTCCAAATACGAGGAAAGAAGTATGCGGTTAAGACACCGGTAGTATAATCAACGATGGGAACACTAGCTCTTTGACTAGTTCCTCGTAACTACTACGAATCATCAAGGTATATGAAATGCAAATGGCGACAGAATATGCACCCCACACGGAGATCATGCGACGAGCCTTTACTGTTCCATTGGGGCTGACGCACGCGGTGAAAGTAAAGTATGAGTCACAATTTGGCCGTCGCTGGAAGCAGAAAGCACCGCTAGACGTTTCTGGCGCATCCTGTCCTTTCCTTTCTCGGAAGTCAGGATGTCCATGAGAAAGAAAGCAGCTACTTGCGAACAAAGATATAACGAGGTCTTCCTTACACGTTCCGAATGATAGCAGCAACTATACTGTTCCAGTTTTTTGTAGTCCAGTAATTCAACACAGTAGCGTGCCGTATTTCTCTGGGAAACCGACGCCTAGGACAAGAACGAAAACATTGTTATTACACAACTAAAAACTCTTGAGGCCTTATAAAAAGCTGGTTTTATGGTACAATTAAATCGTATTTTGCGTGAAAATCTATTAAAGGCAATGCGCTGTGCATCCACGTGACAAAATTTAATTTGCTCGATTTGAATATTTTGACATGGCATATCGTCAATAATACAGGTACATACACTGAAGCGCCAAAAAAACTGGTATAGGCATGCGTATTCAAATACAGAGAGATGTAAACTGGCAGAATACGGCGCTGCGGTCGGCAACGCCTATATAAGCCAAGTGTCCGTTATATCGGTTACAGCTACCACAACGGCAGGTTATCAAGATTTAAGTGAGTTTCAACGTGGTGTTATAGCAGGCGCATGAGCAATGGGACACAGCACCTCCGAGGTAGCGATGAAGTGGGGATATTCTAGTATGACCATTTTAGGAGAGTACCGTGAATACTCTGATATAGTTGTGGCCAGAAAAAGATCCTGCAAGAACGGGACAAACGACGTCTGAGGAGAATCATTCAACGTTACAGAAGTGCAACACTTCCGCAAATTCCTGCAGATTTCAATGTTGTGCCATCAACAAGTGTCAGCGTCCGATCCAATCAACGAAACATCATCGATATGGGCTTTTGGAGCTGCAGGCTCACTCGTATACCCTTGATGACTGCGTGACGCAAAGCTTTGCACCTCGCCTAGGCCCATCAACACTGACATTGGACTGTTGATGAATGCAAACATGAACGAGTATGGACATGGAGACAATCTCATGCATCCATGAACACTGCATGTCTGCAAGGGACTGTTCAAGCTGCTGGAGGCTCTCTGATGGTGTTGGGCACGTGTAGATGGAGTGATCTGGGACCCCTGATACGTCTAGATATGACTCTGACAGGTGACGAGTACATAAGCATCCTGTCTGATAACCTGCATCCATTCATGCCCATTATGCATTCCGACAGATTTGGGCAATTCCAGCACATAATGCAACAACCCTCACGTCCAGATTGCAACAGTTTGGCACCAGGAACACTCTTCTGAATTTAAACGCTTTTGCTGGCCACCAAACTCCCTAGAAATGAACATTACCGAGACCGAGCATATCTGGGATGCCTTGTAACGTGATTCTCTGGACAGCTCTGCAGGATTCATGGTACCAGTTCCTTCCAGCACTACTTAAGACATTAGTCAAATCCATGCTATGTCGTGTTGCAGCACTTCCGCATGCGTGTGTGTGTGTGTGGGGGGGGGGGGGGGGGCTACATGAAATTAGCAGGCGTACCAGTTTCTTTGGTTCTTCAGTGTATAAACAAATACAAAATATATTTACACATTTGAAAGAGTTCTTCTGGAAATATTGACAATGGTTAGTTGAAGGACTTATGGTCTTCTGTGTCTTGTTATGGAGTCACTTAATAGCAGAAGCCCAGAATATTTGTTGGCATATGATATTTTGGTCATTATGTATCATAGGTTGACTGCTTAAGGGCTGACATCTTATACCACTTGTCCAAGATGTTAACTATGTTTATAATGTAGGTCAAAGCAATGAATTAAAATGTGTACCAGTATCAGGATTTGAACATGGGCCTTCTTATTATGAGGAAGATACGTTAGCCATTATGCCACACTGGAGTCTCAGATTTTTATCTCAGTGCTAGTACAGATTTTAATTCATTGCTTTGGCCTAGATAATTATTGTCGATAAAAGTGGGCCTCAATATGTTTCAAAAACAACTGTATATGATTCACTGTGTTTGCCGTAATCATAGGAACTACTGAAGAAGTCAGTATAAAATTACATCACATATCCCAGTAGTTTGTCACTCGATCATGGCAGGCGACATACATCTTAATTGTTTTAATACCTTCCTTTTAATGTTTTTGATCATACTTTAGTAAA
Organism: Schistocerca gregaria; assembly: GCF_023897955.1. Classification (NCBI taxonomy): domain Eukaryota; kingdom Metazoa; phylum Arthropoda; class Insecta; order Orthoptera; family Acrididae; genus Schistocerca; species Schistocerca gregaria. The sequence goes on along the minus strand of NC_064920.1, from coordinate 738,817,634 downwards.
ACCCATTTTCCTTACACCAAGCAATATACTAAATGAAAATATGTATTAGGGTCCACCAGTTTAACAGATTTCTCACCATTCATATGTAAGCTATACTGCCATATTGTTCATGGGAGCTTCAGCAGTTATTAATTTTGTCAGTGGAGAATTTGTGTGGAGTTCATAAGCTAAAATGAAGCATACTTTAGCAGTAAGGGGTGTATGTAATAGTCCTCTGATATCAATTATTACAGATTGCAATTGAATAAATGATGACAGTTTAGATAGTGTGACACGTGTGTGCTAGAATAATAGAAATTATTTCAGCAATATTGTTTTTCCCCGTAGTTTAGAGTTTATCTTTTGGTGATATCAGATATCTTAAAGATTAAATACTATGACAGGCAGATAAAGATATGAGAAGGTTTGGTCATGACATTTAAAAGTAAATCATGATGCTAGTTTCACATCAGTCCATATGTTTGCCTGAGGTTGATATAAGTGGGATAACAGGCACTGCTACTTCTTACATTAAAACTGGTCAAAGGCAATGTGATGTTTAGAAGGTGAGACAGTTATTTGAAGCCCACACCAGATTAAGCTTCTCAAAAAAAAATGGTTCAAATAGCTCTGAGCACTATGGGACTTAACTTCTGAGGTCATCAGTCCCCCCAAAACTTAGAACTACTTAAACCTAACTAACCTAAGACCATCACAAACATCCATGCCTGAGGCAGGATGCGAACCTGCGACCATAGCGGTCGCGCAGTTCCAGACTGTAGTGTCTAGAACCTCTCGGCCACCCCAGCCAGCTTGAGCTTCTCAACCACAGTGCTATATCACTTAGTGGCTAGTCTTAAGTTGTCCTTCCCAGCACTATGGTCAGACTTATTGGTGGTGTCAATAGCTGATTACTGGTAGCAGTATCTGGAGGATGGCAGAACTGAAGGCATGGATATTACACATAGTTCAGTAGCAGCATATTTTCATAAGCTTTTATGTAAGAAGAACGTGTAATGTCAGTAAAGATCCAACACTTTTTCCATAAATAATCATTATCTGCATCAATTTCTCATTATTACCTGTTCGTATGGCCCAATAGATCACTTCTTGTGATATTTGTGCTATCAGATTCCCACCTACAGGACGATATTCATCAATGACTGGGTATTGCCTTAGTGGGGCAATGGTCTGAAATATTCTCTCAATACCATCCATCACTGGAACATGCTCCACCTCCTGATGCTTTCAAAGATAAAGTTAGTTGGTGATGCTTTAGCATCACTAGCTGTCTTACCTTTTTGGTTGATCAAAATTGACACACACAGCTCTGTGCTGCATAATTTCAAGCTCCATGAAATCTGAGGACACAGAATAGTAAGAATCTGTATACAAAAGGAAATGTGCTGACTGACTGACTGACTCATCATTACCCACCCCAAACTGCTAAGGACAATAACTTGAATTTGGAGAGTGTTGATCTCATACTATGGGCATTGTTTATGAAGGTATTTTTGAACTTCCACTCTGACGGCAATGAAATAGGGCTTCAAAGGTTTTTGGAAATATGTTGTTATTAAGGCAATTTTAAAGCTATAACTACAAAAATTGATATTTGGTTCCTTTGTCAGAAATTAAAAAAATGCGTGTTCCAGAATTTTTTGAAATGCAGCCCCTAAAGGGGTTAAATAGACGGTGATTTTTTAAAACTAAATCATTAAACAACTAGAGAAGCATTTTTAAAGCTACATCTACAAAAGCTGGCATTTGATTTCTCTGTTACAAATAACAATAATAATAATAATAATAATAATAATAATAATAATAATAATAGTGTTCCAGCATTCTTGGAAATTCAACTCCTAAGGTTGAATTTTATGAAAATGTTTAGTTATGAAAGCAGAATCACTTTTGATCAGAATTTCATTTACGAAAGATTATCCTTCTATTGCCTTAATTAGCATCAAAAGTTCAGAAGCTGTTGCAGTTTGTGAACTAAATCAAAGAAACCTATTTAACAGTCATCACGACAAATTGGATTCTTCAGATTTTTGCAGGAAAAGATATTGACTTTTAATATATTAATTTTTATTAGGCTTAATATATTATAATAAAACTATTTTTGTTGAAATTAACATGAAAAGTAACCATTACTTACGTCAGAATATATACCACATTTAAATGTGATTCAGTGTACTGGAATATCTGTTTGAGCTGCGAGTATTCAGTACCTGTTGCAAGGCTGGTGCTGATGACTATAAAAATTCTTATCTGATTTATCACTTTCTTTTTTTAATTCCCTGTAGGAAATTAAATTAAACACATTGGAAGTCTTTAATTATGCAAAGAATGGCAGCCATGTAAAGGGTCACTAAATCTTTTATAGTGAGTGGACTTACACAAGTGCAATGGGAATAACACTGTACAAATTTGATTAAAGAGAAACAAAAAACAAGTGCAGACCATACATTCTATGTGATCGAAGAAGCAGGTGCTAAGATAATATAGAATAAAATTAGTTTCTGACATTGTAGTCACCTAATGGAGATTGCGTGTTTGTGTGTACAGTTCTGAACGTAGCAGCGGGTAAGGCACCCATGCAGAGCACCACCGAGAGCAGTACCAGTGGTGGCGGCGTGCCACAGAAGGCAGTGGATGGCAGTACGAGTGCTTTCTTCACTGCTGACACGTGCACATTGACCAAACCTGAACGAGCTCCCTGGTGGTATGTGAACCTTCTGGAGCCCTACATGGTCCAGCTGGTTCGCCTCGACTTTGGCAGGGCTTGTTGTGGTGAGTCACTACATGCAGTAATACTCTTGTCTGCTTGAAATAAAAAAGCTTAGATATATTGTTTTTAAGTACTGCTTAACTTGCAGAATGTCTTCTGCAAATACTCCATATATTTCCATTAGTTACTACTGATTCAGCTTTCTTCACATAGTGACTCAGGTGTAGGGGCTAACATCTCCTATTATTCAGTTTTCCTGACAAAATTTTTTGCTTAAAGTATTGCACTACTAGCTATTTAGAGAATGATGTTCAGGCCTCACTTCAGTTTCTGTCAGCACAATTTTTTATGAGCATAATTGTTATGAAACTTCTAACCTCAAGCCATCTGCCTAGGTTCATAATTTAATATCACTAATAAAAGGAACACCTACAGTAGCAACATGCCAATGCCAGTTTTAAAATGTCTCTTTTGAATCATGCTCAGAGAACTGAATGTTCTCTGAATCACTAGACACGCAACCAATCACAAAAATGCCACACACGAAGATAAAATATGTCTACATCAACAGTTTCCTATTCATGAAAAGGATATATTCAGTACAGGACTACAAGGATAGACCACATATGCCCTTGTGTCACATGAAGTAAACTGCTGACGTTTAATTACCTACAAATAATGACTTATCACTTTAATGCCAATATGATATTTACAGTGAACAAACAGAATTGATTTACTTTCATCTAATGCTGACAAGTGTATCTTTCATTGCATGTTTACATCTGTTGTTGATACTGAATTCATACTCTGGAACTATATGGCCATTATAAAGTAAGCAAAGCTGCCATCAGTGTCATAGCACTTTACTAGGCACAGCTACCAGTAGTGTTAGGCTCTTGCCTCTCTCCAGTCTAAGACCAACTCACTCAGCCAGTTATAGGGGACCTGAAGTTTTGTGGAATATCAAAGCCAAAATACTTCCTGAATTTTCACCTACATAAATTAATGTCATAGATGAATGTCAAGGCAACTGCAATAAAAAAAAAAAAAAGAGTAATCGAGAATTATTGGGAAACAATCAGTTAAACTACATCTTCCATTTTTATTAAAAATATGATCATGAGAGAAATAAGTAATAATGTATAACAAATCTGCATGACATCCAGGAATTTTGGCACTATCTAGATTGTGTGATCATTCAGAACTCCTGTTGTTTCAGCAGTCATTAGTTTTTTTTTATCTTGTTATTATTGAATGACTATCTTGAATATGTTTCTGATTTCAGGAATGAGTTACCTACTAATTGCTGCCCACATTATACAGTAAGATTTTGTTTAGTTACACAATGTATGAAAAATATGGGTATTTCATTTTTCATGTCTCCAAAATACAAAGCTTCTGATCAGACAGTGTGTCCACAAACTGATCATACATCAAGAAAAAAATGTTTTGTTGTACTTCTTTACTACAGATAATTATAATTACAGCAACGAAAAGCAGCATGTGCTTCATAAGGCTATGTAGAATTATAATAATGTAACGCAGTTTTGTACAGCATCATAAAAATGTCATATAAACAATTCACAGGAAAAAACCAAGCAGCTACAATTGTAGTACGAGTGGGAAACAATCGTCCAGATCTTGGAACAAACCCTATCTGCAACCGCTTCACTGGACCACTGGAAGAGGGCAAACCACTATTCCTTCCCTGTAATCCACCAATGCCAGGTGCTTTTGTTAGTGTGCATTTGGAAGGATCAGTGCCAAGTCAACTGTCAATATGTGAGGCATTTGTATACACTGACCAGGTAAGTTGTTTTCCACTTTAACTACTTCCTATAAAACATGTTAACATCTGGATCACATGAAAGTATTTTTAGGAATGGAATGGGTTCAGAAATAAACACTAAGTTGTGTTATAAAGTGGCAGTAGGTACTAAATGGTGAGAGATAAGATGCAAATACAGTGTAGTTTATACTAATATAAGACATTTGCAAGTATATTCATTACTGTATAGGTTGTTGATAGGATTTGTGCATATAAAATTAATAGAACAACATACAGTGATGTAGAAAATGTAATTGTAGTATCATCAATCAGTTTGCCTTTAAAAAAGTAAAGGCACCTAGAAAGTAGTGCTTATTTTAAGTGTAAAAATGGATGGGAAAATCAAGGAAAGCTTGGAAACTTTTCTGACATTTACAGAAAAAGAGAAAATGTGGATAATGTCAAATAGAGTAAGATGTCTGAATTCCTGAGAAGAATGTGGAAGAAAATTAAAGTTGGACAGATAATTGAACATGTTCACAGAATAATGATAAAAGTATGAAACAATTAGTAAAGTGTAACTTTAAGAAAGAAGTACAGCAGTTAGCATTCCTCCTGCTTAATTTGCACACTTAAGAAGTAATTGAGGAAGAGGAGAAATTTATATCAGAAATAAAAGTGCAAGGAAAAAGAATATCAGTATTAAGATTTACTTATTGTATTGCACTATTGACTTGGAAGTGTTAATAAAAGGAATACTTAGGTTACTTATTGAAGAATTTAGATTATGTAAAACAGAGAAGAAAGACAATTGATGAACAGTACCAGAAATGAGATTACAACAATCCGGAAATTAGTAATGAATAAGATAAAACTGTATTATTACTTAAGACATATATGGTATTTCACTTGCTTATGAGACTCACTAGTTGTACATTAAAGCAAAAAACACTCTGGTACCACATTCTGATCAGAGTCTTGCAACTACACTGTTCAAAAACGTGTTCCCATAATTTAACAAATCTACTTACAGAGTGATGTTGCTTACTAACAATCATTGCAATGATACAGTTCTTACAGTAATTGTACTTATGCTAGGCAAAACAGTATACTATACTTATGCAAACTGAAGTGAAGCCTAAAATAATTTTTTATAAGTAAATTGTAAAATACTAAGCATTGTTCATTTTTATATCTCACCACCTTGCTCTCTCTGTGTTTGCAATTCTGTCAAGCTACCACTTATAAAGCCTATTTCAGTTTGTGTAATCAATGGCAAATACAGTGTCTGAAATCTGAATATATTCTTCCAAAAACTGTGCAATAGTTATCTTTCTTTAAGAATGCTTTCTGTTGTATCAAAACTATTCTCTGATTACAAAATTTATTATGTAATAGTTAATATGCATTCATAGTTGATAAAAGTTATTTCAAAAAAAGTCTATCAGAAATTGAGTATCAGGGAGGGACCAGCTCAAAATTTGTAAACAAACTGCATTATTAATTTTTAGAACCTGGAGATAATTAATTAGGAATAGGGATGAGGGGAAATAGAGATAAAGTTATAAGAAACAACAACAAAATGGCAGATCAACTAGAATATCATTCTGACAGAGACACAATGAGTAATCGGAAGGAGGGTATATTGTAAGGCAAAGTGTAAAGCATCTAAGATGACAACACACGACTCATGACTTATTCACTGCAAGTACAGTCTGATGTCAACCATCAAACTGCTATACTATATGAAGAAACCAAATTGTTTCCAATTATTCCACAGGCACTTCCTTTCGAACGATGTCCTCAGTTCCGCGACCAGCCACCAGGCAGCACAGCTACGTACAATGGAAAGTGTTACATTTTCTACAACAGACAACCTTTAAATTTCCGTGATGCCCTTGGATTCTGTCGTAGTCGTGGTGGAACCCTAGTGGATGAGAGCAATCCAGCTCTTCAAGGATTTATAAGTTGGGAACTTTGGAGGAGGCACAGGTAATATTTGAGAAAGTCACTGTTGGTAATTATTTTGCATTAAGAGGAAATCTGAACAGCATTTTGGATCCATAATTCTTTTACTACACATCTGGATACACAACAGTTCAGTGAGGAAATAGTTATCTTAGATTATTACAACAAATTTTGAAAGTGTTTACACAAAGGAATCAAAATAGATGAACCAAAAATAAGTAAAAAAACTAGCATTGAAGTTCTTACCATAGAATGGCTTTAAAAATTTACAAAAGAAATATGGAATGCTGAATTTTTGCTACTGGCTGCCTAAATATATGTTGATTCCTAAGAAAATTCTCCTCCACACACAGCCTGATAGCAAACATTTTCCCTGGAATACCATGGTCAACTTCCCTAGAAAGCATGCTCTCTCTCAGCTAGGCTGTACAATGTAAACCTTGGCCCCACGGCCTTCACCTGTTTCTGATCAATCAGTAAACCAGGCTCACTCTCCTGCAAAGTGTCATGTTTCACTCTTCCACTGCTCCTTACACCCATTTGCTCTGTTGAAAAGTGTATTGAAGCAGCTTGAAGTTATTGTGTAGTCAGTTGACATTTCCCCAACAGTCTTATATTTATCACATTTCCTATATTGGTGTAGGATTCTGGATATCCTAGAGAGATCAATCTGTTTCCAGTTTTTAGCCTGTACACCCCTGTCATGATGTCCATTGTAATCCAAATGTGTAATGGGAGCAGATTCAGCATGGTCTCTACCACAGCAGTGGGTGTACTGCTAATTCTGGCTGTTATGGCTAAGCAGCCTGGTCTCTACAACTAAGCAAGCTCCTTAGTAGCCACCTTCTGTTTTACTTTCTTCCACTATACTATGGACCCATCAGTTATCACAGATCTTATATCCAGTACATACTTTTGGGTTTTAGACCCCAAATTTTCCCATAGGCTCATCTAGTGATCATAAACGTATCTTTCACCTTGGAACATATACTCCTTATGTAAGGGGTCCACAATATTTTTGCATCCAGAGCTAAGCCCAACTGGCTGTGAGGTCCTGTTGACCAGTGAATATCCCTACTGGATAACTGCCAATCTAAAGGTTAAGACTGCACTACTATATGTATGTTTCCCTATTTCCAGCCTTGGGATTTTCCAGACATAATTATTGTGAGAAGTGGGTACATTAGACTTCTCCCTTGTTCTCCTGATGCCTTCCTTAGAGGAAGGGGTCTGTTTACCCCTTTCATTCTGGGACAGTTGTTTTTCTTTTTATTCTTATGTGTTTTAAATTTTTTTTGAGGTCTTGGGTTCATGACCTTTTAGTTCCTCCCATTTTTGTTTGGGAAACCATATTTTACCTCCCTGTCGTTTCTGTTCTTTAAGAAGTTTTCTCCTCTGAGCTGCAGGCAGGAATTTAACCTTGACCTGGTCCAATTTTTAGTTTTTGGGTTGATCTATTGCCCAATCCAGTTGCAGGAACAGCTGCCATTGGTTCCACCCCTAACATTTGCATATTTAATGTCTCATCATCTGGTTAATAACATGCTGTCCACCTTTTGAATGAAACACAGCAGCGATTCTGCATGGCATGAAGTTTCCAGTGGTATGTGGCACCAGATGTTTGTGCGCAGGCCATGAAATTCCTGTAAGTTATGGTCTTATGCTTTGTGAGTACAGAGCTGGTGGCTGATAACATCCCAGATGTATTCCATTGAGTCTAGGTGAGGCAAATTTGATGGCCAAACAATCAATATGAATTCACTGTCATGCTCTTCAAACCACTGTAGCAAGATTCTTCACTTGTGACATACTTGACCTTCTGGGAGATGCCTTCGGATGTCATTGAGCGTGAAGAAATGCCAGTGCTCCACAGTGATGTTCACGTAGACCACAGCTATTATGGTGCATTCAATACTACCACAAGTTGCACGGAAGCTCAGGTGAATGTCCCCCACAGTATAAATCTGCACACAGGATTCTGTGTCCGTGGTTCACTGCATGTTTGACCATTTGCTGGATGGTAGTGTTAGATGACAGGATTATCTGTAAAAGCAAATGTAATTCATCCAACCAGGTGTCAGCATTGTTATCAGATCTGCCACAGATTGTTGCCTATCATGAATTACAGAATGGGCAAACCTCTGTCCTTGACATTCTGAGATGATGCTCCTATTTGTGGTATCACCATCATTCAGCCACTTTCTATAGATGCTCACAACACTAATATGTGAGCAGTGGACTAGCTTCACTGTTTCTAAAGTGCTTATATGCAGGCAATGGGCCATAACAATCTGCCTGTGTTCAAAGTCACTCACTCAGGGGATTTTCCCATTAGCAGCCCACATCATTGTTAAAATTAGTTCCCACTTATCTCTGCTCCACTTATATAGTTTCCTTATCACATCATGCTCCTGCAATGGCACCAATCAGTTTACAGTCTCATGGTGGACAGTGATCACACTGTCTTGGCTCATCAGTGTTTGTAATAGAATAAGTAGTCTACTAATAAACTGTTAATAGGCACACACAAATGAACTGAAAGCATAAATAACATTAATGCCACAGAATCACAAATCAGTGATCAGTTTATACAGTTCATATGAGACAGAGCAAATGTATTCTGCCTTTCTACCTCTACATATATACTCTGCAAGCCACTGTACAGTGGTAGACAGTACCTCACACCAACATTAACAACTTTCTGTCTTACTCCACTCTGTAGTGAATAAAATATTACTTTCTGCTTCCATGCACATACACCCTACCTTTTCCCATATTGCTCTCATGATCCTTACAAGAAAAATGTACAATGACATCAGAATTAATAGAGCAAATTGTTTTTGAATCTTTTTGTTGATTTGGTTGTATCTTTTTGGAATATTAGTTTTTAATGATTTAGATTCTGTCATCTATTACCATGCCTCTGAACATAGATATATTTCTCTGTAATAGTTTGGAAAGACTGTAAACTGTTATTCTTGTTATACAATTCCTGTTGACCAAAAATGATTTCCATCACATACAGAGCATCCCAGGAAATTCAGAGATATGGCAGAAACGATCATTTGAAGCAAAAGAGTCTAGTAAAGATGGACTATAAAATGCACACCTTATTCATATTCGCTACTGCGGAACACATATCTTCTACTGAGAAAGTGGCCATGTCTACTGGATATTTTCTTCTTCTTTTAATCCATACTACATCCTTCCAAAATATGGAAAGCAAAGAGCTTGCAATAGAAGAGATCTGTTGCACAGTATCAAAGATTAAGAAGTAGTCATAGTTCTTAAAGGTATACATTTTAGATACAATGTTTGCTAGACTTTTTTGATTCAAATGATTGTTCTTGTCATATTCCTGAATACTGACATTTCCTCCTGGGACATCACGTACATGCAAGCTGCTGAGCATCAATGAAATGAATTTTAGCTTGAGCTTTAATTCTCTCAACAGAGATCTTGAGCCTTGGATTTCTTGCTTAGGCAGTACAGTGTGGTAATATTTAGGTGTCTAACACCTAATGTAATGTCCTCAAGAATAGTCTCGCATTTAAGTAGAAACAATTTCCTTAGTATATCACTGTTTGGATTCCAGAAATGTTACACAACTGATAATGCTATTTACACATTCAACCACCAAATATTAAAAGTCTTAATATTAAAATATCACCAGTTGGTACTTTTGTGGTCTTTCTGAAGCATTTGACTGTGTTGATCATACTTCGCTATTTGAAAGACTTATGTTTTATGGAACTGATGGCTTTACACATAACTGGTTTGTATCATACTTAACAAACAAAACGTGAAAAGTTTGGACAATGGGAGTCTGCAAGGTTCCATTTTGTGTCCACCTCTGTTCCTCACATATATGAATGACCTTCCACTTAACATTCAACAAGCAAAATTGGTACTTTGCAGATGGTAATAGCGTTATAATAAATCCCATTAGAGAAAAGCAAAAGAAGAGACTGTTAACAATGTTTTACTGAAAATTATTAAGTGGTTCTCCAAAAATGGACTATACCTAAATTTTGAGAAAACACACAATATTCAATTCTGTTCAACAAACAGAGTCATACAACTGATGTAATACATGGACAGGAGTCAGTAAATCCAGTAGAATGTTCTAAATATTTAAGTACACATACTGATGAAAACTTGAACTAGAAGAAGCATATTCTACCTCTACATCTACATATACATCTATACTCTGCAAACCACTGTGAAGTGTATTGTAGAGAGTATATTCCATTGTACCAGCTATTAGTGTTCCTTCTCCTTCCAGTCACATATTGAGTATGGGAAGAATGATTGCTTAATGCCGCTGTGTGTGCTGTAATTACTCTAATCTTTTCCTCAGTATACTTACGTAAGCAATAAGTGAGGGGTTGTGGTATGTTCTTAGAATCATTATTTAAAGCTGATTCTTGAAACTTTGTAAGTAGACTTTCTCAGGACAGTTTACATCTGTCTTCAAGAGTCAGCCAGTTTAATTTCTTCAACATCTATGGTACACTCTCCAATGTGTCAAAGAAATCTGTGATCATTTGTGCTGCACTCATCTGCGTATGTTCAGTATCCCTTGTCAGTCCTAATTGGTATGAGTCCCACATACTTCAGAAATAGTCCAGGATGTGTCACTTGAATAATTTGATGTAGACTGATTGCACTTCCCCTGTATTCCTCCAATAAACTGAAGTCTACCATCTACTTTACCCAGAAATAGGCCTACGTATACTACGTTTTCTTTTTTTTTTTCATTTTGTCATTGTAATCATAGTACACTCTGTTTTTCACTTTGTCAAGTGCACAATTTTACATTTATGAACATTAAAAGCAAACTGTCAATGTCTAAACCACTCTGAAATCTTATCAAGATCTAAATGAATATTTATGCAGCGTCTTTCAGACAGTATTTCACTATAGATAACTGTGTCATCAGGAAAAAATCTAAGGTTACTATTAAAATATTGCCCGCAAAATCATTAATATACTACATTAACAGCAAGGATCTCAAAACACTTCCTTGGGTCACACTTGAAGTTATTTTACATCTGAGGATGACTCTTCATCTAAGATAACACGTTGTGTCCTCCCTACCAAAAAATCCTCAGTCCAGTCACAAATTTTGCTTCACACCCCATACAATCACACTTCTGACAATAAACATAGATGTGGTACTGAGGGAAATCCTTTTTGGAAATCAAGAAATACTACATCTACCTGACTGCCTTGATCCAAAGTTTTCAGTATATTATGTGAGAAAACTGTGAGTTGGGTTTCACATGATCGATGTTTATGCAATCCATGCTCATTGGAATGGAGGAGGTCATTCTGTTCAAAATACCTCATTATATTTGAGGTCAGAATATTCTCTAAGTTTCTACAACAAATCATTGTCAAGGATATTGGACAGTAGTTTTTTGGATCACTTCTACTACCCTTCTTGTAAATGGATGTGACCTGTGCTTCTGCAACTACTGGGCACAGTTTTTTGTTATTGAATCTGCAAAACATTATTGTTAGAAGAGGGCTAACTCAGCCACATATTCAGTATAGAATGTGACAGGATTCCTTTGGGCCCTGCAGATCTGTTCAGTTTTAACAATTTTAGCTGTTTTTCAATGCCACTGACTCATCTCTCAGTGGTATGAGAATTAAATTGAGGCATTTCTCCTCCCCTACCCCTTCTTTATTTTTTTAAGGAATATCTGAAAATGGAGTTAAGCATTTCAGCCTTCCTTTGCTATGCTGTTTCAGTTCCTATCTCATTTGTGAGAAACTGGCCAGTAATTTTTATGCCATTAACAGCCTTTACATATGACCAGAATTTCTTTGAGTTTTGCGAAAAATCATTTGGCAATATTCTGCTTTGATAGTCACTGAAGACTCTTTCGACAGCCAAAACAATGAGTTTCTCAAAAAATTAAGTTCAGCTAGGTTTGCTCTTCGTAAGTTGCAAGGGTCCTGGGAACAGATGAATCAACCTTCTGACATCTACCTAATAGTCATCTATGGTTGTCATGTAGGTATCTCTTCAATAAGGTGGGCGTTTTAACAGCACCACCACAATACACTTATTTGCTAATGAAACTGGCCATAAATAATCCCTCACAATTTCAGAAGAATATGACCTTCAGTAACCTTTATTAAAGCCGTCAGTGGCTCCGAATGGAGTTCAATATGTACCAACAAAAAATTTGTCAATTTGCCCAATGCTGACAGATAGCAAAGCAAGTTTTAAATCTAACCTAAATCATTTCTCCTGGACAACTTCTTCTTTTCCATGAATGAATTTCTATTTTAAAAAAAAGGATCAACTACAGGGTGGTGTATGAAATGTGTTACCATTTTGTTTTTGAATATAAACTTTATTGTCAATACAATCTGAAAGGAACATATACTGCAATGAAGAGCTGTCCATGGAGATTTGTTCTAACTCTGCACATGCTCAATATATCCACCATTTCATTTCCTAACTTCCTTCAAATGAACACTGAAGTTAGTGATTACCGTACGGCACATGTCTTTGGTAATTTCACTGCAAGCTTGAAGAATAAGTCTTCTGAGCTCCATTAAATCGCATGGATGTTTCGGGAAAATTTTTTCCTTCAGGTACTCCCAAAGAAAAAAATCACATGGATTGAGGTCTGGACTATTGGAGGGATCAATTTTGTCCGTCATTGAAACAACCTGGAAACCTGAGTGAAATGATCCGCATGTTGAAATGCTCGTGTAAAAACTCCAACACAGTGTTTGCAGTATGTGGCCTTGCTCCATCTTGCATGAACCACTGCATGTTGAAGGACAAGGCAGTAGCAAGAAGCTGTGGAAGCATGTTCAAATAACGCTCGCTGTCCACAGTTTCTTCAAAGAAAAAGGGTCCAATAAGTCCGTGACTGGAAATTGCTGCCCACGCTGTAATCCTCGGAGCATAATGTTGTTGTTCATGAAGCACTTGAGGGTTTTCAGTGGCCCAAAAGCATATATTTTGTTTGTTAACCACACCGTCTAAATGAAAATGCGCCTTGTCTGAAAACCAAACATTGCTGAGAGTCTCTTCCCTATCCTCTGCCCCCTGTGCAAACAGTAGTTTCTGCTGCATGCGTTCTTCAGTGAGCTTCTGTGTACAGGTAATCTTGTATGGGTATATATGGAGGTCACTTTTAAGAATGCACTGAATGGAGCATCTAGATATTCCCAGTTGCATTGCTGCTTTTCTACATGATTTCTCGGGACTTCTCTGTACAGCAACTCGTACCGCTTCAATATTCTCCAGCTAACAAACAGGCTTAGGCCGAGGTCACTTCGCTTCCAATACTGTTCCTTCCTGTACAAATTTATCGTACAAACTGTGGATGGTCTTCTTACAAGGGACCCATTGTGTGTTAAACTGTTGTCGAAAATGCCTATGAGTCACAATAAGGCTTTTCATTTCATGAAAAAGTAACACAATTTTTGATCATTGCTGTGTAGTCAATCTTCCATTGTCAGCCATTGCTGCTTACTAGTCTCCTAGCGGCAGTATCGTGAATTACACGTCATTTCGCAACTCATTTGTTTTCCAAGCTCTGCTGGTACTGCTGTAGAGATCCCAGTGGGATATCTAATGTGCACCGTAAATTGTGAAAGAAGCAGTTGGTAACACATTTCGTGTGCCACCCTGTAGTTTTTAAGTGTAGTTGTATGAGTAGGACTAAAAAATATTGTCTTGATTAATGTTAACACTGATCATATATACCTGTAAACTGAGCTGTTCTGTATCATTTTGATAAAACAATAGTTCAAATGATGCAGGGAACTAATCACATAGACAAAGGACTGTGCAAAACTGCAGTGCCTAAAGAAATTTTTCATTATTTTCATGATATGCACTTTATGAGTGTCCCTTATTCGTGCAACATCATTATGCACTATCATTTTCTGTATGTGAAGAGTATATTAAATGTATATTTAATTCTAAAAATTAAATACAGGAGCGATGTCAATAGTCAGTACTGGATGGGTGCTGTGCGTGATCCGAAGGACAGAAACAACTGGAAGTGGCTTGATGGTGATGATGTGACAGTCTCATTTTGGAACTTGCCAGGAGGAAATGAAGACTGTGCACGATATGATGGCTCAAAAGGATGGCTGTGGTCTGATACTAACTGTCAAGCCAAACTTAACTATATTTGCCAACACCGTAAGTACTGTAACACACTGAGAAAATGCTAACCAAAGTATAATGCAGAATTTCACAGTTATTAAGTGAGAACTATTATAGGTAAAGCAGAAATAAAACATTACAACTCACATACTTAAAAACAGTTTACATTCGAAATTTACAGTAATTCCTTTGCTCATACATTTCTATTTTTTATATATGTTGCTCAAAGTATAATTACAGTGAACTGAATTATTGACCAATTCTTATTTCCAACTGCTCCATCCATTATCAGGTTAAAAATATAGAATGCATGAGGATAACCTGCATGACTTTTGTCAGATTTTCTCCTAGTAGCCTTTTCTCCATTAATACATTTTCCTATTGTTCTAGTTAATTTCTTTATTTTCACTTTTTGTGTGTTCATTTCATCAATATTAATTTTAAATAGCCCTATTATTCAATTATGACCAGTTTTCACAACCATATCACATGAAGCTAACTGTAATGAAAATTCTATTCTTATTGTCTCACTGGGGAAAAATATTTCTAAGAGATGTACATTCCCTCTAGAACCCAAGGCTTGTGGGCGTCCAGAGCAGCCACCAAATTCAACTATGATTGCAAAGAACTTTAATGTTGGATCAATTGTCGAATATCAATGTGATCCTGGTCATCTGCTGGTTGGGCCATCAACACGCACATGTCTTACAACAGGTTTCTACAATGAGTTTCCACCAGTGTGCAAACGTAAGTCTTATAGGTCACTAAGAATAATCAATTAAAATGGTACAGCTCTGTTGTACACTCCATTTATAAAAGTGTCTATAATAAAATGAAAATAATTATTGCACCCTCAAAAGGAGCAACAATCTATTTCAACAAATGTCTATTTTACTGGTTTTCATAATTTATTTTACTTTTATTTCATTTTATTAAGAGTTTTGTGAACCCAACAGCATTAGAGTTGGTAGGATATGGAATGAGTCAATGTTTTTATAGTATTTGTAATCATGAATTTTTCATAAAATTTACAATAATGGATACAGTGGAGCACAATATGGTGGATTCATGATTCATATCAACTAACCCTGCATCATAAAACATGAAAATAAATAAGGTACAAAATACAAGACACCAGAATTAATATTTACCCATACATTATTAGATGTTCATATTAGCAATATCTTAATATTTGAAAATCAACACTGGTATCCATGCAAGAGCATATGCTGTCTAATATGTTGCAAAACACCATGCATAGACATGGGATTTTTCTGGGGGGTTCTTACATCAGGTTCTACTGGTGACAGAAAAATGGAGTCAAGTCTTTTAGATAGCATTTGGGCTAGGGAGCATTTATACCCAACAGGAGGATCATCTTCGAGACATTATCCTGCAGCACTGGGTCAAAGTATAAATGTTATACACTTCCTCCTGCTTAAGCAAATGAAGCAAATCAACTGATGCAATCTATGATGAGTCTTAAGGAGTTTATGGAGGCACCATTGTAGTTAGTAGGCAGTTCCTTAGAAAACCTAAAAAAAGGTCTTTTTCGTCATTTTTTTGGGACTAAAACTGAGCCATGGATTCCAAGATGACTATGCTGAAGTTTTTATGATACATATCTTTCCAATATTCAAGTCTCAAACAACCTTGAAAATTTTCTTCATATCTCTATCCATTACCAAGATACAGAGTTACTTTTACATGTAAAATATGCATGTAAAATCTGGTATGAGGCGAAATATCAATAATAAAAGATTGCATCAAATTGCTCAAATTTTAACATAACATTCCCTAGGCAATTATCACTAAAAACGCCGTCTTTGTATTTTAAAAAATCTTCATTGGTTCATGAGCTATTCCTTAGAACCCCCACCCCCCCCCCCACCCCCTCCCTCAAAAAAGAGCTTCTTTACCATTTTTGTACCAAAACTGAGCCACAGATTCAAGATGGCTATACAGAGCAAATGACTGTCATTTTATGACATATTCCTAAGATCCCAATCTCAAATATTCTTGAAAATTTCCTTTATATCTTTATCCATTTCTGAGATACAGAGATTCAAAATTATTAGCTCATGGGTGGTTACTTAGAGAAGCCCAAAGAAAGAGTTTTTTTACCAATTTTTCATACCAAAACAAAGCCATGAATTCCAACATGGATAGGCCACCAATTTTTCATACCAAAACAAAGCCATGAATTCCAAGATGGATATGCACAACAAATGATTGAAATTTTTACAATGTGTTCCTAAGATTCCAGGCTCGAGCAACAACCTTGAAAATTTTATTGATCTCTTTGTAAATTTCCAAGACACATAGGTTCAAAGTTACCTTACATGCACATGTAAAATACGCACATACAAATCTGGTGGGAGGCAAAACTTCAATAATAAACAGCAGCAGAAAATTGCTCAGACTTTAAAATTATACACACATCAAAAAACGTTTTGCATCACCTTGGTTCTGAGAGTTCCAGAGTCTGCCCAGAAAATTGGAATAGAGATCAATGTAAACAGCATTTTTGCCTTTTTTATTTCTCATGAAAACCACACATTGCACATTGTACCACCATACGGCGAGACTTTCCTGAGATGGTGGTCCAAATTGCTGTACACGCTGGTACCTATAATACCCAGTAGCACCTCCTCTTGCATTGATACATGCCTGTATTCGTCGTGGCATACTATCCACAAGTTCATCAAGGCACTGTTGGTCCCCATTGCTCCACGCCTCAACAGTGACTCAGCGTAGATCCCTCAGAGTGGTTGGTGGGGCACACCATCTATAGCAGCCCTTTTCTATCTATCCCAGGCATGTTCAATAGGATTCATGTCTGGAGAACATGCTGGCCACTCTAGTCGAGCAATGTCGTTATCCTGAAGCAAATCATTAACAAGATGTGCATGATGGAAGTGCAAATATTCATCCATGAAGATGAATGCCTTGCCAATATGCTGCTGATATGGTTGCACTATCGGTCAGAGGATGACATTCACATATCGTAAAGCCATTAAAATGCGTAGGATTGATAGGATGTGTGACTGCTATGTACGGACGTAGGAGGAGCTGGCCACTCTTCGCGAACAGCTGAGCGTGTTGATGGCTGCGGTCAGTCGTCTTCGGGCTGCTGCCTCGGAGTGTAGCGGCAGTGAGGAGTCTGGTGCATCGCAAGGTACACCCAAGGTGTTACATGCATCACCCACTGTCCCTGCTGTCGAGACATCTTCGTGGGTACCGGGCGCAGTTGGGCCACCCTCTCCCCAAGGGGAGTGGCGGGTTCAGCGGCGCTCACGGTGCACGAGGCGGAGGGTCAAAGTGGAGTCTGGCCGTGTGGCATCGCCCGCTCTGCCTGTGAGTGGACATGTGGCTGCTCCTTCAGCAAGGTCCGAGCAGGCACACGGGGGGAGGGGTTTATTAGTTATTGGGAGTTCCAACGTTAGGCGGGTGATGGAGCCCCTTAGGGAAATAGCGGAAAGGTCGGGGAAGAAGGCCAGTGTTCACTCTGTCTGCTTGCCGGGGGGTCTCATCCGAGATGTGGAGGAGGCCCTACCGGCGGCGATAGAGGGCACTGGGTGTACCCGACTGCAAATTGTTGCTCATGTCGGCACCAATGACTCCTGCCGTCTGGGTTCAGAGGTCATCCTCAGTTCGTACAGGCAGTTGGCGGAGATGGTGAAGGCGGAAAGCCTCTCGCTCGCGGGGTGGAATCAGAGCTAACTATTTGTAGTATCGTTCCCAGAACCGATCGCGGTCCTCTGGTTTGGAGCCGAGTGGAAGGCTTAAACCAGAGGCTCAGACGATTCTGCGGAGAGCTGGGGTGCAAATTTCTCGACCTCCGCTATTGGGTGGAGAAATGTAGGGTCCCCCTGAATAGGTCAGGCGTGCACTACACGCCGGAAGCGGCTACGAGGGTAGCATAGTACGTGTGGAGTGCACATGGGTTTTTTTTAGGTTAGAGAATTCCCTCCCTAGGCCCGACAAGACGCCTCCTGAGACGCGGCAAGGCAGGAGTAGGCAAAATGCAACAGGGAATAACAATATTAATGCGCTAATAGTAAACTACAGGAGCGTCTATAGAAAGGTCCCAGAACTGCTCTCATTAATAAACGGTCACAACGCCCATATAGTACTAGGGACAGAAAGTTGGCTGAAACCACATGTAAACAGTAATGAAATCCTAAACTCAGATTGGAATGTATACCGCAGAGACAGGCTGGACAGTGAAGGGGGAGGCGTGTTTATAGCGATAAGAAGTGCAATAGTATCGAAGGAAATTGACAGAGATTCGAATTGTGAAATGATTTGGGTGAAGGTCACGGTTAAAGCAGGCTCAGACATGGTAATTGGATGTCTCTATAGGCCCCTGGGCTCAGCAGCTGTTGTGGCTCAGCACCTGAAGAATAATTTGGAAAATATTTCAAGTAGATTTCCCCACCATGTTATAGTTCTAGGTGGAGATTTTAATTTGCCGGATATAGACTGGGAGACTCAAACGTTCATAACGGGTGGCAGGGACAAAGAATCCAGTGAAATATTTTTAAGTGCTTTATCTGAAAACTACCTTGAGCAGTTAAACAGAGAACCGAATCGTGGCGATAACATATTAGTCTTTCTGGTGACAAACAGACCCGAACTATTTGAATCAGTTAATGCAGAACAGGGAATCAGCGATCATAAAGCGGTTACTGCATCGATGATTTCAGCCGTAAATAGAAATATTAAAAAAGGTAGGAAGATTTTTCTGTTTAGCAAAAGTGACAAAAAGCAGATTACAGAGTACCTGACAGCTCAACACAAAAGTTGAGTCTCAAGTAAAGATAGTGTTGAGGATCAGTGGACAAAGTTCAAAACCATCGTACAATATGCGTTAGATGAGTATGTGCCAAGCAAGATCGTAAGAGATGGGAAAGAGCCATCGTAGTACAACAACCAAGTTAGAAAACTGCTGCGGAAGCAAAGGGAACTTCACAGCAAACATAAACATAGCCAAAGCCTTGCAGACAAACAAAAATTACGCGAAGCGAAATGTAGTGTGCGGAGGGCTATGCGAGAGGCTTTCAATGAATTCGAAAGTAAAGTTCTATGTACTGACTTGGCAGAAAATCCTAAGAAATTTTGGTCCTATGTCAAAGTGGTAGGTGGATTAAAACAAAATGTCCAGACACTCTGTGACCAAAATGATACTGAAACAGAGGATGACAGACTAAAGGCTGAAATAATAAATGTCTTCTTCCAAAGCTGTTTCACAGAGGAAGACTGCACTGTGCTTCCTTCTCTAGATCGTCATACAGTTGACTAAATGGTAGATTTTGAAATAGACGACTGAGGGACAGAGAAACAATTAAAATCGCTCAAAAGAGGAAAGGCCGCTGGTCCTGATGGGATACCAGTTGGTTTTTACACAGAGTACAAGAAGGAACTTGCCCCCCTTCTTGCAGCGGTGTACCGTAGGTCTCTAGAAGAGCGAAGCGTTCCAAAGGATTGGAAAAGGGCACAGGTTATCCCCGTTTTCAAGAAGGGGCATTGAACAGATGTGCAGAACTATAGACCTATATCTCTAACGTCGATCAGTTGTAGAATTTTGGAACACGTATTATGTTCGAGTATAATGTCTTTTCTGGAGACTAGAAATCTACTCTGTAGGAATCAGCATGGGTTTCAAAAAAGACGGTCGTGTGAAACCCAGCTCGTGCTATTCGTCCACGAGACTCAGAGGGCCTTAGACACGGGTTCACAAGTAGATGCTGTGTTTCTTGACTTCCGCAAGGCGTTTGACACGGTTCCCCACAGTCGTTTAATGAACAAAGTAAGAGCATACGGGCTATCAGATCAATTGTGTGATTGGATTGAGGAGTTCCTAGATAACAGAATGCAGCATGTCATTCTCAATGGAGAGAAGTCTTCCGAAGTAAGAGTGATTTCAGGTGTGCCGCAGGGGAGTGTCATAGGACCGTTGCTATTCACAATATACATAAATGACCTGGTGGATGACATCAGAAGTTCACTGAGGCTTTTTGCAGATGATGCTGTGGTATATCGAGAGGTTGCAACAATGGAAAATTGTACTGAAATGCAGGAGGATCTGCAGCGAATTGACGCATGGTGCACGGAATGGCAATTGAATCTCAATGTAGACAAGTGTAATGTGATGCGAATACATAGAAAGATAGTTCCCTTATCATTTAGCTACAAAATAGCAGGTCAGCAACTGGAAGCAGTTAATTCCATAAATTATCTGGGAGTACGCATTAGGAGTGATTTAAAATGGAATGATCATATAAAGTTGAGCGTCGGTAAAGCAGATGCCAGACTGAGATTCATTGGAAGAATCCTAAGGAAATGCAATCCGACAACAAAGGAAGTAGGTTACAGTATGCTTGTTCGCCCACTGCTTGAATACTGTTCAGCAGTATGGGATCCACAGCAGATAGGGTTGATAGAAGAGATAGAGAAGATCCAATGGAGAGCAGCGCGCTTCGTTACAGGATCATTTAGTAATCGCGAAAGCGTTACGGAGATGATAGATAAACTCCAATGGAAGACTCTGCAGGAGAGACGCTCAGTAGCTCGGTACGGGCTTTTGTTAAAGTTTCGAGAACATACCTTCACCGAAGAGTCAAGCAGTATATTGCTCCCTCCTACGTATATCTCGCGAAGAGACCATGAGGATAAAATCAGAGAGATTAGAGCCCACACAGAAGCATACCAACAATCCTTCTTTCCAAGTGCAATACGAGACTGGAATAGAAAGGAGAATCGATAGAGGTACTCAGGGTACCCTCCACCACACACCGTCAGGTGGCTTGCGGAGTATGGATGTAGATATAGATGTACATGTAGACCGCCAGTGGCATAACTCACCCCCACATAATGCCACCCCAAAACAGCAGGGAACCTCCACCTTGCTGCACTCACTGGATAGTTTGTCCAAGGTGTTAAGCCAGATCATGTGGCTTCCAAACACATTTTCAACGATTGACTGGTTGAAGACATATTGACACTCATTGGTCAAGAGAACATGATGCCAACCCTGAGCAGTCCATTCAGCAGTTTGTTGGGGGCCCATCTGTACTGCGCTGCATGGTGTCATGGCTGCAAAGATGGACCTTACCATGGATGACGGGAGTGAAGTTGCAATTGAAAAAAAATTTTTTTGAAGGTGCTGAGGAAGGCAGATTGAGGCAGCTGGTACCCTACTCTTCAGTCAGGCTTTCAAACATGAGTGCATTTGCTTTTTTTGTGTTCTGATAAGAGCAATTTTCCATTAGTGTCTTTTCTGACAAAAAGTAATTTATACTTTGTGCTTGCAGCAGATGAGAAATATTAGTTATACAATAAAACTACACACATAAGTGCTCATTTATGCTAAAAAATTCAATAATTGGGTGGAATGAATTTTGTAACAGGTATTCTTTCCACTTGGTCTTGAATTTTGGTGTTTTAAGAGCATGAATTTTGATGTCTCTAGATAGAGCACTGAATATTTTCATGCCTAAGTAACTTACTCCTTGCACAAGGGTAAAGTTTGTCTGATTACTATGTAATACTTGTTTCCTCCTTGTGGCCATGATATGGAATACTGATTTTCAAAAGAGAGCAGTTTTTATTAACCTACAAGGGAGAAGATATACTGAGACGTCATTGTAAAAACCTATAGTTTCCCAGGAAGTGCAAGAATGTCTGGATGAACACTGCTCATAATGCATATACATATATCGACAGGAGGAGAAAAGATTACCTGTAACTCAGAAATACTTAGAAGTCAGATACAGATACAGTAATACATACCATATTTTTCTGAAAAAGAAAAAAAATAGACATAATACAACTACATTTGTAAACTGTACAAACAGCACAGACAGAGTAAGGCATTAAAAAAAATATAATTTGGTCCTGCTTAAGACAAATTAGATAATGTATTGTAATTTGACACTTTGTGCCAGACAAGTAACAAAGATTCGTTATTGAAGACAAAATGTTAAAACAAAAAACATTATTTTGAACTTGATCCTGCTTTAAAGAAATGAGATAATTTGGCTTGTTTCACTTTTCATGCATTGAAGTGTACGCATCACAGTTTGTAAACTTATTAATGAATTCATAGTTTTTCACTACAACTTCTTGCACTGTTGTAATGCCTGCACATATTGATTGCACTTAACATTTCACTCAGTTTAGGTCTTTCGAGCTTCAAGTCATCATCTCCATCTCCACCACTGTCACTTGAAGCTGCTTCACGTTCTTGATCATCACCGTGTTGTCACACGTCAGCAATATCTCCTCATCTTGTAGTTCCATACACTTGGTGAGATTATCATCGAAGTGTACAAAACTGTCAATGTCTGCACCCTCCAGTACAGCTAGCTCATTACCAGACATGACTTCACCATCACCACTATCATCATCATCATCATCAGCAGCAGCACTCTCTTCCAGCTTTACAGCAGCAGTTATTGATTGGGAAGGATGACACAAGCTGCCAGACAGCTGAAATAAATTCTATGGCTTATAATAAGTTAATGGAGAGATTTACATTTCCTGCGTCAGTCTGCACTATCAAAGTTTGAACAAGCATTTTCTTCTACTATGTGCTTTCAAATTTGCCATAATGCCCAAATGAATTGGCTGTAGAACACTGGTACAGTTTGGGGGGAAACATTCCACTCAAAAATTTTCCAAAGCTACTTGGGGTGGATGTCCTCACATCAGTTCATAAGAAGAAGGAGGTTCTTTTTTCTTTTTCATTCTAATGTCCAGTTTATTTAACACAGTTCCATTAAAATCATTGTAATTCAAGAATTTTTATTGCTATCATATTTTGTAGGTCTCATCTTTACAGATTTGAAACACATCAGATTTTAAGATTTTACCATCACACATGGGGAAAGTTCATCAGATCCGTTTGTATTCATGTCAAGAAGGACTGTCATGTGAGTTAACTTTTCTTTCCTCCATGCCCCAAGTCCCCATTTTCAGATAATGTTTTACTTGGAGGCAGACTGTAGAATAGAGCAGTCTCAGCACAGTTGTAGATGTTTTTAAGGTTGATAATCCCTTAAGATACGTGGTAGAACGAGATCAATCCAGTGCTTCACCATGATACCATCCACAGCCTTAAATTTGCCAGAAATTGTTCTTCCTGTGATTCCATGGGGATCTTTAAATCCTTGTAACCATCCTCATCTACATCTACATTTATACTCCGCAAGCCATCTGACGGTGTGTGGCGGAGGGTACCTTGAGTACCTCTATAGTTTCTCCCTTCTATTCCAGTCTCGTATTGTTCGTGGAAAGAAAGATTGTCGGTATGCCTCTGTGTGGGCTCTAATCTCTCTGCTTTTATCCTCATGGTCTCTTTGTGAGATATAAGTAGGCGGGAGCAATATACTGCTTGACTCCTCGGTGAAGAAGATATGTTCTCGAAACTTCCAACAAAAGCCCGTACCAAGCTACTGAGTGTCTCTTTTGCAGAGTCTTCCACTGCAGTCTATGTATCATCTCCGTAATGCTTTCACAAGTACTAAATGATCCTGTAATGAAGAGTGCTGCTCTTCGTTGGATCTTCTCTATCTCTTCTATCAACCCTATCTGGTACGGATCCCACACCAGTGAGCAGTATTCAAGCAGTACGAGAACAAGTGTACTGTAACCTACTTGAAATCAGTAGTGATGTCATACTTCTAATTAAATCACTGCCTTTGCTTTCAACATGTTACCATTGATCAGTAGAGCTGCAGCACATTTTTGCTGCAACACGTCAAAAGAGCCTTTGTTTAGTTTTGTGTGGATTAGTATCCACCTCTCATATGTTCTTTACTTTCTAATTCAATGTGTAACTTTTCGTTTTTCTGTTCTTCCTGGCTAATTGAAAGTGACTGAATGACAGAACCACTGTTCAACAATAAATGTCTGCCAGAGACTTTTAATTTCTTGATTTTTACCACAAAAGAAATTCTCATGTTAAAAATGACAGTGCCAGGAGTGTCCTTTTTTCCATGCTGCACACAGTGGTTAACTGTGGCTTTCTTCTTTGTCTCCATGACACTGCCTGCTCACTTTTCTTGCATAATGAAGTGTTTTTGCCAGATCTAGGGAATGGTAGGATCAATGTACACATCCAAGAACATCGCAGAGTCCATTTGCTGCATTTATTGTCCATTACATTTTATATTTATGTCATCTTATACTTTCTGTGTCACACCAAATTGTCCATAACGAGTATCTTTTTACATTCATACAGTGTCTATTATAGCTAAATCAGTTGAGGATGTCATTAAGTACACTGTTATCATAGGTATCCAAGTTTTTTCTCTCCTGTTTTATCTGCCAGAGGAAAAGTATTATATGCAAACAGGCTGAACTTGCTTACCATAGTGGTAGAGGGGGAAGTCATTTATAAATCTGAGGAACACAAGCACCCCAACACTACCCCATGTGGTGCTCCAATGTTGACTGTCATCATTACATTACTGTGTCAACCTCTATTTCCTGTCTGTTGGACAAGACTGCATCCATGTCGCCATTATTCCACTTACGCACATAATTCTGTTTCATTAAGCAGCATTTTATATTTGACACAGTCAAAAGCCTGGCTTCATCTGTCTGAAATTTGTTGTTTTTCAGAACAGCATTACTCAACAATAGGGACAGAAAAAGTGTGATGGATGTAAGATTGCAATTCTATAAAAAACATGTAAACAGCTTATTTTGTTAGGATGATTCATAAAGTGTTTGTAGAAAACAGCTGAATGACTTCAGTGACTGAACAATACAATATACAATGGTATTAAATAAGATTTAAGTAAGAAGCCATTCATCCAAAGCAAGATAATGTTTGTAAAAAGTAACAGAGTTGCACGCAAATAACAATTTTACATGAAAAACACTAATTTGACTAATTATCTCAGAATATATATACATGCACAAACATGTGAACATTTTTGGGATCCTATGATAGGTAACAGATATTGTAATGTTGTTAAGAGGGAACACCAAGTAGTGGACTCCACTACATACACAAATAATTCTCTTAAATGGCTATTGTTCATCCCCAAACAATGGAAAATCCAGGATGGAATAATGACAATATTATGAAAAGGATGGATTGCTACTCACCACAGAATGGTCACAGATAGCCACAACAAAGAGACTGTCAAACATGTATGCTTTCAGCCAAAAAGGACTTCATCCAAATTGTTTTTCCGTTGTGCCTATATGTGACTCAGTGTCTTCACTGTATAGAGAGTGGCAGTCTATTGTTCATCTTCTTGATTCTGTTTAATTCTTGTTTCAGTTTAAGAACTGTGAGCTGTTTCCACAAAATACTAATCATGATCAATTCAATGGCCATTTTATGTTGCAAGACAGCAAACTTAATGAAACTCTGAAAATGTGTTGCTTCTTACGCTGTTTATGGCAAACACATTTACAAAGAATTAGCACTATAGCCATTTGTTTTCAAACTATTTTTACCAACATGAATTTTAAAATAGAACACAAGCATCATGGATCAGAATTGGAAATATAGTGTTAGCAATTACCACCTGTATAGGATGCCACAACATACGCAATTTAATTGAATGTATGAACTGTGGAAAACACTAGACACTATAAAATTGAAACTTTATCACTCAGAATACCTTTAAATTCATACAAAAATGACTCACTGTTTTAGAATAACAAACATGTGAACATTTTTGGGATCCTGTGATAGGTAACATATGTTGCAATGTTGTTGTTAAGAGGGAACACCAAGTAGTGGACTCCATTTGCAGGCATTTTTGTCACTTGTACATGTTTTGAACTAATAGTATCTTCTTTACAATAATTAATTAATGTTCAAGGACTAATATTTCCCTCATTATCTTACAAGCTGGATCTAACTGTAGTAGCTGTTCTGGCAATTACTGCTGCCTTGTTAAGGTAATAGAATGTAGGATTACTTTCAAATTTTATATATATCTTTCACAGTGAATGTCTAAGATTGCAATACCAATCACGAGTACAATAATTCTTAATACATGATGTAGCCATTTAAAAGCTCCTTGATGTGTCAAGCTGTGTATCTGAAAATAATTTTGTTATTTCGTTTTAAAAATGCACAGCATTGTTCACAATAATGGATATTTTTACTGAATTCCCATTCACACATCCAAAAAGCAAGAAAGAATTAAGCTGTAAAACAACAAAAGAGTGAAACGAGTTGATCTGTTTCCTAGTAGGATAACCTCTTGCTACATTGCAGAACTAAAAGATTATATTCTTTAGAATACAGAATAGAGAACATACATTTGTTAAAATTCTATAAATGGTCTAACTCTGAACTATACTTATTCCAGCTACTTTGAAACCAGTTGCTGATATGTGTCTGTTTGCAGGTATTGAATGTGGCTTCCCAGCAGATATAGCCAACGGTCGTTATCAGCTGCTTAACAGAACTGTTACATATTTGAGTCAAGTTGAATATTCTTGTGATGATGGCCACGAAATGATTGGTCGAGCTTTGCTTACATGTGATGTTGATGAACGATGGAATGGACCTCCACCATTCTGCCAAGGTCAGTATTCACTGCATGTGTCATGACTTGAAATGCTGTAACATGAAATAGTATACATTGTTAGCCCAGATAGGAGTGAGAATGTGTATAATTAAAGTGCCATTTCCCAAGGGAGTAGTCCTTGTAGAAAAACTGGACTAAACTGGTTAAGAGGAAGGTTTTTGTTTGAAGATGATCCATGGTCTAACATCCTGAAATAGCTCTGACAGGAGAAAAAAAAGATGCATGAAACTTTCATGCTCCGCCAAAGTTTTGGAGAAGACCTGCATATAACATTTGTAGGATCAAGAAGATCTTTAATTTTTGATTGACTGTGCTTAAGCATAAATTTCCGATTAAATTATGTACCCATTGGTACTATCACATTTAGTAACAGAGGAGCAGAAAGTTGGGTAGATCAGTTGATTTCAAGTAATGCTTAAAAGATTCAGCAGAGGACACACTGTGGATTTCACATGAAAATTGATTAGACATGGTTACAGCAGTACAAACTGAAAGGAAAATACTGCTCTTGCACTTTTTTATGCTTTCAGATGAGGTGCTGCCCATTAAGGTGAAATAGGTTTCTTGTTGTACTTCATGATGACCAGACATTTTAACACAGTTCCTCTGGGTACCAAATATTCATTTGCTGATGACTGGTGGGTGACATACTGATTACCTTAGGTCTTTCTTCTTCGACTCTGAAGTGTACAGGTTGAAAGGAGTCATCACATCCTGCATTATGACAAATTCAAGGGCTGATCAGAAACTAGGGTTACAATCCCATAATTCCTGGAGTTTCATCTGATATGGAGAAATTAGTAGTGTGCTCTAATTCTGATTGAAGCACTTGGCAACTGTGCGGAGCTTCAGCCACCTGTCACTTACAGCACTAGTTGTAGTAAACACAAATGGCAACTCATTTGGAAAACTTGTCTCGTGAAGAATTCTGCTCAGCTATTCAATTTCTATGGACAAAACATGTAACAACTGCTGAAATTTACTGGCAGCTGGTAGAGGTTTATGTAGAGCTATAATGTCTTGTAAGCATGTTGTACAATGGTGTCAAAAGTTTGTGGTTCCTAGAGAAAACGTCACCAACACGGACCACAGTGGCTGACTCAGCCCAGCACCAACATATTTGAACACAGCTTGTGTGAAGGAGCTGATTCAGGACAACAAGAGGATCTCATTATGGAATATGATAGTGAAATTGGGAATGTCATTCAGAAGCATTCATCGCATTGTTCACAATATTCTGCAAAACCAGAAAGTTTGTTCCCTATGGGTTCCACAGAATTTTTCCAACCAACACAAGAGGCTGTAGCACCACACATCAATGTGTTTCATGACACTGCTCCAGAAGTGTAAACCAACATCTTGTGTATGTAGTTTAATAGACAGTAAATGAGCATAGGTGTTCATGCTGGCTATATTTGAAATATATACAACTGAAAACAATGTCTCGGCTCTTGTTCAGCTAAGAACAGTTCACAGTGATTATTGAGTCTTAAATAATCATCCAAACTTCTTTTAGAATGACCTGAATGGCACCCATGATGACAGTTTTTACTAGTCATGATGTAACTGCATGCCTTTATGCAGTACTTCTTTACAGGTGGTATGAGAAAGGCATTGTAATGTGAGGACGTAATGGATGAATCACACTCCTATCTATGTTATAACCAACTGAAACATCCACTACTACCAATAGCTCAGAAACATTCCACCAGCTGTGCCAGAGTAGTTTATGGATTACCAAAGCTCCAGGGTCCACTAGAACCCCAATCATTTTCTGTACTGAAATTGTGCCTGAGTTAGCCTTTCTTTCTACCTATTATCTGCTGTAGTTTTCCAAACAAACGAACCATGCCCAGTAGTTAGAAGAAATTATAGATGAAACCAGTCTACAAGGTAGATAGAACTAATCCCAGAACTATCACCCAATATCCTTGACACCCTTTTGGTGTATAATCTTAGAACATACTGTGAGCTCAAACAGAATAAAATATCTTGAGCCCCAGAGTGATCTCCACCATGCCAACCAGCATGGCTTCTGAAATTAGTGATCATGTGCAAACCAAATCACAATTTTCTCACATGACATACTGTGAGCCATGCATAAATGCAGTATTTTCCTCAGTTTCTAAAAACCATTTCATACAGTACCACACCTATGCTTATTAATAAAAAATACAATCATATTGGACATAAAGTGAAATTTTTGGCTGGACTGAGGATTCTACAGTAGGGAGACTGCAGCATGTTACCTTGGATAAAGAGCCAACAACAAATATAGAAGTAACTTCAGGTGTGCCCCAGAGAAGTGTGTTGGGACCCTTGCTGTTTATGTTGTATATTAATGACCTTGCACACAATATAATTAGTAACCCAGTCTTTTCACAGATGATGTAATTGTCTGTAATTAAGAACTGTCTGAAAAAAGCTGCACAAATGCTCAATAAGATCTTAATAGGATTTCAAATTAGTACAAACACTTGTCAACTGATTTTAAATGTTTAGGACTGTAGAACTCAACAAAATGGGAAAAGATACTATATTATGACAACAGTATCAATGTATCACAATGGAATTGGCCGACTGATGCAAACACCTGGGTGGAGGGATTTGAAATGGAATGATCAGACAGGCTCTCTCATGGAAAAGCAGTTAGACTCATTACAATGTCCACAGAGGCATTTAATAGACATTCTTCCCATATTACACACATAAATGGAAGGGAAAGAAACCCCAATAATCTTTACAATGTGAAGTACCATCTGCCGAGGGTGTCGTAATAGGAAACATGGTAGAACAGAAGTAGTGTGAGAGTGGTATGAGAAATTTTACAACACGGCTTTTGTGAAGGCTTGACAGCATGTCAGTGTCTTGAGCAAATGTGCCTGAGTCCGGAGATATTCACATCACTTTACAATAGTACACATCATGTTGTTGTTGTTGTCTTCAGTCCTGAGACTGGTTTGATGCAGCTCTCCATGCTACTCTA
Source organism: Schistocerca gregaria (assembly GCF_023897955.1). Classification (NCBI taxonomy): domain Eukaryota; kingdom Metazoa; phylum Arthropoda; class Insecta; order Orthoptera; family Acrididae; genus Schistocerca; species Schistocerca gregaria. Next base: position 738,787,487 of record NC_064920.1, on the reverse strand, counting down.
TCCTGTGCAAGCTGCTTCATCTCCCAGTGCCTACTGCAACCTACATCCTTCTGAAACTGCTTAGTGTACTCATCTCTCGGTCTCCCTCTACGATTTTTACCCTCCACGCTGCCCTCCAATGCTAAATTTGTGATCCCTTGATGCCTCAAAACATGTCCTACCAACCGATCCCTTCTTCTAGTCAAGTTGTGCCACAAACTTCTCTTCTCCCCAATCCTATTCAATACCTCCTCATTAGTTACGTGATCTATCCACCTTATCTTCAGTATTCTTCTGTAGCACCACATTTCGAAAGCTTCTATTCTCTTCTTGTCCAAACTAGTAATCGTCCATGTTTCACTTCCACAAATGGCTACACTCCAAACAAATACTTTCAGAAACGACTTCCTGATACATAAATCTATATTCGATGTTAACAAATTTCTCTTCTTCAGAAACGCTTTCCTTGCCATTGCCAGTCTACATTTAATATCCTCTCTACTTCAACCATCATCAGTTATTTTACTTCCTAAATAGCAAAACTCCTTTACTACTTTAAGTGTCTCATTTCCTAATCTAATTCCCTCAGCATCACCCGATTTAATTTGACTACATTCCATTATCCTCGTTTTGCTTTTGTTAATGTTCATCTTATATCCTCCTTTCAAGACACTGTCCATTCCGTTCAACTGCTCTTCCAAGTCCTTTGCCGTCTCTGACAGAATTACAATGTCATCGGCGAACCTCAAAGTTTTTACTTCGTCTCCATGAATTTTAATACCTACTCCAAATTTTTCTTTTGTTTCCTTTACTGCTTGCTCAATATACAGATTGAATAACATTGGGGAGAGGCTACAACCCTGTCTCACTCCTTTCCCAACCACTGCTTCCCTTTCATGCCCCTCGACTCTTATTACTGCCATCTGGTTTCTGTACAAATTATAAATAGCCTTTCGCTCCCTGTATTTTACCCCTGCCACCTTTAGAATTTGAAAAAGAGTATTCCAGTCAACATTGTCAAAAGCTTTCTCTAAGTCTACAAATGCTAGAAACGTAGGTTTGCCTTTTCTTAATCTTTCTTCTAAGATAAGTCGTAAGGTCAGTATTGCCTCACGTGTTCCAACATTTCGACGGAATCCAAACTGATCCTCCCCGAGGTCTGCATCTACCAGTTTTTCCATTCGTCTGTAAAGAATTCGCGTTAGTATTTTGCAGCCGTGGCTTATTAAACTGATAGTTCGGTAATTTTCACATCTGTCAGCACCTGCTTTCTTTGGGATTGGAATTATTATATTCTTCTTGAAGTCTGAGGGTATTTCGCCTGTCTCATACATCTTGCTCACCAGCTGGTAGAGTTTTGTCATGACTGGCTCTCCCAAGGCCGTCAGTAGTTCTAATGGAATGTTGTCTACTCCGGGGGCCTTGTTTCGACACAGGTCTTTCAGTGCTCTGTCAAACTCTTCACGCAGTATCGTATCTCCCATTTCGTCTTCATCTACATCCTCTTCTATTTCCATAATATTGTCCTCAAGTACATCGCCCTTGTATAAACCTTCTATATACTCCTTCCACCTTTCTGCCTTCCCTTCTTTGCTTAGAACTGGGCTGCCATCTGAGCTCTTGATATTCATACACGTGGTTCTCTTCTCTCCAAAGGTCTCTTTAATTTTCCTGTAGGCAGTATCTATCTTACCCCTAGTGAGATAAGCTTCTACATCCTTACATTTGTCCTCTAGCCATCCCTGTTTAGCCATTTTGCACTTCCTGTCGATCTCATTTTTGAGACGTTTGTATTCCTTTTTGCCTGCTTCATTTACTGCATTTTTATATTTTCTCCTTTCATCAATTAAAATCAATATTTCTTCTGTTACCCAAGGATTTCTAGCAGCCCTCGTCTTTGTACCTACTTTATCCTCTGCTGCCTTCACTACTACATCCCTCAGAGCTACCCATTCTTCTTCTACTGTATTTCTTTCCCCTATTCCTGTCAATTGTTCCCTAATGCTCTCTCTGAAACTCTGTACAACCTCTGGTTCTTTCAGTTTATCCAGGTCCCATCTTCTTAATTTCTCACATTTTTGCAGTTTCTTCAGTTTTAATCTACAGGTCATAACCAATAGATTGTGGTCAGAGTCCACATCTGCCCCTGGAAATGTCTTACAACTTAAAACCTGGTTCCTAAATCTCTGTCTTACCATTATATAATCTATCTGATACCTTTTAGTATCTCCAGGGTTCTTCCACGTATACAACCTTCTTTCATGATGTTTAAACCAAGTGTTAGCTATGATTAAGTTGTGCTCTGTGCAAAATTCTACTAGATCCATATCAAATTACCATATTAAGATGGTTCAGTGAATTCCAGAGGGATATCTTAAGTCTAACTTAGTCAGGTTCCTCTCAGAGTATGCTGATACAGTAGACCCAACTTCCATGAACCATGGACCTTGCCGTTGGTGGGGAGGCTTGCGTGCCTCAGCAATACAGATAGCCGTACCATAGGTGCAAACACAACGGAAGGGTATTTGTTGAGAGGCCAGACAAACATGTGGTTCCTGAAGAGGGGCAGCAGCCTTTTCAGTAGTTGCAGGGGCAACAGTCTGGATGATTGACTGATCGGACCTTGTAACAATAACCAAAACGGCCTTGCTGTGCTGGTACTGCGAACGGCTGAAAGGCATGCAGCTTTACTGTATGATTAAATGATGATGGCGTCCTCTTGGGTGAAATATTCCGGAGGTAAAATAGTCCCCCATTCGGATCTCCGGGCGGGGACTACTCAAGAGGATGTTGTTATCAGGAGAAAGAAAACTGGCGTTCTACGGATCGGAGCGTGGAATGTCAGATCGCTTAATCGGGCAGGTAGGTTAGAAAATTTAAAAAGAGAAATGGATAGGTTAAAGTTAGATATAGTGGGAATTAGTGAAGTGCGGTGGCAGGAGGAACAAGACTTTTGGTCAGGTGACTACAGGGTTATAAACACAAAATCAAACAGGGGTAATGCAGGAGTAGGTCTAATAATGAATAGGAAAATAGGAATGCGGGTAAGCTACTACAAACAGCATAGTGAACGCATTATTGTGGCCAAGATAGATACGAAGCCCACACCTACTACAGTAGTACAAGTTTATATGACAACTAGCTCTGCAGATGACGGAGAAATTGAAGAAATGTATGATCAAATAAAAGAAATTATTCAGATAGTGAAGGGTGACGAAAATTTAATAGTCATGGGTGACTGGAATTCGGTAGTAGGAAAAGGGAGAGAAGGAAACGTAGTAGGTGAATATGGATTGGGGCAAAGAAATGCAAGAGGAAGCCGCCTGGTAGAATTCTGCACAGAGCACAACTTAATTATAGCTAACATTTGGTTCAAGAATCATAAAAGAAGGCTGTATACATGGAAGAAGCCTGGAGATACTGACAGGTCTCAGATAGATTATATAATGGTAAGACAGAGATTTAGGAACCAGGTTTTAAATTGTAAGACATTTCCAGGGGCAGATGTGGACTCTGACCACAACCTATTGGTTATGACCTGTAGATTAAAACTAAAGAAACTGCAAAAAGGTGGGAATTTAAGGAGATGGGACCTGGATAAACTAAAAGAACCAGAGGTTGTACAGAGTTTCAGGGAGAGCATAAGGGAGCAATTGACAGGAATGGGGGAAAGAAATACAGTAGAAGAAGAATGGGTAGCTTTGGGGGATGAAGTAGTGAAGGCAGCAGAGGATCAAGTAGGTAAAAAGATGGAGGCTAGTAGAAATCCTTGGGTAACAGAAGAAATATTCAATTTAATTGATGAAAGGAGAAAATATAAAAATGCAGTAAATGAAGCAGGCAAAATGGAATACAGACGTCTCAAAAAAGAGATCGACAGCAAGTGCAAAATGGCTAAGCAGGGATGGCTAGAGGACAAATGTAAGGATGTAGAGGCTTATCTCACTAGGGGTAAGATAGATACTGCCTGCACGAAAATTAAAGAGACCTTTGGAGATAAGAGAACCACTTGTATGAATATCAAGAGCTCAGATAGAAACCCAGTTCTAAGCAAAGAAGGGAAAGCAGAAAGGTGGAAGGAGTATATAGAGGGTCTATACAAGGGCGATGTACTTGAGGACAATATTATTGAAATGGAAGAGGATGTAGATGAAGATGAAATGGGAGATACGATACTGCGTGAAGAGTTTGACAGAGCACTGAAAGACCTGAGTTGAAACAAGGCCCCCGGAGTAGACAACGTTCCATTGGAACTACTGACGGCCTTGGGAGAGCCAGTAGTGACAAAACTCTACCATCTGGTGAGCAAGATGTATGAGACAGGCGAAATACCCTCAGACTTCAAGAAGAATATAATAATTCCAATCCCAAAGAAAGCAGGTGTTGACAGATGTGAAAATTACCGAACTATCAGTTTAATAAGTCACAGCTGCAAAGTACTAACGCAAATTCTTTACAGACAGATGGAAAAACTAGTAGAAGCCAACCTCGGGGAAGATCAGTTTGGATTCCGTAGAAATGTTGGAACACGTGAGGCAATACTGACCCTACGACTTATCTTAGAAGCTAGATTAAGGAAGGGCAAACCTATGTTTCTAGCATTTGTAGACATAGAGCAAGCTTTTGACAATGTTGATTGGAATACTCTCTTTCAAATACTGAAGGTGTCAGGGGTAAAATACAGGGAGCGAAAGGCTATTTACAATTTGTACCGAAACCAGATGGCAGTTATAAGAGTCGAGGGACATGAAAGGGAAGCAGTGGTTGGGAAGGGAGTGAGACAGGGTTGCAGTCTCTCCCCGATGTTATTCAATCTGTATATTGAGCAAGCAGTGAAGGAAACAAAAGAAAAATTTGGAGTAGGTATTAAAATCCATGGAGAAGAAGAAAAAATGTTGAGGTTCGCCGATGACATTGTAATTCTGTCAGAGACAGCAAAGGATTTGGAAGAGCAGTTGAACGGAATGGATAGTGTCTTGAAAGGAGGATATAAGATGAACATCAACAAAAGCAAAACGAGGATAATAGAATGTAGTCGAATAAAGTCGGGTGATGCTGAGGGAATTAGATTAGGAAATGAGACAAATAAAGTAGTAAAGGAGTTTTGCTATTTGGGGAGCAAAATAACTGATGATGGTCGAAGTAGAGAGGATATAAAATGTAGACTGGCACTGGCAAGGAAAGCGTTTCTGAAGAAGAGAAATTTGTTAACATTGAATATAGATTTAAGTGTCAGAAAGTCATTTCTGAAAGTATTTGTATGGAGTGTAGCCATGTATGGAAGTGAAACATGGACGATAACTAGTTTGGACAAGAAGAGAATAGAAGCTTTCGAAATGTGGTGCTACAGAAGAATGCTGAAGATTAGATGGGTAGATCGCATAACTAATGAGGAAGTATTGAATAGGATTGGAGAGAAGAGAAGTGTGTAGCACAACTTGACCAGAAGAAGGGATCGGTTGGTAGGACATGTTCTGAGGCATCAAGGGATCACCAATTTGGTATTAGAGGGCAGCGTGGAGGGTAAAAATCGTAGAGGGAGACCAAGAGATGACTACACTAAGCAGATTCAGAAGGATGTAGGTTGCAGTAGGTACTGGGAGATGAAGAAGCTTGCACAAGATAGAGTAGCATGGAGAGCTGCATCAAACCAGTCTCAGGACTGAAGACCACAACAACAACATACAACCACTCACTCGTAGAAAGATCCAAACCAGATTGGAAAGTTGCACAAGTAACACTAACACTGAAGAAAGAAAACAGGACTACCTGCTGAATTACAGACCCATAACACTAATGTTGATTTGTAGTACAATTTTTGAACATATACTATGTTTGAACATTATGAATCACCACGAAGGAAATGATCTATTGACAAACAGCCAACAAAGGTTGGTTGGTTTGGGGGAGGGGACCAAACAGCAGGGTCATCTGTGCTTTCAGATTAGGAAAGGATGGGGAAGAAAATCGGATGTGCCCTTTCACAGGAACCAGCCTGGCATTTGCCTGAAGCTGTTTAGGGAAATCATGGAAAATTGTTTTCTTCACAGCAAGACTTCTTTAATAATGAAAGTTTTTCAAGAAATACTGTTCTTTAGGAGAATATTTGATAACTTCACTAACATTTAATTTCTGGCAATAAAAACAACAGGACAAGGATATCCTGACATGTTGGTTATTGACAAGAAGTGTAAAATTATGACTTCAGAACATGTACATTTGCCATTTATTTCCACTAAGATTTGCTGGAACTTGTCTGCTGTTTTCTCCTATAAGTCTTTGTGAGTCCTCTAATGTGTGCTGTTATTAATGGAAGCAATATAAATAGATAAACTAAGAGAAAGAATATATGGTACCTGTATTTTTAGAAAGCATTACATTTATACTCTTCTAGAGCGCTATCACATATGGCTGCATTGTAAGTTATTGTGTAAGTTACAATGTGCAACAAAACAAAGAAATATCATTAATGAGCTGTTTTTTTTCTTTTTTTTTTTTTTTTGACAGCTATTGAGTGTGAAGAACCACCTTCAATAGAAAATGGACACTACTCTCTCAGCAATAATGCTACCATTGTAGGGACAGTGGTAGAATATCGCTGCTTGTCACAACATTTTAAACTTGTTGGACCCAAGCAGATTCAATGCATGTCCAATGGCCTATATGATCAGCCACCTCCAGTATGCAAAGGTAAAGTCTGATTATATAATAAATCTTATTAAACTTATCAGGATGAGAAAAGATCACACTTTTACACATGTCAATTTATAAAAATGTCAGACAGCTACTAATATGTGACAAACATGAACAGAATCATTTAAGTTATATCCAAAATATCCCTGCCATGACTGCCTGGTGAGCTTTGGGTATCACATCATACTGACAATTCCACTTTTGTGCACAATATTTCAGTGACAGGTCAATCAATGAGGTGTCTATGAACACACTAAAAATCCCTATGTATTGCAAAGACAAGATTACACTAACTATGTCACCTGCTGAGGCCTCTTTGTGCTCCATACACATAGTGAACACAATGAAACTCCAGTGTGTGGTACCATGGAAAGTATCTTCTACCATTCACAGTAATCTGAAGAGTAAACGTGTAGATGGATTTACATTAATTCAATGGCTGGATGTACCCCAGGCAGCAAATTTCAAGGTGACCACTCACACCACTTAGCAAAATAGTGCCAATTTAAGTGTTCTGCATCAAAATGGAATTGTTAACTCTACTAGCTATTCAAAAACACACAATCTAATAATGAGACTGCATTTTGGTCAGTAAGTAATGAAATAAAGTTGAGTCAGGCACCTGTCTGTCTGTACTTGAGTCTTTATGAAACTTTGAGGAAATCTTGAATGAAACTTTGAAATGAGTGTGGAATTGTTGACAGACATGTTAATTAATAACTATTTTCGAATCCCTACTCCCCATGAGAGTTAAAAATTTATAACGTATAGTAAAGCAAAAGATTAGAAACAGAGCAAAGGAAGAGTAAAACATACAGGTATTGGAGTGAAGGAAATTTGTTTCAAAATATAGGTCAAGAGAGGCACAAGGTGCAGAAGAGGGTTTTGAAGAAAAAATACACAGATATACCAAGAATTCCACAATACTGCTAGTAACCAGCTGTTAGCAATTAATATGTCAAGGTGAGAGCTAACTGAAAAGAAATTACTAGGTGTAAATGAAAAACCAAGACAAATGTGTTTTTTGCTATTAATCATCTTCCTAGTTGATTGGTGACAATCTGAAGACTTCAGGCTACTATAATTTTGTGTTCAGCCACTGCCAGTCTTAGAGATTAAATAATGTTATGTGCAGCAGCATTATTTTACCACTTGTCAAATGTTGTGTGTGATTTTACTAATCTATGTTTGGGGTGTTAGTGCTAGAAAAATTAATGAAGCAGTTCCTGTTCCATAGGGGGTACTAATTTATAATTCCTTGGAGGGAAAATTGCTTCATTCAATTCTCACAAGTGCTACCTCCATCCCTCCCCACATTAGTGCTCAATAAAATACTTACTGACCATGTAATACCTTGGAGAACTGGTGTTATTTCCTGCAACATACTCAGTAATAACATATTACAATGATTAAGACATTCTGGCTGCTGCTGAAATGGGTTTCCTTGGTGAGCCCAACTTTTCATTCCACCTGAGGAAAACATCTTTAGGAAGGGGAGAGTGTGTCTACCTCCCAGGAAACTGTCCTACACAGATAGACACAAAATGTTGGGTTCATCAAGTAAATACAGATGACAGCAGCATAACAGGCTGGAAAATCTAAATTATTTGTTTGTTGCAACCTCCATAGGTTGCTTAGTTGAAAGATTTAATTTATTTTTATTTAAATATATTATTAAACATAGGTTTAGATATATTAAGGGGAATTGCATTAATGATGTTTACTATGCTTTTCTGACTTGTATCACACTACAGAAGAAGTGAAGCCAACAAATGCAGTACCTCCAACAAGAGCAACGAAACCACCAGCAAGGACAAGAACTCCAGCAAATGCTGCTCCAACGGCTCGTCCAACTATTTATGGACCAACTGTTATCAGTCCTGTAAGCAGAACAACAGCAGCTGCTATATCTACTAGTGGCTATGAGGTTAACTTGGCCAACACTCCTCAGCCTGATGCTTCACGTCCACAGGACAATGAAGTTCCAGACAGTGTAAATATCAAGAGCAGCTTGCCAGATGCTGACATTGCCCACTCTGTAATTGAGGAGAAACGTGAAACAGTGGGAGCCAGACTTAACCTTGGTAAGTATGCTGTAAGTTTGTTATGGTGTGTGGCCATGTTGAGAGCTATCACAAAACATATATGACAAATATGTGAGCAATTTGTTAATGAAGCAAACAGGTTTCCTGAAAAAGTTCACAAAAATCAAAATTAACTAAACAAGAATGTTGTTTAACACTTAAACAAGGTGCAATTTCATTAATACATTTATTTCACAAAGATGGAAAAATATCCATTGAACACAAACAACTATTACTATATTTTCAAATTTATAAAAGCACTTCCCACACAACACAAGTTTTTTGTGGTGTTTGTAATCCCAGTATGAAGTACTTGTAATCCCAGTACAAATATTCATTAATTACATATAAGATTCAAATTTTTATCTAACATATACTCTTTATAACAATACCAGAGAAGGAAAGTTGCTACTCACCATAAAGCAGAGTTGCTGAGCTGTGATAGGCACAACAAAAAGATTCACACAATTATAGCTTTCAGCCACTAAGGCCTTTGTCAGGAGTAGACAAACATACACACACGCACACACACACTCATGCAAACACCACTTCCACACATGTATGTAGTCTCAGAGAACTGAAACAACACTGCAAGCAGCAGCATCAGTGCGTGGTGGAAGTGGTGACTGGGTGTGGGTAAGGAGGAGGCTGGGGTGGGGAGGGGGAGGGATAGTATGGCAGGAGTGGCAGACAGTGAAGTGTTGCATTTTAGATAGAGGGCAGGAGAGAAGGTTCGGAAGGGGGAGGGGATAAGTAGCGGAAAGGAGAGAAATAAAAAGAAATTATAAGACTGGGTGTGGTGGTGAAATGGCGGCGGTGTAGTGCTGGAATGGGAACAGGACCTACACCATATACTTGTCCATCCTTACATAGCCCCTGCTCCCAATCCCTTACCTCATGGCTCATACCCCTGTAATAGACCTAGATGCAAAACCTGTCCCATACATCCTCCTACGACCACCTACTCCAGTCCGGTCACTAACATCACCTATCCCATCAAAGGCAGGGCTACCTGTGAAACTAGTCATGTGATTTACAAGCTAAGCTGCAACCACTGTCTGCATTCTATGTAGGCATGACAATCAACAAGCTGTCTGTCCACATGAACAGCCACCGACAAACTGTGACCAAAAAACAAGTGGACCACCCTGTTGCTGAACACGCTGCCAAACGTGACCTCTCTCATCTCAATGACTGCTTCACAGCCTGTGCCATATGGATCTTTCCCACCAACACCAGCTTTTCTGAATTGAGCAGGTGGGAACTTTCCCTGCAATACATCCTACGTTCCCGAAACCCTCCTGGCCTCAACCTTTGTTGGTCACTGTCCTCACCCATCCAGCCCCCTCCCTGTTCCCATTCCAGCACTACACAGCCATCATTTCACCGCCACACCCAGTCTTTTAATTTCTTTTTGTTTCTCTCCTTTCTGCTACTTATGCCCTCCCCCATTAGCACCTTCTCTCCTGCCCTCCATCTAAACTGTAACACTTCACTGTCTGCCACTCGCACCATACTATCCCTCCCCTTCCCTGCCCCAGCCTCCTCCTTACCCACACCCAGTTGACACTCCCATCATGCACTCGTGCTGCTGCTTGCACTGTTGTTTCAGTTCTCTGAGACTGCAGATGTGTGTGTGTGTGTGTGTGTGTGCGGGGCGCGCGCGCGCGAGCGCTGCTGACAAAGTTCTTAATGGCCAAAAGCTATAATTGTGCGTGTGAATCTTTTTGTTGTGCCTATCGCGACTCAGCACCTCCGCTATATGGTGAGTAGCAACCTTCCTTCTGTGGTATTGTTACATTCCATCCTGGATTTTCCATTGTTTGAAATACTCTTTATAATGATCTTCTGTTCACCAAATGGAACATTGTACAGTTCAAAGCCTTATGCATGGAAGGATAAGGTGTTTCCCACCAGCAGGCATTTCCATGTCAGGAAATGAGGATGGTATTTACTGCAAATGGACACTTTGGTGAAATGTGCCAAGAAACATGGCCACAGGATCAATACAGATGCCACCCTCAAGGGAGATGCCAGGAACTATGGTGGACAGTGGTTGGCTACAAATGTGGTGTAGTTTAATCTGCACTTGAGAGGTATGGAGTGTGGGGTGTTCCCCAAAACTCCTGATTTTTTTTTGTTGAAGCCAAGCCTTTCCTCAAAGTCTCTTGAATGCCATTAAATGTTTCATAAAGAGATCCCACTCATCTCTTTGAAATGCCCTCTGATGCTCTCTGGTAGCTGCACCTATCCTACAGACCACATGGCACCAGCATATGTCAGGAATAGCCTGAAGAATTTGGTATTGTTGCTTCCTCAGCATTTATAATCATGTCAATAGCACCTTGGGCACTCCTTTGGTAGAGGTCGCTGTGGATGAACCACTGGGTTAAGGGTGAGAAGCTCAGGATGCACACTATAATATCTATGACTGAGTATGTTCCTCAGGTCATACTGGTATGTTTTGTAGCTCCAGTATGAAGGAGGTGGGCTTGCAGTTCTGAAATTAGCTGCTCTGTTACTTGGTCCCTGCTCGAAGTGGATTGACAGTCTCATAGAAGATAGTGGGCATTGAAGTCCACCAGTAAGAGAAAGGGTGGAGGCAGCTGTTCGACTAGCTCTAACGACTCGTGATATGGTATAGATTTGTCTGGGAGTAGATAGATATTACATACTGTTATATGAACTGCCTGGCACACACGAACAGCCACAGCTTCTCCAGTCAGCACTAAATTAGTGTCCCTTGATGCCTCAGAATGTATCCTAACAACTGATCCCTTCTTCTCATCAGGTTGTGCCACAAATTTCTCTTCTTCCCAATTCTCGTGATCTACGCACCCAATCTTCAGCATTCTTCTGTAGCACATATTTCAAAAGCTTCTATTCTCTTCTTGTCTACACTGTTTATCAATCATGTTTCACTTCTATACATGGCTACATTCAAACAAATACGTTCAGAAAGAACTTACTGACACTAAAATCTATATGCAATATTAACATATTTCTCTTTTTCAGAAACACTTTTCTTGCCATTTCCAGTCAACATTTTATATCCTCTCTACTGTGACCATCATCAATTATTTTGCTGCTCACATATTACTTGAAGTGTCTCATTTCCTAATCTAATTCCCTCAGCATCATCTGATTTAATTAGGCTATATTCCATTATCCTCATTTTGCTTTTGTTGATGTTCATCTTACCTGTATATCCTCCTTTCAAGACACTGTCCATTCTGCTCAACTGCTCTTCCAAGTCCTTTGCTGTCTCTGACATAATTACAGTCTCATTGCCAAACATCAAACCTCAAAGTTTTTATTTCTTCTCCCTGGACTTTAATTCCTACTCCCAATTTTTCTTTTGTTACCTTTACTGCTTGCTCAATATACAGATTGAATAACATTGGAGGGGGGGGGGGGGGGTTAGGCTATAACCTTGTTTCTCCCTTCACAACCATTGCTTCCTTTCCTGTCCCTGAACTCTTATAACTGCCATCTGGTTTCTGTACAAACTGTAAACAGTTTTTCACTTCTGTATTTTACCCCTGCCACCTTTAGAATTTGAAACAGAGTATTTCAATCAGCATTGTCAAAAGCCTTCTCTAAGTCTACAGAAGCTATAAATGTAGGTTTACCTTTCCTTAACTTATCTTCTATGAGAATTCATACTGTCAGTATTGCCTCGTGTGTACCTACATTTTTCCGGAATCCAAATTGATCTTTTCCTGAGATCGGCTTCTATCAGTTTTTGCATTCTTCTGTAAAGAGTTACTGTTAGTATTTTGCAGCCATGGCTTATTAAACTGATAGTTCAGTAATTTTCACACCTGTCAGCACCTGTGTCTTTGGAATTGGAATTATTACAGTCTTCTTGAAGTCTGATGGTATTTTACCTGTCTCATATATCTTGCACACAAGATGGAAGAGTTTTGTCATGGATGGATTTTCCAAGGCTATGAGTAGTTATGCCAGAATGTTGTCTACTCCTGGGGTGTAATTTTGACTTAGGTCTTTCAGTACTCTGTCAAATTCTTCATGCAGCATCAAATCGCCCATCTCATCTTCATCTATATCCTCTTCCATTTCCATAATATTGCCCTCAAGTACATCTCCATTATATAGACCCTCTATGCATTCCGTCCTCCTTTCTGCTTTCCTTCTTTGCTTTGGATTGGTTTTCGGTATGATCTCTTGATATTCATACCGATGGTTCTCTTTTCTTCAAAGGCCTCTTTAATTTTCCTGTAAGCAGCATCTATCTTACCCCTAGTGATGTATGCTTCTACATCCTTACATTTGTCCTCTAGTCATTCCTACTTAGCCATTTTACACCTGTCAATCTCATTATGTACATGTTTGTGTTCCCTTTCACCTGCTTCATTTACTGCATTTTTATATTTTCTCCTTTCATCAATTAAATTCAATATCTCTTGTGTTACCGAAGCATTTCTACTAGCACTCTTCTTTTTACCTACATGATCCTCCGCTGCCTTCATTATTTCATTTCTCACATTACCAATTCTTCTTCTGCTGTATTCCTTTCACCTGTTCTTGTCAATCATTCCCTAATGCTCCCTCTAAAATTCTCCACAACTTCTGGTTCTTTCAGTTGATCCAGGTATCATCCCCTTAAATTCCTATTTTTTTGCAGTTTTTTCAATTTTAATCTACAGTTCGTAACCAGTAAATTGTGGTTAGGATGCAGTTTTTCCATCTGTTTGTAGCATTAGGTCCCTATGGAAGATGACACCTCGAATCTTTTTGAGTTCACTATGAGGAGAGATGGTAACTGTTATACCCAAAAGCTTTTCACAGGTTTCAAGTGCCTGTGATTAGTTAGCATCCAACATTTTGACCAAAAAGATCCATATCTTCTCTCAACAAAAAACAGTGGCTTTGCCATGGGAAAAGGTTCTCCATCATATCTGGTGCTTACCAAGAACTAGGCAAACTGTTGACCTCCCAGGCAGCCATGTTGGCATGGCCACCAGTATGAGTGAGTTTGATCTAATTCACTGCTGATCACCCAAGCTGATGCCAGTCACTCTGACAGGAGGCTCTCCTTATGGGTGCTAACCTGGCACAGCACAGACTACCTGTCATAGTATCTGTTGCCCAGACTCTCGATGGTCTGGATTATACAGGCGCCTACTCCTCATCATACTTAAGATGGTTACAGCTCAGGCATCATCAGTGTGATCCCTATGTTGTCAGGTACCTACAATCATGATGGTACACAATGACCTCCCCATGGAGGACTGGCTGCATGCTGGATTCTGGGTGTAAACATAAATCCACTCTAATAGTGGGTGCAAAACATTACAGTGCATGCTGAATAGATTCTCCACCATGTAAGGTGCCTTTCCTCAAATGGCCCACACTTCTGGGAAATTTAGAAAGGAGCAGGACAAACTCTAAAAGATTAGTGGAAGTAATGAAGCCTAAAAGACTGAGGGAAATATTGTGAAAGGAGCTAAAACTGACAGGTATCCTCGATGTAAAAGCATCACTAAATACAAAACTCCTTTTGCATCTTATGATGGGCAAGGAATAATCATGGGTCTATTCTAGCCCCGATACCCTCGGGGGAGGGGCAGGGGAAGGGGGAGAGGCAAATTCTGGAAACATATTTTGTACTCTACCTCTAAACATTGTTTTGAAATAACTCAACAGTTTCTTGAGGTGATGGAAAAGCCCATGTGCTTTTTGTTTGACATAAAGCAACAAAAATAAATCATTTGGAGACATATCACATGAATACGGACACTGGGACAAAACTTCAAGGTTTTGCACACCTGATAACAAACTGCTTGCTGTGCGACAGTTGGCATCGGTATTATGAAAGATAGATACAATCTTTTTGGTTTTCTTCCATATTTCCCTAATTACCTGTGGCAAACAAATTATTATATACCATTCAGCATTACCGGTTCTTTGATAATTTGTGGTAAGGACATGTTTCAAGCATGGGTATATAGTCTATACCAATGTCGCAACATGTCCAATGTAACCTTGGTTGGTTTCGGTTTATTTTGGAATACACCAAATAGTTGACTGCCGCTTGGTTTCCACCTCATACAACTACACGCAAATTTAGCCTCCTGCTACGACGTTTATACAGACATCTCAAGTACTCAACCAAATTTTTTGAGCCCTCTTTTACACCAATTGAGACTAGTCTTTTTTTGAGCTTCAGTCAAACTGCATGCAATCCTTCAGGAACTGTTACTTTTGACAGCTAAATTTTCATGTCAAATTGAATGTACTTCAGT
The DNA here is from genome assembly GCF_023897955.1 of Schistocerca gregaria. Taxonomy (NCBI): domain Eukaryota; kingdom Metazoa; phylum Arthropoda; class Insecta; order Orthoptera; family Acrididae; genus Schistocerca; species Schistocerca gregaria. The sequence continues at coordinate 738,772,462 of NC_064920.1, read as the reverse complement.
CTTCCATTTTTCCAGATGCCTCTATCTCACTGTAAGTCATATGTCGTTCATCTCTAATAATGTTGCGCACAACGCTGAATTTGGCTGACCTTCAGGGACTTCATTGCTAACAGTAACACAATTGCAAAAAATTCTGCAAACAAATTGCAAACAGTCTTTTCTGAATATGACTGATTATCAAAACTTTTAACACACCAATTCAAAGCATTCTGAGTTGGGCCTCAACAAAAATTTTATTAGAATATTCAACAAAAACATTCACATGAAATTTCCATTTTTTTCACAACACTACTTTCTACTCACCGTAAATTAACTATTTGTCCAATTTATGATCTGGGATTTTTTAAAACTGTAACAGGTGACAAATCTTAAAACCATAGCAACAGGATATCTCAAGTTCTCCATGTGGTGGTCATTTACAAAAATTGAAGGGCTACCCTCATAATTTTTCCCAGGTAGCTTTTTTTGTTTGATTTGATTGCTGAGAAGGAAAAAATCTACAGATTTTGTTCCAGCACACATATATTGTGAAATCACACACTAGTTTTATTTGCAATAATTACCCAGATGTTATAAGGTTTCTTAAGGAATGTACTGTAGCATCACCAGGCAATATAGAATGTAAACTTCACACACATGAATATGAAGGATTGTAAGTCTTCTGTAATAGTTCTGCAAAGTTTTAATTAACAAACAAATGCACACTTGTACTTGAATTTTTCACAGTTAAACTATAGGATTTAGCAAATAATTCTATACATAATTATTATGCACTGTATTTGAGAGGAGTAAGATTCAAATTTCCGTGCCTCCATCCAGATTCAGAGCACTTCATCCAAAAGATATGAATCCTGGTTTGAATACTATGGTCAGGCTTCTCGCATAAGTCAGAAGTATCCACAACAATAATAGAAGACCATATGTAGTGAACAGTGATTTATTCATCAGTAACATAACTTATTAATCATAAATAAGGGAACAGGACACACATCAAGAATTAGGAATACAATTCACTTGCATAAAATTATAAACAACAAGGTGAACAGCAGTCTAAAGTCAATATTCTTTCATGAGTATAAAGTCAGTTTTACATATTAATGCTAATTATCAATGATTTCTTGATTAAATAATCAGACCATGCTTCTTGAACTCTTCCTTTGAGTAGAAACATTTCTGTAGCAAGGTCATACAGCTTCTTTTTCAGTAGTCTTAACTTCATGCTCATCTTTACCCTAGTGAAGATTTTCATTTGTATACATTGGGAAGTCTGTTAGTTGAACAGGAATCAGAAAATTATCTTTATTCTTTGTGTTATGCAAATGATCAAAATGAATTTCAATGGATAAGTCTGGAATGCTGTATAAAAATAAATGCATAGGGAGGGGACTGGTAAAAGTTCCAGTTTTAAATAAAGGATAAAATGATTCTGTCACTTCAATAGTGTGACAACTTTTTTTACCTATTCCATTTTTGATTGATGGTAGTACGGATCAAAACTAGAAAAAAATTACCTGTAAACACTGGCTCTAAAATGCGCATCTTGAGAACTACAAGCACTTGTTCAGTAGAAAAGATGGTTTTCTCAGTAGTGTAGGTGAACAAGATCTAAGGTATCAATTTCACTGGATATTTTTTCATGTTTTCATCCATACTACCACCTCTCAAAATATGGAACAATTTTTATTTTATTTTATAGTGCACTAAAATACTAGAATTGTCCCGCATCTTTGACTGCATGAACATTTGTTATCTGCATTTTTGTGGCATAAACATTTAAGAAATGAAAGAATCCTTCATATTATTATTATTATTATTATTTTCGATTATTCCTATTTAAGAGAGCGTTTAACTTGAATTCCTTTATGATGAATGTTTATGTTTTTTCTGAGCCCAAATTTTCTTCATCTGTTCACTTTGTTGTGGTGTCAAATTTATGTTTTTTGATGATATTATTATTATTATTATTAATTACAATGTAAGTCTGTAAGACTAAAGCCATCAGCAAATTTTGAAACTAAGATTATGTTAACGATGCACAAGGCAGGACTGTTTTTGCACATACTATGTGGACCTGAATAGTTTCAGAAATAACGCACTAAGCAAACCATATTTCAAATTTTGAAGTATTAATCCTTTGATCAGTTCAGTTCTCTTTCAACACTCTTTCATACTTTCCTTTTATTTCTTATATTTTTCTCTGTTCAAGCCCTCACTCTGTTACATGTATTTCACTTCTGAATTTTTGTGTGATTAGAGATCTGTAATTTGAATCTTAAATATTGAGCGCCAATGTTTTTTTATTACTTTGTTTTCCTGCATGTCTTTCCTGGCAGTCAACCATTTATAATTCTTTACTTGATTCCGTGTTATTTTGGTTTCTCCTCTGAGTAAGTATGAAAGTAACAGATTCAACACATAGTCCCCTTCCTCCCCATTTGTCTATTTGCTCTATTCTTGACTGTTCTGATTCCATCAATTAGTAAGTAATGCATAGACCAATTTTTTGATCGATTTTCTGTATGGCGTTACAAAAAAAAAAAAAAAAAAAAAAAAAAAAAAAAAAAAAAAAAAAAACCTTTACCTATTTGGAGCAATCAAGTGTACATTAACAGAGAGAAGTAACTACAGTTAATTATATCAGATACCTATACTGACATGTAAAACATCTACAAACAAATGTACTTGCTTGACTTGCCAAACAAACAATGTATTTTTACACACACACAGAGGGAGACTATATATAATACAAAGAAACTTCCACATGGGAAAAATATATGAAAAACAAAGATTCCAAGACTTACCAAGCGGGAAAGTGCCGGTAGACAGGCACAATAAAATAACACACAAACACACGCACAAAATTTCTAGCTTTCGCAACCAACGATTGCTTCTTCAGGAAAGAGGGAAGGAGAGGGAAAGACGAAAGGATGTGGGTTTTAAGGGAGAGGGTAAGGAATCATTCCAATCCCGGGAGCAGAAAGACTTACTTCAGGGGGGAAAAGGGATAGGTATATACTCGCGCGCGCCCGCGCGCCCACGCGCCCACACACACACACACACACACACACACAAGCAGACATATTTAAAGGCCTTTAAATATGTCTGCTTGTGTGTGTGTGTGTGTGTGTGTGTGTGTGTGTGTGTGTGTGTGCACACGAGTATATACCTATCCTTTTTTCCCCCTAAGGTAAGTCTTTCCGCTCCCAGGATTGGAATGACTCCTTACCCTCTCTCTTAAAACCCACATCCTTTCGTCTTTCCCTCTCCTTCCCTCTTTCCTGAAGAAGCAATCGTTGGTTGCGAAAGCTAGAAATTTTGTGTGTTATTTTATTGTGCCTGTCTACCGGCGCTTTCCCGCTTGGTAAGTCTTTGTTTTTAATATATTTTTCCAATGTGGAACTTACTTTATATATATGAGAGAGAAAGAGAGAGAGACTTTTAATTGTGTTTTTATTTTACAGGTGCCATAATAGCCCTTGGTGTATTTGGTGGTTTTGTATTTTTAGCAGCAGTTGTTACTACTATAGTCATCCTTGTAAGAAGGTATGTTATTTTCTTTTGAATTACAGCTATTTTGTGTGCTTGAAAATCTTTCATGTTTTCCATACCACATCCTAATTTTCGAACATAAATATTTTCAGATTTTCTTCCATTTAAAATAAGTAATAATTGCATTACTCTAGCATTATAGTCAACATTTCTGTAATCAAAATTAACTCTTTGTTGCTGTTGATATGGCTGTATTTATAAATTATCTTGGTTGGGGCTTTAGTATCTTAATGTCTTAAACTATGGACTCATACTGTCTTTCTTATGACTTATGTCCTCTCGTGAATTATCTCCACTAAACTACAATCTAAGTATACTTTTTATCAAATCACTTCACTTTTAAATTTAACTTATGAGATTCTGCCATCTTCTGTAGTACTAATACATACCATTTTTCTTTACATTCTTTATAAACAAAATGCTGATAAAGCTTGGTGCAGTAAATCACATCTTGTAAACTATAAAGGAATATGATCACATAACCTTACATTAATTACTACTACTTCTACTTTCCAATGTATTTGACTGTCAATCAGTTTTAAGTGCTTTCTTCATTACACCTTGCTTTCATAAGCTTTTATTGGTTTGTTTTTGTATTCTGTCTTCTGCATAATGCATATTGACACAAAAGAAACTGGGCACTTGGAATGGAAATGGCAAGTAGGTCAGCTTGCTTTTAACAAGATAATGTAAAGATGATACATCTCAGCACTAGGTTTGAGTCAGCAACAAAAATATTTTGTATGCTTATTACATTATTCGCTTCACTTCTGGTCTCCCACATTCTTCTCTTGCACCCCCTCTCAAAAATTCTAGTATTTTTCTATGTTCCCCATTTTACTCCATGCCAAGACAGAAATGTTATAGTTTCTGTACACTCTTGTCTATTGCATTGGTTTCACAGAAAGGAGTTATTTTCCTATCATAAGGGCAATAAAGGCACCCAGTTTCTATGTTGCCTATTTTCTTTGTTTTAATCAGTTTTGTTAAAACAGTGGCAGAATTTCTGTATCCATTTACGAACGTTTTGTTTTCTGCATCTCATCATAGCCATAAGCATGATCATGACTACACTCCAATCCATCATTTCTTTTACTTCATTCTTATTTCAATTTCATTTTGTTAAATATTAAATATAAGAATATTAATTTTTCTAGGATTTTCAAAATCCAGTGTCTCCCTGCCTGTCTTATCACCATCACCTACCAACTAACCTTAGGCCCTTATTATTGTTCTAGTGGCAAGAAAAATACTCTCCCTCCTGCACGAACTATGCCGTCTAGATGGTACACACTCCTCGCTCTGCCTTTTCCCGATCAGCAGGTGGGACGACGTGAATTCTCTCGTGGCTATCGCAACCGTGCTGGCTATTTCTCAAACCCAATATAAGTGCAGCAGCTAGCAACTTCTTGTGCCTGTTAAGTGAGGTACAGTACAAGCACTTTTTTCAGCTATTCTGCCTGTCTGCACTTACCCTTTATATTGCACATTTCATGTGCCACTTTTCATTGGTGTAGGCCTTTTTATTGTGGCCGTATATACTAAAGAAGTTCGCTTTCCCACTATTTTCAGAAACCCCAATGTTCAGATTCAAAAGTTAGTGCTTAGATTGCTTGGAATCACTTACTACTCACATATCACAAGGACAGCCATTATGAGTGCCTGTCCTGGAATGACAGAAGTTATAGTTTGGTGCACTGTGCTGGAGTGGTCAGGTGGTGGGGTGGGGGCAGGGGGAGGATCTATAAGGGAGAAGCAGTGGGGTTACAAGGAGGACAGTGTAGAAATATCACAAAAGAATTCATGACTAGCAGTTGTTAAAGTTTGGATAAACTTGTAGTAGGTTGCTGAAAGCATAGACAGATAATAGTAAGGTCTGAACCCTTTTCTGTATGTAGCACAGTAAAGGAGTGTGTCTTCTCTTTTGAAAAAAATGGTTTCTTGCTTCCAGAGACATTCTCAATCCAATTTTAATGAGTGGATAATATAAAACACCAACATACCTCGCTAGGGAATAAGAAGGGTTTATTTTCTTATGATTGGGGTGGGGGTGGAGAACATTTTTTCCAATCTTGGATGAGCTATGAGGGTGCCAAGAATTTGGCAAGCTTAATTCTTTTGCTTTTATGGATGCTTCACAATTGAACGCTTGTGTTTAATTAAGGGATGACACTTTCTACTCTGTTTTTCTGAATGGAATTACAGAACATGTGAATTTCATCATAAAGACATTACCATTATTTTTATATTATACTGTGAAAGTAACACATTCCAGAAATAAAATCAGTCTAAGTCCAATTTAATGAACAAAATCCCTGAGTTATTTTAGAAATTGTACTGGCAGTAACACACCAAACAACACTCATTGGAATCTCTTTACTTCTTAGCTTTGAAACTTATCAAGGAAAAGAGATTTCAAGTTACATGGTAAAAATTAATTGGTCTATTTACCCCTCAGTACCACTTCTACCAGAAACCTCATATCTTATCTGAATTACTGCTGGTTTTATTTTCATGTTACAGAAGTACACTGTCTGCAAAACTATCACTGACCTATTGCTCTAGTATGCTGGATGTAAGGAAACTATTCCAGGACACCTTAAAAAAGTTGTGAATGTCTGTACTTAGCTGCATGTCAACTGTGGTTTTTTTTTTTTTCTGGTCATGCCTTTCTCACACACACTTCAGTCTTCTAAAATTAAAATTAAAATCAATGTCGAAACTACATATGAAGATAAAACATGGTATTCAATATAAAACATAATCCACTGCATGGATGTAGCTTTGTTGAATCCCATTTAATCTTCCTCTTCTCCTTCTCCTCCTCCTCCTCCTTCTTCTTCTTCCACTTTATAGAGTAGGCTTACGGCATGTTCCATCTTTGCTGAAGCCATCTGTTCCTCCCACTTAGTTGTGTTTGTAATTATATTTTCTGACATGACACACAACAATAAATAAATAAGTAAAGGGCAACAGAGTTTCAACATCCCACTGACAATGAGGTCCTTACACATTCTTGGATTGGCTAGGGCTGGAAAAGAGATTTGGAAGTGCCCTTCTGAAAGAACATATCTTGGCATTTGCCTTAAGCAATAAATGGAAACCATAGAAAACCTACATTTTCATAACTGGATGAGGACTTGAACCACACTTCTTCCAACTATGAGCATAGTAACTGCTCTCAAAAGAACAGATACCATTGATGACCATGCAGCTTCTCTACAATAAATGATAATTAATGGAAACCCTCAGCTACCGACAGGTTTGGTTCATATACCTCGATGGGGACAGCTGAAAATGACTCGAACCCGGAATCTCCTGCTTACATGGCAGACGCTCTATCCATCTGAGCCACCGAGGACACACATGAATAAAGCGACTGCAGGGACTTATCCCTTGCATGCTTCCCGTGAGACCCACATTCCCAACTGTCCACAATCTACATACGTAATGTACCTAATAAATATTTGCCCATCCACTCATTACTTGCGCACACTAAGGTGACAATACCTGTAAGAGTTCGGGCAACCTGTGCGCGCATGCGCACAGACAAAGGTCAATGGCTGAGGTAGCCTTTAACTACATATGAAGTTAGTATTAACTGCATTCAAAAGAACAGATATGGGTCTCATGGAAAGCGTGCAAGGGATAAGTCCCTGCAGTCGTACTATTCATCTGTGTCCTCGGTGGCTCAGATGGATAGAGCGTCTGCCATGTAAGCAAGAGATCCCGGGCTTGAGTCCTGGTCGGGGCACACATTTTTAGCTGACCCCATTGAGGTATATCAACACCTGTTGGTAGCTGAGGGTTTCAATTAATTATAATTTATGAATATAGCACCTTAACAACTGCCTCACTTCCCCCAGTATGACATACCATGAACTGTTGCAAATCTCTGCTGGTCAACAAGTCCTCTGCATAATGAGTGCTAAAAATAACCACTTATATTTAAAGCAGACAAAAAGCTACTTTGGCCACAGTAATACAAGATATAAGTATCAACTGTTTTGTCTATAAATACTAAAACAAATTTTGGGTCCAATCAGACACTGAAATTTATTTCATCTTCAATCATGTGGCATGTAATTAGAACACAACCTACTCGTAAGCTTTCCAAATAACACTAGTTGTGACTTTCAAGCACATAAAGATTTATAAAACATGAATTTTTGACATAAATTTTTCAAAAATATCTCCATTAGCAATAATATATGAGATACTTATCTGTGACTATTTATTTACACAGGAGCCACAGTACTAAACATTATCGACATAGAGCCTCACCCGACTGCAACACAGTAGCATCATTTGACTCGTCAGGCTCAGAGAGTCGTGGTGGGCTCAATCGTTACTATCGCCAAGCGTGGGAAAATCTGCATCAAACAGCAGCTGGGCACGATCCACTGAGGCGAAAAGAAACATTGGATGAGCCAACTGGTTACCGGGAAGGTCTACGTGATGGCAGTGAACTAGTTGTAACTGATGTGGCTCCAAAACCTTCAGCTGTAGCTGCTGCAGCTGCTGAGAAGAGACGCCATCACCACCATCACCACCACCACAGGCCACGGTACTGAGTCTATCATCCTGGCACAGGGAGCCTCTTCAGTGGAGCCCCTAGCTGCCATGCTCAATCAGTATATTTTGCAATAGAAGATTTACCATTTTCTTCTGTTACAAATGTGTGGATGCACTGATATAAGAATCTTTAAACATTTCTGCTGAACTGGAGGGGAATCATCTTCGTATCAGCTACTTGCTCTTATGTCCCAGTCACATAACTGAATACAGCAGTAGCTGAAGTGACAACATTCCAAGTAAATACATCCACTGGAGTGGTTTCCACCTTTTGATCTATATGTATTTACTGTCACGCAGTAACATTTTTCAACCAGGTAGTTTTATGTCTGAGAAAGCTTAATGCACAAATCAAGATAAAATTAATTTATTTGGAGTGTTTGGTAAAGTCCTCTCTTCTACACAAATGCTTTATTATATTAAACCGATTTATGTACTATAAACAAAGTTAAGTCAAACTTTACAATATTGAGTCTCGTGTGCCAGCTGGTGAAACTGTACAGTATTATCAAGATCACCGAATACCTTTAGATGTCTATTATATCTGTGTGAAGATGCACAAGTGAAAAAGTGAATATAAACATAGTATGTAAACAGAGGACTCCTGACTTAAGGTTTACCAGACCTAGGTAGAAAGAAATGTATTTTATTTTTGTTGATTAATCCAAATGTTATTTACTTCTGAATAGACTGTGTTACCTTGTATAGTATGGCTTTATAATTCATCTGTAATATGTGATATGTTCAAGAACACATGTCAGCAGTAAGTTTTGTTGTTGATCACACAAATCCTACACCAAGGCAGAAACTATGTAACAATATGAAGCTTTGAGCTTTCTCCTCTAAGTGAATACTTTTTTGTCTTTGCCATTTCTGCATGCAAAATGCATTTGTACACAAAACTTTATTTATGTGCCAGAGCTAACAGCATATAAAATGTAACATTAGTTTTACCAACAGAAATAATTTTGACAATTACGATGAACTCTTCTTGTGTCAGTATAGCCTTCTTATGAAACTGAGTTAATTTATAGAATATACCTGGAAATGTGTGTACACTTTGTTCCTTGTAATTTTGGGAACACAAGTAGCAGTACTGATAACACATCATATTTCCTTTCAGACTGCATTTAATACACTGTGTGCAGAAAACTCATTTTTGGTAACATTAAGTTAGTACCACAAACACATTTTGTATTATTCTTAAAATACTATTATGGATCACAGTGCTATCTTAATTAGCAGCTCCACCCCTTGTGAAACCACTTTGTACTGTCATTTAAGCATCACACAGACAATGCAGAATTAAGTACACTTCACAATAGGAAAGAATACGCCACAGTATTATTGTTAAATGTAACTCAAATGCTATTACTGTTAGCTATGACAATGTGCCATCCAAAATCTGTGTGCATATAACCAAAAGTAAACTCAACTGGATATCAATTTCCTATAGTACAATATTACAAAACTTTTTCTATTAATGATTCCCTTGGCCTTTCCTTGTAAAGTTTACAACTAGTTCATGACTAAAAATTAAGGAATGGCCGACGAGACTCATAACTGTTCCCCATGAGTTGTTTTTATGGATGCAGCTTTACTGCTAATATGGTTTGTAAAGAAGCTGATATGACAATACTATTAAAAGAATGACCACTTGTGATTTATCAATGCCTGTTACAGGATCCATACTATAAATATACTGTATAAAGTGTTTATATGCTGAAATATACTACCAGGTCTTTATAAGATGATCCAGTGCAATTCATGTAGTTCATTCCATTTTGTGTAACTTTATGGTTTCAATCAATACATCACTGATGTAGTTTCAAATGAGGGCCGGTTTCATAAACTGTTGAAATATGAGCACAAAATATACTAGTACATACCATTTGTTCATCTACAATCTTTTCTTATGTGCTGTAAACCAAATATTTTTAATGATCTCTGCAAATCTGGTTTCCACAAACTTTATTACCGTAATTATTCTATGGTCAAAACTTAAGTCAAACAAAATGAACACAGAGCACCATTTTAAAGATTTTTTTACTTTATTGTACAGTATTCAATTGTTTCTTGTAAATTATAATACACTGCTATGATACAGACCATAAAGCATTACTAAGTGAAAATAGTTCTTTCAAAAATACTTAATCCTGTTGGTAGTTGTATTTATCATCTTAACTATGAAAACTTTATTATAAATTATTTGTATCTCTCATGAATTCAAATAGAATTATGTATAAAATAGTCAAATATTAAAATAAATGAGTACTTATTAGAAGCACAAGTGTATGCCAACACCCCCCCCCCCCCCCCGCCCCACTCACACATGGGGGGGAGTGGGGGGGGAGAGAGGGAGAGAGAGAGAGAGAGAGAGAGAGAGAGAGAGAGAGAGAGAGAGAGAGAGAGAGAGAGACCCAGGGAGGTGGGGGCAGGGAGCCATAAAAATTAAATAATTATAGTTTTTCTTATTACTTTAATATGAATCCATATACATACATAAATCACTGTCACAACCTACATCTGGTAGTTTAACACCATTTTTTTTTTTTTTTTTCAGTGATTCATAGTATATTATATCATTCTTTCCATTAGTGGAAACTGAGGAAATTATCTTTGGCTTAAAAGAACATGTAGATTATTTATTGACTTCAAATATCAAAATATCACAGCTCTGTCTTCACAGACAAGTAACAGAGAGCATGCAAGCAATGGACAATGAATTCCAAGAATCTGTGCTGTCTAATTCTCCAGAAAAAAAAGAAAAAAAGTTTGTCAAAATAATTACAAAAGCTTTTTTTCATCCATAGTCTAAGCATTCACTTTTACTGCAGATGCTCCACAAGAATTATGTACAACCAGAAGCCATTTACCAAATGTTCTTCGACCAGTGACTCAATCCTACAGCAGCAGCCACTTGCCTATGAGATTTCCAACCTTCTTCCTTGCTGCTATAAGCTGCGGAGGATCATTTGGGGCGCTGGGGTACATATTTGCACAATGTGCAGTTCCTGCAATGACACTTTGCACATGAGAATGACAGCAAAATCTATCATAGTAAATCTAGAGAGACTGTTTATGTGGTAGGTAGATAAACAAGCAATTTCTACACTTTAAAGTAATATGCAATATTATGCACATACTGCAAAAATAAGGCTGGCACAGTTTCAAGTTTTCAAAAAGTGTTCATTCCTTCTTTTAAGAAATAAGAGGAAAAAGGAAAAGAAAGGATGTAGATGGTTGGAGACATAGCAAAAATGAGAAATAGCTCTAGTCTATGATTAACAAGTGCCCTAAATGGACTAGCATTTTCTTCACTGTCTCCTCAGTCTTTGGACATTTTTCCCCTAACCTCCTCCTCCTCAATTTCTTGACACAGAATCTCCAATAACACTCAAAATTAATATTTCACCTTCCTTAAAGATCAGATGATAATTTTAGCAGCGAAAGTCTCATCTGGTTATTCACTTTAGAAAATGCTATGAAAATTACATAATCTTTTTTGAAGTTTATTTAATATGTTACCGGAGGAAAATTAAAAATGAGCCTTGTTAAAATTAATTTGATCACCCCAAAAAACTAGAAGCAGATATAAACTTTAAAATAATGACTTAAGTTTGGATATGTTTTTTCATGGCAATATCATGTGTATATAACGGAAGCAATAAGTAGGAAACTGAAAAATTTAGAAGTGCAAATTCTGCCTCAAAATGTAAAAAGTGAATTTATGCAATAAATGTTGTACCACAGCAAACAGTACCCAGCTGAACTATTTTGCCACAGATAGCTTGAAACAACTTTATTTTCTGCATACAGATATTGAATCAGTAACCAATTTTCAGTTACTAGTGTTGCACAACACCTACCAAAGCACAATTTGGAAAGAAAATCTGTTAAGAATGTGTGCCCAAAATAAACAGTGCACACAACATACTAGTGTGGTTGGTAATTGCACACTGGTCCCACAAAAAATGGGCAGTTGAATGGTCTACATAAGATACATGGCACATATGTCAATGTAGGGCTTAACATCTTACTTGGAGATGTCTGCAGTGGTGGGATTGACTTTTTAAAAACCATCTATACAATTATATTGGTTAAGATCTCAGGCATTACACACTGCACCAATTCACCCTAGTGGGCTCTCGTTTCCGAGTAACTGATGGAGAAAAAAGAAGAAATTCATAATTTTGTGTGGCACTCAACAGCATTAAAAAATTTGTGCTACAGAATGTGGCTGTGTGGTGTAGTGCTCAATATAATAGCTTCACATGCAGTAAGTTTTTTTTATTTTTAAATCTTTACTGAAGTTACTTTGATCATCATTTTTATTCAGGTAACTGATTTAAATGTAAATTTTATTTCCATTTTTTTGTCACATAATTTTAATCATAGTACCAACATCTTCATTTTCTCTCATTTTTCTTCTTACTGTTGTTCTTCCACTTGAAATCTTTGTTCTTGTGCTTTTAATTAACTTTATGCATTAATTTTGATTAAATTTCTTTATCACCCTGTTTTTTATCTACATACTGCTTTTATTATCTCTACTTCTTATTTTGCTTGAATTTCATTTTACTTATAAACCCTTCTTTTACTTAAATCTTGATCTGCATTATTCTGTCCATAATGCAACAGGTATTTAAGTTATGTTTGCATGATGATTAATTTGCAAAACTGGATATCTGGTAATGAAAAATACATTTTTTACACCATTGCACAGTCAAATAGATTATTTTATCTGTTGTTTTTTAGTAGATAAATCAGAATTTTCAAATAACTGAATATTATAATGGATAAATATGATTAAATTCATATTCACAAAAATTTCGATCGGAAAAAGAATGATGTAAAGAAAAAGATAAGAAATGAAAAAGTTGATAAGGTGAATAAAATGTCAGAAAGGAATATAAATATTTTTATACAGTTAAATCAAATAATAGAATAAAAATAATCATTAAAGTTATTTTGATAAAGATTTAAAAATAATCAATTTAACTGCTCTTGACTAGGTTCAAAGTCATAACCACAACCTCATGTGTGTGAAACTATTATCCTAGCCACTACACCACACAACCAATCAAAGTAATCCAACTTTTTTTTTTTAACATTATTGAGCCTCATGCAAAATTCTAATATATTTTTTCGTCAGTTACTTGCAAATGAGGGCCCACCAGGGTAATGGGTTGCAGGGTGGGATATCTGGAATTCGTAACCCACATCTCCATAAATTTGGTTTCAAAAATCAATCTCATTGCTTGGGACCTCTCCATGTTATAACAAAGAAACGCGTACATTTGTCTGCTAGCTAAAGTTTGTACTATGAGAAATTGTGGACACTAAAATGCGTCAGTTTTAGGAGCAGTTTGTATTTAACTACGGATGCATAAGATACCTGTATGAGTCGGGCCTCAACAACCTTATTTACAAAGGTGCCAATCTCAGCAAGCATCTGCCCAGTAGCCCTTATAAAATGTTTCATGAAGTCCACTTTGCTTTTCTTTGTGTGTCATAACACTGATCCATTATGGGGTTTGAATTCAATTCTCGTGTAAGCAGGAGATGATTCATGCATCAGTTCTGTTTTCTTAAAAACACAGGCTGTCTGAACTACAAGATCAATGTGGGGCTAGTTTCCCTTGCACTGCTCCTCAACTGCTGGCCATTTGCAGCTCTCATTTGTTTACACTTGTGCCCACCAGTTATGCTATGGTGTTCACACTTTGGCGACAATGCTGAGTATCTTCCTATAAAGTGTGAATAGAGTTATTTTTGGTTCAACATCCACTTTAAGTATCTCTTCAGTACCATTTGCAATCAAGTACGTATCGTATGTCCCATGTTTGAACCCACAACCACAACCCCCTGCATGTGAAACTATTACCCTATCCACTACACCACACAACCAGTTAATGTAATACAACTCTTTTTGGCATTATTGACCATCACGCAAAATTTCAAAATACTTTTCGTCAATTACTTGCACTTGAGGGCCCACCACGGTGAATGGCTACAATGCGTGATACCTGGGATCTTAACCTACATCTCCATAAATTTAGCTTCAAAAAGTTGATCCCATTCTCCTTGTTATAAAAGAGAAGCACTTACATTTGTCTGCTGGCTAATGTGAGGATTTGTGGAGACTATAACGTGTGCATTTTTGTGTATTTATCAGAAACAGTTCCATGTTTTAGTAATTGTGTGGCATGTAGTACCACTGCTTGCATTGCAACAGGTGTTTGTTTTGGGTTGAAAGCCACTTATACAGTTGTAGGATCCTTGAGATGAGTTGCAGCGTCTGCCGTCTTTAATATGTCACTGTGATTGTTGAGTTCAGATCTGAGCTGAGATGGTGACCATTTGCTCACAGGTCCAGGCATTGCTGGCTTCTGTCACACAGATTGAGGCTGCTGTCAATGGGCATCACTGTGGAGGGTTGGCTGTGGGGATCTAAAGGACATTCACCACATCCCACGTGCCCCGTGAGTGGTACACCACTGTGGTTGCCTCAGGTATTGTCCACACTGAGGCTGACCCCTTACCTGTGGTTGTGTGAGAGGTCATTCCAAGGTGTAGCGGGCAGCAAAGGGCCTGCATGGTTCATCTGATGGATATGCTTCATATGCTATCTGCGTCTGATAAACATTCTGAGTTGGATGCAGTCACTTGCTATGTTTCAGGGGAAGCCTCTCAGCCTGCAAGATATGGGCAGTCACAAACAGTGGAATTACTGGTATTTGTGAGAACCAATATTGGGTGTGTCATGGGGGGGGGGGGGGGGGCTGTTAGCGATACAGCTGCCAAGGACGGAAAGGGATCCAATGTGCACTCTGTGTGGATACTGGGAAGAGTCATTCCATGTTTCTGAATGCTAAGAAGAGCACAAAGTGCAGCCAATTACTGGTGGTGGTTCACGTTGGTGCTAATGATGTGCATCACTTTGAACTGGAAGAGATTCTCTATGGTCGCGAGTTACTAGCTGAAATGGTAAATAGTGTCAGTCTTGCTTGTGAGATACGAGGGCTATTCAGAAAGTAGGGAACATTTTGGCATTTAAAAAGGGGGAAAAAAAACTACGTACAAGAAATACATTTTACTACACACATCTGAAACAGCGACTGGCATACTACTTTTCCACATAGGCACCAAACACATTGCGGCACTTATCATAGTGATGGACAAGCTTTGAAAGACCTTTGTGGCAAAATACTGCTCCCTGAGACTTCAGCCAGAGAGTCATGCCCACCTGGAGTTCCGCATCATCATCAAAGTGCTGCGTTACAAGCCAGTTCTTCATCTTGGGGAAACAAGTGGAAGTTGCTTGCTGCAAGATCAGGGCTGTAGGGCGGATGAGGGAAAATTTCCCCGTTTGAATGAATTAAGGAGTTCTTTAGTGTGGTTTGCCATGTGAGGTCAGGCATTGTCGTGCAGAAACAAAATTTTTGACGACAGCTTTCTTTGGTGTTTGTTTTGAACTGCTTTTCTAAGGCCGTGCAAAGTTTGGCAGTACTGGACAGAATGTATGGTTGCTCCACGTTCGAGAAAATCAATAAGAAGCACACCTTGCCTATCCCAAAACACTGTCACCATCAACTTCTTTGCTGAGAAGGTTTGCAAACATTTTCTTGGTTTCTGGGGGGACCTTGTGTGTCCCCACTCCATGGACTGTAATTTTGTCTTGCAATTCACGTGTTTCACTCAAGTCTTGTCACCGGTTACAATTCGATCCAGTAATGGATCACCATGTTTGTGGTAGGCCTCCATAAATGTCAACATTGCCCCCATTCGCTGTTCTTTATGTTGCTCTGTAAGCATTTTGGGCACCCATCATGCACAAAATTTGTGGTAGCCTAGTTTTTGAGTGACAATTTCAAACAACAACATCCGTGAAACTTGTGGAAAAGAAAGCGAAAGCTCCGTTATTGTGAAGTGACAGTTTTCACGAATCGTTTCTTCAACTTAGTGACAAGATCGTCAGTCACAATGCTCAAGCGTCCACTTTTCTCTTTATCATGAACATTGGTTTGGTCATTTTTAAATGAAATGCACGATTTCCGGATAGAACATTCACTCATTATGTTGTTTCCATACACTTTGCACAGTTCATGATAAATTTCTATAGGTTTTAGGTTTTTGGCTAACAAAAACTGTATCACAGACCATACCTCACAACTGGTGGGATTTCCGAGTGCAGTGCACATTTCAAATTCGAATATAAAAAAAAAAAAAAAAACAGATGTGCAGAGACGTTCCCACTGTCATGGATAGATACTGACTGAGCTGCTGAGCATGCACATACCAAAATATACGCAGTCAGTGCACGCCTAGTGGTGTCAGATAGAAATGTTCCCTACTTTCTGAATAGCCCTCATAAAAGGAGCGCTCATCATCTGTAGCATCATCGACAGGACGAAATGCAGACCTTTGGTTCAGGATCAAGTGAAGGTCCTGAATCAGAGGCCCAGACGATTCTGCACCCATGCATGTTGTAGATTCCTCAATTTGTGTCACAGAGTGGTCAGTTTTCAGGTTCTACTTAATAGAAGCGGCTACATAGGCAGGCGTTGTGTGTAGTGGACTAGGCAGTTTTTTTTAGGTTAGAGGGTCTCGGGAAACTACAGAAGGGGCATCTGTCTAGAAGTGGCAGGGCAAACACAGGTCTAGGGTAGACCTAGCAACAATTACTACTGTAGTTGTAAACTGTAGTGGCTGTGTTGGGAAAGAATCAGAACTTCAAGTGCTATCCAAAAGCAGTAAAGCTCAAATTGTTATAGGTAATGAAAGCTGGCTAAAGTCGGAATAAGTTTAGCCAAAATTCAGCAAGGACCTGACTGTGTTCAGAAAAGATAGATTAAATACAGTTGATGCTAAAGTGTTTATTGCTTTCAGAAGAACTTTAGCTTGTAATGAAATTTAAGTAGATGGTTTCTGTGAGTTAGTACAGACAGAAGTTGTACTTGACAACCAAAATAAATTAATTATTGGTTTATTTTACATATACAGCAGCTGAACAGTTCAATGAAAACTTGAGTCTTATTCCAAATACATAAACCAGTCATACCATTATAGTTGGTGGTGACTTCAATCTATCCTTGACAGGTTGACAAAAATACAAGATTTGTAATGTTTTACTGAAGCTCGAAACTTGGTGCAGGTTTCAATGTGAGATGATTTTAACAGTTACCACAATGAAACTCCATCTTTAAATCTGGCAGTTAAACCAAAGAGATTTGGGTGGTATATATGGTATGCCAGCAGTAAGACAGACTCAGTATCTCCACAGTGCAATACCAATGGCAACATTACTGATGACAGTGCCAACAAAGCGCAGTTACTAGCACGGTTTTTTTCAAAATCACTTCACCAAAGAAAATGAAGTAAATATTCCAAAATTTGAATAAAGAAAAATTGCCAACATGAGGAATATATATGTAGATATCCTAAGTGTGGCGATGCAGGTTAAATCACTTTATAAAAGCAAGGTCTCTGGTCCAGTTTGTTTACCATTTAAGATCCTTTCAGAGTATACTGATACAAAAGCTCCATCCTTAGCAATCACACACAACCGCTTGCTCATTGAAACACCTGCACCTAAAGAGTAACAAGTTTTACAGTTCACGCTAATAACCAAGAAAGAAAATAGGAGTAATCCGCTGAATTACAGACCCATATCATTAATATCTATTTGGAGCAGGGTTCTGGAACACATACTGTGTTTAAACATTATGAATTACCTCAATGAAAATAGTCTATTGAGAAATAGCGAAAGTGGATTCAGAAAATGTCATTCTTGCGAAACACAATTTGCTCGTGATTCACACAAGATAATGAGTGCTATTCCAGTGTATGTCGAACTGACTGATTATTTTTAGATTTCCAGATGGCTTTTGATACAGTTTCTCAGAAGCAACTTCGGATCAAGCTGCATGCCTACAGAGTAGCATCTCAACTGTTCAGCCGATTTCATGATTTTGTATCAGAAAAGGTCACATTTCAAAGTAAATGACCTAAAGTTATCTAGTAAAATAGAAACAATATCTGGTGTCCCCTAAAGGAATAGTATAGGCCCCCTCCTCTCCTCATCTATATAAATACCTTAAGAGACAATCTGAGATACCCTCTTAGACTGTCTGCACATGATGCTGTCATTTACCATCTTGTAAAGTCAGCACTTGATCATAACAAATTGCAAATTGATTTAGACAAAACATCTGTATGATGCAGAAAGTGCCAAATTGACTATAAATAATGCAAAGTGTTTAGTGATCAACTTAAGTACTAAATGGAATCCATTAAATTTTGGTTAACACATGATAAATCACACAAATCTAAAGGCCATCAGCTCAAATAAATACTTAGGGAACGCAATTACAAATAACAAACTGGAATGATCTCACACCCAATGTTTGGGGGAGGGGGGGGGGGGATAGCAAACCGAAGACTATGATTTATTTGTAGGAAGCTTAGAAAATGCAACAGATCTCTTACGGAGTATTGCTGGATCGGGTGGGATCTGTATCAGACAGCATCAACTTAGGATATCGGAAAAGTTCAAACAATGGCAGTTCATTTTGTACTATCACGAAATAGGGGAGTGTGTGCCACAGATATGATACGCGAATTGGGGTGGTAATAATTAAAACAAAAGCATTTTCCATTGAAGCATGACCTTCTCATGAAATTTCAATTACCAGCTCTCCCCTCCAAATGTGAAAATATTTTGTTGGCACCCACCAACATAGGGAGAAAGGGTTATTTTAATAAAATAAGAGAAATTAGAGCTCACACACAAATATTTAAATGTTTGTTTTTCCTGTATGCTGTTCCAGAGTGGAATTGTAAAGAAATAGCTCGAAGGTGGTTCAATGAATCCTCTGCCATGCACTTAACTGTGCAGTGTTGAGTAGTCATGTAGATGTAGGACCAAAAGAAGGAAACAAGCAAAGATTATTTTGGAAAATAATGTTTACAGTTTTGAGGAAGGAAATATTCCACTCCCGCACTCTTGTCTTGTTTTGTTTTGTTTTGTTTTGTGTACACGACATACAACTGAATAAAGAAGCAATTCCAAATATATAGTAGACAACTGCAACTACTCATTTGAAATATCTGACTGACGTCCATATCAAGGGAAGAAAATCGCGTGCAAAGCTAGCTGGTGCTGAAATTTGAATACTGACTGCCTCATATATTTTTTTCCATTTTCATTTATTACACAACCTTGTTCACACTGGAAAATGCTCAAACTAGCTGAAATATAAACTAGGGACTCCTTATGTTATCTGTAATAAACAGTACAACAAGAACTATGATAATAATTCTGCAGTCAGAAAAAATTGCTCATACATGTATCATGCAGGAAAAGACAAAATACAAAGAGGAAGCAATTTATTTGTAAAAATTACTTATGAGTTTCGTGCACAACAAAGAACAAAAGTACTTTATTATGAGAACATATAGCAGACATGCTGAGTTGCATACAGACACAACAAATAGACTGTCACAAATAAGCTTTTTTTCAACAAGGCCTTTGTCGAAAATAGAACACACACACACACACACACACACACACACACACACACACACACACACACCAGCAGTCTCTGGAAGATGAACCCACACTGCGAGCAGCAGCAGTGCATGATGGGAGTGGCAACTGGGTGGGAGTAAGGAGAAGGCTGGGGCAGGGAGGGGTAGGGGTAGGGGTAGGGGTAGGGGTAGGGGTAGGGGTAGGGGTAGGGGTAACAGGGGTATGGATGAGGGACAGTGAAGTGCTGCTGAGGAGTGCGCAGGAACAAGATGATGAAAGGGTAGGGCAAATAGGAGCAGTAGGGAGGTTAGACAGAGGGTAGGGGTGAGGTAAGTGGGGGAGGGGGGGTGTAGAGGAAAAGGAGAGAAGTAAAAAAGACTGGGTGTGTTGGTGGAATGAGGGCTGTGTAGTGCTGGAATGGGAACCGGGAAAAGGCTCCAGTGAGGACAATGATTAATGAAGATTTAGGTCAGGAGAGTTACGGGAACGTAGTATATATTGCAGGAAGAGTTATTATTTGCACAATTCAGAAAAGCTCGTGTTTGGTGGAAAGGATCTATATGGCACAGGCTGTGAAGCAGTCATTGAAATGAAGAATTTCATGTTGGGCAGCATGCTCAGCAACTGGGTGATCCACTTGTTTCTTGGCCTCAGTTTGTCAGTGGCCATTCATGCAGATGGACAGCTTGTTGGTTGTCATGACCACACCGACTGCAGTACAGTGGTTGCAGCTTAGTTTGTCGATTACATGACTGTTTTCACAGGTAGCCTTGCCTTTGGTGAGATAGGTGATGTTTGTGAACAGACTGGAGTAATTGATGGTGGGAGGATGTATGGAACAGGGCTTGCATCATAGATGGGAGCAGCAGCAGTAGCAGCATCAGCAGCAGCAGCAGCAGCAGCAGTGCACGATGGAAGTGGCAGCTGGGTGGGGGTAAGGAGGAAGCTGGGACAGGGAGGGAGAGGGAGAGGGGTAGTAAGGTAGGGGTGGAGGACAGTGAAGTGCTTCTGGGGAGGGTGCAGCCAGGGACAAGGTGGAGATGGGTAGGTAGAGGTCTTGCATTGTAGATGCAAAACCTGCCCCATACATCCTCTCACCACCATCTACTCCAGTACAGTCACGATCATCACCTGTCTCTACATGTGAAACCAGTCACGTAATCGACAAGCTAAACTGGCACTGATTACACTGCCCAAATGACATCCTTCATTTCAATGACTGCTTCACAGCCTGTGCCACATGGCTCCTTCTCACCAACACCAGCTTTTCTCAACTGCGCAAATGGGAACATTCTCTGCAATATATTCTATATTCCCATAACCCTCCTGCCCTCAAAATTCATTAGTCATTGTCCTCACCCAACCAGCACCTTCCCCATTTACATTCCAGCACTACACAGCCCTCATTCCACTAACAGACCAAATCTTTTTACTTCTCTTGTTTTCCGCTACCCCCTCCCCCCACCTCTTCCCTGCCACCCATTTAAACTCCCGACTACACCTAGCTGCTCTCCATTTTACCCCTGTGTGCTCCCCAGCAGCACTTCACTGTCCCTCACACCTATTGCCCCCACCCAATTGCCATTCCAATCATGCACTGCTGCTGCTGCTGCTGCTGCTACTGCTCACAGTGTAGCTTCAGCTGTCAGAGACTGCATTCGCGCGCGTGTGTGTGTGTGTGTGTGTGTGTGTGTGTGTGTGTGTGTGTGTGTGTGTGTCATCTATTTTCGACAAAGGCCTTGTTGGTCAAAAGCGTATTTGTTACAGTCTTTTTGTTATGCCTATTTGCGAATCAGCATCTCCGCAACATGGTGAGTGGGATCTTTCCTTTTCATGATATTGTTGCATTCCATCCTGGATTTTCCGTTGTTTGATTTTTAAGGACACTACTGTATGATCTTTGGCCAAATAAATAATAGCCGCAGAATGTTGTGCTACAAGCATATGGAGAAAACTGGTAGTGTGATCTCCTTCTTGTACAGATCTTGGATAGGCAATTACAGTATTTGGAGAAAATGTTGACAGTTAAAAAAAAGAGTTATATAGACATGTTTCTGTACAAATATAATTCAAAATATATCATTGAAATCTTAGCTGTCAACATGCTGTATTCATTATAAACTGAGTGCGAGAAAGGAGTTTCTGGAAGATTTGTTAAAACAATCATAGACTGAGCAGCTCATATCCTTAGCACAATAACTAGAGGAAAAGCATAAATTACAATCCACTAATGAGCATGTCTACTGAAAAGTTTCAAATACTTATAGTTGCTAACCTCTGAAGACTGGGGACAATGCAACTGCAGTATTAGCTATAATAAGAGTGCTGGAGGAACAAGAGGGACGTGAAAACTAATGCAAAAAAATTATTCGGATTGCGCAAAGTGGCAATGACCATTTATTTGAATAGCCAAAACTACACCACAGCAACAAATAAGTAGCTCATGTGAGTGTTGGCTTCTGTGGTCATTGCCACACTCAATGAATTCTTCTAGGTCTCCGACAGCATTGTCAGCAGTAAAACTGCTGATATTTCGGACCTATCTCATATGCAAATTGCAAAAGTTATCAAAGGCAACACCATGAAGAAGGAAACTTGCAATGTAGCCAAAAACATTAAAATTTTACATACTGACAATGCGTTCAATATCAGAAGAATTTAATTACTGTAAACTAGTAGCTCTGTTTTATCATTCTTCCTTTGTGATCAGAAGCCTTGTTACGAACATCCACAAACAGACCTATGTGTTGTACTTATGTAGGTCAAAAGCAATATTTGCCTTTAATACAAATTAGTTCACAATTAAATAATACAAATTTTCTAAAAAGTTGGAAGTTCTGTTCGCTCTGCAATTCACAGGAAAACAGATAACTTAGGGTTTTAGTTTGATAACAGCAAGAATTTGCATTCAGTTTGCTATTCACATCTCTTTTACCAATCAACAACCAGTAGTTAGTAAAACATGTAACACCTCCATATAAAGTCCTTAATTTTCATATCTTGTGCAACATGTAATATCAATAACTTCTGTGAACTCACTCACATAGAGACAGAACTATTTGTTACCACGTTCTATAATCTTGCAGGGTAGACACCATGTATTAAAAATGATAATATCAAGTAGATACAGTAAAGAACATCAAAAAACAATGTAACTCTTCCGATTTCAAAACATACAAGATACACTGTACTATGCAGATACACATCATAAGAACCCAAGTAAAAGTGACAAACCTTGTATAAAGATGGCAGGAGAATCTGATAGTAAAGTGTGTGTAATTCCCAGTGCATGCCAAGGGTCTATTGAACCATGTACATACACAACACGGGTTGCCTGCAGCGCAAAGGCTCCATACAGTGTATTAGTACGGTAAGTGACAGCCTTTAGGAAATCAGAATTATACCTGCAACAGATGAAAGGCAAACTACAGTATTGTTTAACATAATGAGGAAAACTGGTTTTAAAGTTTATAAGATCATGAATGGCACAGAAAGTAGACTCAGTATTTTGAAAACAACTTGCAGTACTCATATTCGCACCTGTTGACTGGTACTTATAGACTGCATAAAAACTTTATGTGCATGTATTAAAATGGGGTTTAATAAAATAGAAAAGCTGTTTGGAACTACAACCTAAATGTGGATAGGGATCCGAAATGCCATCTTCCTGAAAGCAAGCCCAGTTTCTTTGTCAGTGAGTCATCTCACTCTGTACCTCTCTCTAATTTGTCTACAATTCTTGGTAGACTGAATTCATTGTTACTGGAAATACATTTTCATCCTATCTGAGCCACCTGTGCTCATCTTGACCCACAGCCTCAAAGTAGCACAACTGAAGTCCTCTACTCTCTATTCAAACTTTTGTTTACAAACTTCTTTCTATGTTTCACTTGAATCGCAAAATCACATTGACAAAAATCATGATTGTGTGAAATAACGATCTAGTTTTTTTTTTTTTTACAGTTATTTCTTAAAAAAAAGAAAACCCTCTAAAAATTTTGAATTCTACACAGTAGAATTTCATCAACATAGCTTCTAGTTACATAATGATTTCACCAAAAATAAATTTTGTTAAATAGTGAAAAGCCACAGAAATTAACACAAAAAGACAGCGAATCGATTCCCTATGGACACTGGTTAAAAGATGTACAATACAGCCATTACCTGGAACACAGTGTTAATATAATCAAAGGTTTTTCACACTTCTCCTCACTTCGTTCAATATTTCTCTTTGGTCATGTATCTGACTGCCAAAGCATAAATTTTTGACAACTGCTTTCGAACGTTACCCTCATTTTAATTACAGTCCACTGGTATGACATTGCACAGTGTGGTTGGTTCCACGTTATTCTGAATTGAAAACCAGTATGGTATTTATGTTAATTAGATGTTCGGTTATATGACTGAACAGCTTCCCTTATGATTCAATCTCAGAAACGGAAAGCAATGGAAGTATCTTCCTATTGCCATATATGATGAAATGTCCTGAATAAAGGTTATATACCACTACCTATTGCTGCCAGAACAACATATGAAATTGGTTGTCATTACAATTACACTGGGGTGATACAAGTCATGGGATAGCGCAATGCACATATACAGATGGTGATAGTATCGTGTGGACAAGGTATAAAAGGGTAGTGAATTGGTGGAGCTGCCATTTGTACTCAGATGATTCACATGAAAAGGTTTCCAACATGATTGTGGCCGCACGATGGGAATTAACAGACTCTGAACATGGAATGGTAGTTGGTGCTAGACACATGTGATATTCCATTCCAGAAATCATTAGGGAGCTCAAAATTCTGAGATACACAGTGTCAAGAGCATGCAGAGAATACCAAATTTGAGGCATAAACTCTCACCATGGACAACACAGTGGCCAACGATCTCCATTTAATTACTGAGAGTGGAGTTTGTGTAGAGTTGTTAGGGATAACAAACAAGCAACACTGCACAAAATAACCAGAGGACTCAATGTGGGACATATGATGAATGTGTCCGTTAGGACAGTGTGGCGAAATATGGCATTAATGGCCTATGGCAACAGACGACTGGCACAAGTGCCTTTGTTAACTGTATGAAATCTTTCCTAGACTCATGACAATATCAGCTGGACCCTAGACAACTGGGAAACTGTGGCCTTGTAGATGAGTCCCAATTTCAGTTGGTAAGAGCTGATGGTATGCTTCAAGTATCCACAATGCCATGGACCGAAGTTGTGAACAAGGCACTGTGCCAGTTGATGGTGTCTCCGTAATGATGTTGGCTTTGTTTACATGGAATGGACTGGGTCTCTGGTCCATCTGAACAGATCAATGACAGGAAATGGCCACATTCAGGTGCTTGGAGACCATTTATAGCCATTCATGGACTTCATGTTCCCAAAAAACAACATCTGGTCACCAGGCCACAATTATTTGAGACTGGTTTGAAGAACATTCTGGATGTTCAAGTGAATGATTTGGCCACCCAGATCACCTGACATGAATCTCAAAGAACATGTGTGGGACACAATCGAGAGGTCACTTTGTGCACAACAACCTGCACTGGCAACACTTTTGCATGCCTCAATATTTCTGCAGGGGACTTCCAACGACTTGTTGAGTCCATGTCACATTGAGTTGTTGCACTAAACTGGGTAAAAGGGAGACCGACATGATATTAGGAGGTATCCCATGAGTTCTGTCACCTCGGTGTATGTTGGACTATCTGACACATCTGACATATGACTTTGCACACAAACAAAGAATGAAATTTCACACATGCCTCATTTCTATGTCCACTGACTGGTAAGGACAAAAATGCAGAAACTTCAAAATAAGATATTCAGAACATATCAGGGCTTTTAAAAGCAACAGCTCCCATAGCACATTTGCTGACCACCTTGTAGTAACAATCACCACCCAACCACAATAGAAACAGGCTTAAGAATACTAAAACCCAGCCACAGCCTATACTGCAAACTGACCATTGACGAAAACTTCCATATACAGAAGGCAATAGCAGAAGGAAAACAGCTCTTAAATGAATACACTACACTCTGCAAGGGCACACTATTTAACACATTAAATGAACTTTACAAATAAAAACAGCACAAACAGATAAGTCTACACACACACACACACACACACACACACACACACACACACACACACACACACACACACAAAGACAAAACGCAAACAAAATTCAAATTTGGCACTGAACTCTGGTGAATAAATGAACACTGACTGGGCTGGGACACACAACAAACCACAATCACACTGAGTTCTGGTGAAGTGAAAAGTGTTTTACTACATTATTTGTGGAAAATACTTGTTATAGTTATGTGTGCATCACAACACCTCAGCATGATGTGGAGAATGCAAGTGCTTGCCACACATAAACGTAAGTAAAAACGAATATAGGCACGAAAACATTGTGAAAAACTAAATTACATTCCAGAAGATAGGTTAACTCCCAGCAAAAATCTTTATCACCAACAACGTTTGTCACACATAAGTGATCCAGAAAATTCATGCACACCAAATGTAAAGGTATTTACAAAAAGAAACAATCGATTGTTTGAACTAAAAATGCACATAATTTTATAATCATTTAACAAAAATGTTCACATTGCAGAATAAATAAAAACGAGCACCCACTGATGATGGCACAGTGGTGCCGAAACATGTTTGGGTACTGAGAAAAACAGTGTTGTGCATAACTGGCGGACCTCACATCCAACAATTTTAACTGCACACACTGCCAATACAAAGAGATGCAAATCAAAATGATAGATATTGGATCATTATAGCTCCACATTTTGGGTCTAACTTAAGAGTGAAAGCTGAAATGATTCAAGTGCAAAATACTATTATGACAGACTTATAATTTGGTATTAGTTAACTTGTTGTATTAAAGACAAAATAGGTGGTTATTTTTTATAACAATGACCATATCCATATTTCATACAACTGACTATAGACTAATTTTCAAGTGGTAACAAAATAAGTTGTTGATTACATCAAAGTCAGCTGTCACATGTCAGGTTTTTTTTTCCATTTTTGAGAGCATTTAGGTTCTCCTTGGTTTTGACAATACTTCCTGCGCACCATATACTTTTTGCTGTGCACAAGTTTAATGTCATCATTGTTTGTGTGTACATTTCCTGCGGTAGAACAGTGTGTCAGTGAGATTGACAACAGAAATATATGCTCTACAGCAGAAAATACATTAGCAATACAAAGTCTATCACACAATTCTGAATGAAATGAGGGTTTTTCCAATGACCATTAATCCTACCACCCCCAGACTAGGTGAATGAATCTCACAGCGAAACAGATGATGGGAGTAAGCATATCTATGAAGAGTTGTAGTCTTATAATGGAATTTTGAACGACTAGCTTTTGTCTAGAATGACTCTGCTCGAGATCTGATAATCTGTCTGATGTAGCAGCTTGCACTTTAGCTTCCACCATTAGAGGTCTCGGGGTTTGGCTTTTATCGGCAATTTTATTACTTCCAAATACTTTTCAAAACATTGGCCAGTCTTCCCAAGGCATGATAGGAAACTCGGGATATGACATGGACAATGAAAAGGCTGATGAACATACCAGAGGAACAAAATGGCTAAGAAATATGGAAACATGGAAGAAGAATGTAAGAAAATGCAAAGGGACAGCAAGTCAGGAAAATACCAACATGAAAGATAACATTGTGTTAGCAGTATTTACCTGTTAAGTGTAATTGCCACTTTAAATGCAGTGAGCACATTTCTGCAAAAAAATCGGGAATTGATACATAGGTGTATTACTAGTTACCCTAATGGGATGCGCAAATGACTTGGTTATGTAATGTTGTAAAAACAGTAGTAGCCAAATGATGTGAGAAAATACATTCTAATGAGCCTACTAGCCACAGAAGTGTGATATACAGTTCATACTATGTGGCAAAAGAGTTTGTAAAAAAATTTTTCTAGGTATGATCCAAATAAGCAATAAAAGAAATAATTATGAACTACATATTTTTAAAAAAGTCTCCAGAATAACTGAAAATGACAAAAGGGGATGAAAATCTCCTCCAAACAAGATCTCTGAGGAGAAACTGACATGGATCACTGACCATTTTAAAAGCATTCTTAGCTACAGAGCCAGTATGGGGAAAGGAAATCTTCATGTCAATACTTGTCTCCAGCCTATCAGGTACATACAAAACGTGTGATACATTTGAAGTGGCAATAAAAGCAGAGTAAGATCTAAAAATACACTTAGTTTTAAGAAACCTGCAAGACGATCACGTCGAGTTGGAAGCTAAAGTGTGAGATATTTTGAATGACTATAAAGCAAAAGTTAAAGATGATGAATCTTTAACAGCTACAATGTTTGGCATAGAGTACACTGTCCCCCTTATTTGAATATTGGTGAGGTCTGTTAATTATGACAGCTTCTGATGCTCAATTTCGTAATACATTCCTATTTAAAAGAAGGAGAAAAAATAGTCATGAACATTTGAGCTGAACACTGTGGCGCAAGAAGTTTGCAGGACATGATATCCTCACTCCATCACTACATAGAAGATTCTCAGCCAGATATGATCCAAACCCTGTGCCTTTTCAGCAACCGCTGTTCTGGGAAAAAAAAAAAAGGGGGAACATGTTGCATTTCTTAATTTTTCTGGTCAACAAATAGTGCCATCTCAAAAATATTGTTGTGCACAACCTTGTGAGTGGCCATACATACTTACAAAAAAATGACATTAATTTTTCTTTCATAAGTCGAGAGCAAAAGCAGAGGGCAGCCCTCTTCATGCGGGCAGCCATCTTCATGCCTCAGGCATATGGATGGACCTCGGACTGCGTGGCTGTCAGATACATAAACGTTTCATAGTTCGAGACACGCAAGTTTCTAGATTTGGAAAGCCTATCACATCACTACAAAGACTCCCAAACTGTTTACACGCACAAACGCAAAAAATAAAATTCTTCGAGCACTCAAGTCTTATGTGTCACAATGATGATTATACAGAAAAGTATTAAGCAATTGACCTCAAACCTAGTGAAACAGATTTGCAGGCACTCCTGCTAAGCCTCCAAAATTACATACCTGCACAGGCCATGGCAGCAAAGCCAATATCATACATGACGACAAAAGACATACAAAATTCTTAAATTTGTTCCACCGGATCATCATCTGTTCTTCCTATCATTTTCACAAGTAGCCTTTGTCATGCGAGTACCCTGGCAGTACCAGGGATTTGTTCACAGATTGGCCTTTGAAAGTGAAATAATTGTGGGATAGGATGTGGTTGGCTCAGAGAATTATGAAAGAGGTGGTGGATGTTGTATCAGGAAGACATGGGGAAAGGTACTGTTCCGTGGCTGCAAGACCATATGCATGGGCATAGGAGATGATGGCGCACAAGGACAGTTCATCAGCAGTGAGCAACAAGGAATCTGGTGGTAACATGACAGGAAATGCGGAGAGGCAGTGAAGGAAGTGAGTAGTGAGTTGAATGTAGGATGGGGGGTTACTGACAATAGTTTGGAGGTGTTGGCTAGCAAAGGCAGAGATTTATTTTGTCGGAGAGTTGTACCCAGCCACAACAGGATGACCAGTAGAAAGACCTGCGGGATTGAGTTTGGGTAGTAGGCAGAAAGACAGGAGTGCGAGGTGTTGCTTGTGTGAGAAGGGAGACAGATTCAAGTGTCAGGTTTTGGGAAGGGCTTAAGGCCTGGAAAAGCTGCTTGAGATCATCTTGAAATTCTGGGATGGGATAATGGTTATAAGGTTCATATGCAGAGATGTCAGAAAGATGGCAAAGACCCTGAGCCACAGACACTACATGTCACGACCACTATGGTGGAGCCTTTGTCTACAGAAAGGATATGGTCTGCATTATCTTTCAGGTTATGGATGGCAATGTGTTCCATATGAGTGATGTCGGACTCACTGAGGAACAACTTCGGAAAGGTACATGGGGTCAGGTTAGAAGTGAAGAATACCTGGCAGATTACCAGGGGATGCCTGGGTAGAAAGGGGGGGGGGGGGTGGATCACAGCTGAAAGGAGTTTGAAACTATTGTAATAAGGTTCTACATGGGGGTTTAGATAAGTTGTTGTCAATGGATAAGTGGCAAGGAAGTGTTTTCACTGAAAAGAATGAGCAAAAGAAAGAAGGGCCTTCAGAAGCCCTGTGTGATTGTTGAAATTTGATTTGGGGCTAAAGATGAGGCCTTTAGAAAATACAGAGGCTTCTGCCTGGGTCAGAGATTTGGCAGAAAGATTGACAACAGTTTTACACGATAGGTATTCAGGAGTTGTGTATTTCATGAAGGGTGGAAGGAGTTTTTGAGGATGGAAGAGGGGCAGGCAGGAAGTTGGATCAGAGTAGTAGGCTTTTTACTGGCTACAGGTAGCCCCAACAGGAGTAGCTCAGACAGCTTTCTCTAATGGTGCTGGGATGCTGTCCCCAACTGTTTGAGGGCAAGAGTTTGTATTGCAGTGATGGAATTCAGGAAGCTGGGGCCACAGAATAAATGGAATTTACAAAAACAATAGAGGCTGTCAAATATGGTTTGAGCTTGGATTGTATGAGTATGGAGGACTAGTTTGGTGAGGATGAGCGGCTGGTGAAACTGGAAAAAGTGAAGGTTCTAGCGGTAGAATGGATCATACCCTCAGATGCCAATATTGATGGTAAGCCCATTACACAAGGTACCATGTACCAGACAGGATTTTAGAATGAGGATGTGTGACCAGAGTTTGCCACAGGAAAAGGAGAGTTTTCTGGATTGGAGAAGGTAAAATGAGCAGGGAATCGTGCTTGGATGGATGCGGAATCACAGGAGTAACACAAAATTTATAGAGAAGGTGGATAATAAGCTGAAAATTTATGAAATGTTACAACAGAAATAAATTGTGGGTACTTTACAGAGAGTTGTGCAGTAAGTTCAGAAAATGTTTTAAAGAAGCAGGAAGTACTGGGTGCATTAGTAAACAAATAAATTTGATCACAAATTTACATGTGCAATCGTAAGTAATCATGCACGATTATACGAGGAGATAATAAATAAATACATGATATCTGCTTTCAGCCATGTTTGGCAGTATAAATCAATATTGGAGAATACATTTAAAAACTGCACTGGAGTTAAATGTTCGAAAAGCGGGTGTCACCATAAGTGCAGAGTGTTGTAGCACAGCACTATTTAGTGTGGTAGACTGTTACACCAGCAGGAATTCAAATTTTGCAACGGAAGCTGGTCAGTTCGTGGTTCAAAAGTAGGTACTGTAGAGGACAATGACGTATAGAAATATTAAGGAATAAAGAATGGACAATGAGTTTCAGATAAGTAGAGAGTTACACTAACAAAGGTAAAAGGGTATGGTAAGGAAGAGCCAAACTGGCAATGTGTAACAATAATGGAAATTCCTGGATGGAACAATATATAATATACGAGAAAGGCAACCGGTAATCTGTAACAGACTTATAAGTGGAGCACAATAACACATAACAGAATACAGTATTCACAATAGCTTTTGAGCACTATGTCTCTTTCTAGCAATGATTTTATTGCCTCAATACAAGATGAAAATAATACATGTGTTTTGGCACAACAAATATTTGGCCAAAAATTGCATTCAGCCATTGAATATGCAAATAACACAGACACCAACACGCAATAGTGACAAAAAAATTCAGGGTTGGGTAAAGTACTCCAACCGTGTCAATTCATTATATGGAACAAATGTATTATGGCACAATGTGCTTCTTCATACACACACAGATTTGAGAGGAAATGAACAACTCTTCAGTATTGTGCTCATTTTACTGTCTCGTGATTTTCAATAAATTCAACCAGTTGTACTGGGCTAATGAATTTAATGCATGTCTCAAATCATCACTTTTATGACAACATACACAGAAATTGACTTTGGGGATCAATATGTGTGTACAACTACAACATGATGCATCTGCTGAACATTTTGCTAAACAATTGCTCAATATTGGGAATGGGAAAATGGCAACTGAGGAATTCACAAAATTTATTATATCGTCAACAAACTTCTGTAAAGTTACAGTACCCACAGATGAACTGATTCAAAAAGTCTTCTCAAATATCAGACAGAATTAAAAAAAAATAATCTGTGTCTCAGTGCACATGCTATATTAGCAACCAAAAGCAACAATGTCATTGCCATAAATTGCATCATGCAAAATTAAATAGCAGGCAAAGCAACAATGTGTCAAGTCTAGCAGTACTGTAAAGAATCGAGATGAAATTGTTGGTTATCTAACTAAAGCTTTGACTTCACTTTATTTGCCAGGCACGCTGCTTGTTTCCCTGAAGCACAAAGCCACCACAACTTTGCAATGGTACCAGGTTTTCAGTGAAAAAGGCGAACAATATCATCGAAGCTACAATTTTTAAGGGAAAATATACAGGATAAGACGTACTGTTGCCACCCATCTGAATCATTCAAACAGATAAGTCATTTGGATTCAAACATTTATCTACAGTTGCTACTGTGATACATATTTACAATGACCATCAACAAAGCACAGGAACAATCACTACAAGTGTGTGGACAAAATTTATTATATGCTTCTCACATGTCAGCTGTATGTGGTCCGCCCATATGTTAGAAAACTTTGTTTTATTTAAGTATGCACCAGACATGAAAATAAAACATTGTGCATCCAAAAGCACATCTATAAACAGAAATTAACACAAACATTTCCTCTGAGTGACACTGCAACACAATCTGGATACTCGCTAGTGTTTATTATTAGGTGACAAATGCAAGAAATTTTTGCACCTGGAGTACCATAACAAATTTGAAAGTTTATGCACCTGCTCTACTGAAATAATGCTCTGCAGGAACACCATATGACAGTTTTTAAAACATAAACAAAAATAAATCAAGACTTGAACACAGGGCAATCAGTGACTGCTTAGTTTTGTGGAAGTCTTTCAATTATTTTGAAAATGATTTACATTGATTACTGTTTTTCCATGCAAGTTTTGGGCTTTCTGCACATTTTCTTAGGAGATCTCTCATTAGCTTTTATCTTTAGACCAATTTCTGACAGTTGGTTCTTGATGGTGCACACCTGTCAGAACTTGTGTGGGAAGCCATCTGGTATGTTATAAATGATGTTAATACAAGGGCTATCCACAAAGTACATTACATTTTCGTTTGTGTTCGTTAGGGGTGGGGCTAGCGCAGCCATATTGGTGTCATGGCATCCCGCCGCTCAGTCGGCATCCTGCCGTGCTGGTGAGAGGTTCGTGCTGTACTCCGTTGAGTTACTGTGACAGTTTGAAATGTCAACGTTAATTGAAAATGCCGCGAAGTGTGAAGTGCGTGCTGTAATAAGGTTTCTGACTGTAAGAAACTATACACCGATAGAAATCTATCGGCAGCTTTGTGAAGTGTATGGGGACAACATAATCACTGAAGGTGGAGTGCGTCAAAGGGTCATAAAATTTAAAAATGTCCGAACTAACGTTCACGATGAAGAGCAAAGTGGATGACCCAGCATAGTGACTGCCGAACTAGTCGAAAAAGTCAATAACATGGTCCGTGAAAACCGTAATTTCACAATAACGGAAATCTCTATGAGTTTTCCACAAATTTTACGAAGTTTGTTGCACGAAATCACTACCGAAAAGCTTGGTTACCACAAGTTTTGTGCAAGATGGATACCAAAAATCTTGACAGAGATTCACAAAAATCAGCGAATGGCTGCAGCATTAATGTTTTTGGATGCTTACGAGAAAGATGGCAACTCATTACTCGATCGCATCATTACTGGTGATGAAACATGGGTTAAGCATGTGAACTGCGAGACAAAATTGCAGTCAATGCAGTGGGGGCACACAAATTCCACCAAAAATCCAAGAAATGCATGCAGACAATGTCGGCAAGGAAGGTGATGGCGACTATCTTTTGGGACAGAAAAGGTGTGATTTTTGTGGATTTCCTGGAAAGAGGCACTACAATAAACTCTCAAAGGTATTGCCAAACTCTGCACAACCTCAGAAGAACAATACAAAACAAGCAAAGGGGAAAGTTGGGCTCAAAGATCTTGCTGATTCACGACAACGCCCGAGCCCACGCGGCAAATGCCACTCCTGAAGTTCTCGAATCTTTTAAGTGGGAGTTGTTTCCTCATCCGCCGTACAGTCCCGACCTGGCACCGAGCGAATTCCACTTATTCCCAGCAATGAAAAAGAAGTGGTTGGCTATGCAGCATTTTGATGACACACAGCTTCAAGAAGAGGTAACCACGTGGTTGAAGGCGCAAGTGGCCGAATTTTATGACAAAGGAATTTCCAAGCCCGTCCATCGCTACGATAAGTGCCTTAATTTAAATGGCAACTATGTAGAAAAGCAGTATTTGAGTGTGGCTTTCATCTGTGTATAACAAAAAAAATCCAATACTTTATTTATTTTTAATTACAAAACGTAATGTAGTTTGTGGATAGCCCTCGTCCTTACCAACCAGGACAACAAGCTACTCAGCTGCACACATTTTGGCAGTTTGTGGGACACGTATGTCAAATAAGAATTGAAATTGCTTGGCAGTGTAGTTGTGGTGCAGCTGGATGTTGTTTTCTATTATTATCAAAATTTTGGACACAGCTGATTCAATAACATGTTTTATAACAACATGTTTTAGGTTGTTCTGGAGAGAGAATAAATAACCTTGTAACACTTGTTTATCATAAATCCACTAAATGAGCACAACAAAATTAGAGAACTGAGATTCACATCAAGCTGGTAACAAATTATGATAGATTTTTAACTTCAGACAAGAAACATCCGAGGTACATACTTAGGCCCAAAGATATCTGAGCATTGCTGAATAAAGAAATCGACCGGGAAGTTATCTCCAAATAATTTTGGTTCTTTGCTTGATGTCTGGTAAAATCCAAACTCTGTGCATGTTTGATATGTCCACTGACGACCTGTTAACAAAATTTCTTTGTTAGAGAGTAACTGGGACAATGTGTATTATAGCATTCATATTTTTTGTTTCATTTTTAATACAAGAATCACTCCATGAATGACTTGCTGCAGAACACTTTTACCAGACAACTAATTTTCCAGTAACAATATCAAGAAAAGTAATTTATTTTCACCCAAGACTAATTGCTGAAAGTTTTTGTCAACATGGTACTATATTTAAGCTAGTATTGAAATTTAATCAGGTCTGTCACATTTAACAGATGTGTTTGACACCTTTAAATTACATTTACATAAGTATGACAGAAAATGTTACTGTACTTTCTTACAATTTTTTGTCAATACACTATCTGCTGATAATACAAGAACTACCTACACATTTTGTGAGGTCCATTTAGTAATAACTAAAGTATTCCCAACCCCAATCATTGTAGCAACATTTACCTGGTCATTGAACCACTGCCTGGAGTCCCAGTGGCCTGGACATGACAAGCACATACTCCTTGGCATGTGAGGAGAGTTTCCAGTTGAAGTATCAACAGTGATATCTCTACGGTCAGGGGGCTACCATCATGCAGGTATCTGACAATCTCCACAACAGAATGGTAACCTGTCAGGTTTTGGGTGTATTACCTTTGCCCAGAAAGGAAAGATGCAAAGATGGTCAGGCACACAAGGTGGAATATACACCATCCTGCATGGTTCACATTTCCATAAAATCTGGAAGAGGAATAGCAGGTCAAACTCAACAAGGGGGACCATGCAGCTAAGAATAAAAAGTTTTAGAATGCCAAAAGGGAAGAAAATGAGTGAGCAAAATCATAAACAAAATTCAAGCACCAATGGAAAGGCAGAGGGTAAAAAAGGACAGTACAAGGACAGACTTGCATGTACAGAAAGGGAAGTAGGACTGCAAGGGCTGTGCCCCCTCAGCGGCCAAGCATGTCTTCGCAAAAGAGATGCGAGCTTCATACTTTCAACTAAAGAAACAAGGATGATGCTACACAGTTGACAATCAATGAAGATCAACAGTCATAAAAAATTGCTTTTATCAAGAAAAGTTATTGAATATTGAGACCACAGAAGAAAGCCAATGAAGAAACAAAAAAGAATAATGGGGGAATAAAGAGATGTGCTTGAAGAAATAGAGGAGCATAGGCCAAATAAGCAATTATGCCAGTTTATGATGGATGTGTGACATAAAAGGAGCAGAAAACTTTGTGGCTGATTACTTTTATGCATCTGTTGGTTAGCAAATACCACAGATTACAAATCACTTGCCACCACTCAGACTGCAGATCCACAATTACAGCATTTATTGGCTGATCCTTCCACACGACTGTGATGCACCCAAATGCCCATCCCAGTCACCAAGTTAACACTACTGAGCCACATCTCTCTGCACAAGCTAAGGCCCTACATTTTGCCAAAGCTCCAAAAAGATGCTTTTGACAGTGTTTACAATTTGTCACCACTGATTAAAGATTATGTCCATGCATGGGCACATGTATGTATTAAATGCTAGCACTGCAAAGTGGGACGAAATGTACATGATGACACCGAAAAGCTTATATGTTCTCCAGCAAGATTCGCACAAATCCCAATGAATTACATACCCTCCCTCCACAAGCAGAGAGCTAAAGATATCTTTTCTTAATCACAAATAGATGGACTTGGTGGGCAGAAGATACAACCATCGCCAACATTTCCACCTAGAGAACAGCAAAGACCTCTGCCACCACCTGGATAGCACAATTTGGTTTCCCTCTCCAAGGTACTACAAATCAGGGTCAGTAAGTAAAGTACGTTTTGGTCCAAAAATTGTCCAACTTGTGCAGCATCCAGCATCATTAACCAACAAGATACCATTTTGCCAGGAATGGGTAGGGTGAAAGATGCACTGGGTCCTCAGGCAGCTTGTGTTTGTGCAAAAGCAGAAAATGGGCAGAGATCCTTAACTTGGTCTTTTAGACCCTCACAAAATGTACACGCCAGATATGAGCATTGTTACCAGAAAAGTGTACGAGGAGTCATTGCGCGTTTCAGCACACCCAAACTGCTGGCTTCTACAGTGTAACTGCCACCGTTGGGTTTCAAATGGCTCTGAGCACTATGGGACTTAACTTCTAAGGTCATCAGTCCCCTAGAACTTAGAACTACTTAAACCTAACTAACCTAAGGACATCACACACACCAATGCCCGAGGCATGATTCGAACCTGCGACTGTAGCGGTGGCGTGGTTCCAGACTGTAGTGCCTAGAACCGCTACGCCACCCCGGCCAGCTGCCACAGTTGGGACAAAGGCTCCAAGACCACTCAGTCAAGATCTGTCATATGGCTGCTTCAGGCCATAGTGAATGCCCTGTATTCATCCACAAAGCTTTGGATGACTGTGCTCGCATCATACTCCACACAGATCTCATCAAATCGATGCTTCAACTATACTACACTGGTTCCTCCCTAGTGCCACACACTGTTGGGTGGCTTGCGGAGTATAAATGTAGATGTAGATACCACTGAGATCTTGCAAAATGGCAGAATTACCCCTACAAAACACCACACTGATGCTGCAAGCCCTACCATCCACTTCACCAACCAGCAGCCATACCATTACTGCATCTTGCAGCTACACTGATGCTGTGGCCAGCAGTTCACACAAGAGCAGGCCAGCTAATAGCTTAAATTTGTAAATTAGGTTTATAATAAATTTTAAAAAGTTACAGTAAAAAGTGGGAGGGCAGCAGCACTGTGTATGAGTAATTGATCTAGCAACTAGCTGTACAGTATGTTACTCCTGGTACAAGGGTTATTTTTGAAGTCATTCTCTGTATCAAATTAACCATGTTCATTTATGAATGTGTATTCGTGTTGCTAGAAATAAAAAATTAAGTCTGTAAACATTAGTTCTATGTATGTTATTTTAGGTGGTAGTAAGCCTTATCCACTGTATAAATGTTTCACATAGCAACATTTTGTTTAAAGAAATATTAGAAATTTATGATACACATAAACAACATTCAACTCTGCTAATAATTTGTTTGATGTAAGACTCACTGTATTTGAAAGCCATTGTTTCCTTCTCTCTAAGCAAACATCATACTTTCCTGAAAGTTGTCTCATTTAAATATTAAATGAACACTGAAAAAAGAAGACTTTTGAGGCACATATCTGACAACGCAATAAACACATGATGTCCAACATGCCAGGCAATTCTACAAAAAGATTGGCCAGCCTCCCACAGGGAGACAATATAACTTCACTTAACTTTACTAATTACACAAATTGTGCTTCTTACTGTCATCCCTGCATGTCTACAATTGTTTCTGACAGTAAAATGCTCCAAATGGATCCCTCTTTCACAAAGTCAAATAAAATTGTTGTGTGTTGATCATTTCCACACAAAGCACTTGGTTTCTGCAATCTGTGTGCTAGTACTTTTAAACATGCATTTAATTACCACATTTTAATGCCCCTTCAGAAAAAGTGTGTTTCTACATCATGTTTTTAGACACATCCATTTTTAATTTTCCAATCATGTAACTTTTTTGTGGAGTACTTTGCATGCTTATACTACGGACCTTCAGTTTCCTCCCACAAAGATCTCTTTTGTGCTCAAAATGTCGGTGCTTATGTATAGTGTATCAACTTCACATAATTCATTATTAGCATGCCAGAAGCTCAGAAGATTATTATTTTGTGCTTTTGAAATTAGGATTCCGTTATTTCATAGCTTTCACATCTCACCTTTTAAATCAAGCATTCAGGAAAATAAATGTGATACACAACCATCATATAAAAATGACCACCTACCTCCTTCTGCTGTTTCATTATCCCAAGAAATGGCTTTCATTTCTTCAATCATTTTGGAGTACTTGTAATCAAGGCACTCCTGGCCATATGCGTCTAACAGTAATGAATTTACAGCAGCATATCTGGATACAGGCTGTCCTATACTATCATTTACCATGATATTGCACACAACATCAATTGTAATATTAGTTGCTTTGGCACCTTCAAACTGACGATTGTCTTTATTGTACTGAACAACTCCAGCAAAATTGCTTGCTAATGACTCAAACAAGTTTGACAAGTCATTTTTTATTTTAGGGTTTATTGGATCACATAATCTGAAATCAGAAAAATAACCAAATAATATTTGCTGTGTAAATAATGCATTTTGAACAAGTTTATTTGCATAAATTGATTTCAAGATGTCAAAGTCTTTATTAACTTTATTCGTACATGAAACAAAAAAAACTGTAGAACAGAGTGTGATAAAATATTATACACAAAGGAATACTGAATAATCTGTTATGAAGGCATATAAAAGAATTCTTTGCTTCAATTTGACCTCCTAACAGCAGCTAACCACAAGTTCACAGTGTTGTTGCTACTAGACTTTTAACCATGCAGTTTTTGTCTGTTCTGATAAAATTACAACCATTTCTAACAACAGAAAGTCCACACTGGGATATCAACAATTTTATGACTTCTGTGTTTCTGCCCCCTCCTCTGTCCTCCAAATTCATATTCCTTAACCCCTCTGTGCCAGTCTTTTCCCCTCCTCTGCTCCACTCCTTTTCTGGTCCCCATTCCCCCCTCCCTCCCCATAGCCTCTTGACACTACACCTGGCAGCCTTGTCCTGTTTCATCTACTCCCTGTGTGCTCTGCCACACAGCGCTCTTCTCTCCTCACACCTCTACCCCGATATCCCTCCCCCTTCCTTGTCCTGCTCCAGATTGCTGCTTTCATACACAGTGGCCAGAGATAGCAGCCATGTGTGCATTTTTGCCTGCTAGTGTGTGTGTGTGTGTGTGTGTGTGTGTGTGTGTGTGTGTGTGTGTGTGTGTGTGTGTGTGTTTCTGAAGAAGGTTTTAGCCGAAAACTCAATATGTAACAGCCTTTTTTTCATTGTGCTTGCCTTTGACTTAATGTGACACCTTTATGGTGAGTAGCACTCTATCCTTTTCATAATATTGTTAACACTACAGCCATAACAATAACTCAACCACAGTATTGACTTCACAAAGTCTTTCATGACGATGTTTAATAGGTGATGAATTCCATTATGTTATTACAGTGATTCTCTGTATGTACTATGTCTGTTTCTTTGACTATAAGAGTCCCTGTAGGTTGAGGCAGCTATGTCCTTTATCTAAATACTATAACCTTTGTCTAGAGAGTGACTGGTGCTAGTAAATTTCCTTTGGTTGGCATAGTTGGTGTGGCATCTGTCTTTGAATGTCTGGCCTACATACAGTTCCCCAAACTGACAAGGAATTTTATATACTACTGGTTTCATTATGAGAGTACCATCTTTTACAGAACCAAGTGATGTGTGCCCTCTTGTTGCACATACATCTGACTCAATGACTCTTGGAAAACTTGCCAATATTTAATGAGGCACTACGAACATAAGGCATGAAAGCTATCCTAATAATGAACTTACATGGATAAACATGAAATATTGTAGGGTGTGGAGCAGTGCAGCTTCTTTCTTTCTGTCCAGATGGACATTTTCTGTGCATACACTGTGTACCAATTGAAATTAAGGAAATGTACATAATTAGCTAGTTGTTTATACATGCGAAATGTCAGATCAATCACACTATCTTTATCATAATCAACTACCCATGCCTACTTCAGCAAATGGATAGAAACAATTTTCTGGAAATCTGATTATAAATATCTGGATAGACAGATGCTACAGATAAGAT
Source organism: Schistocerca gregaria (assembly GCF_023897955.1). Taxonomy (NCBI): domain Eukaryota; kingdom Metazoa; phylum Arthropoda; class Insecta; order Orthoptera; family Acrididae; genus Schistocerca; species Schistocerca gregaria. The sequence continues at coordinate 738,732,130 of NC_064920.1, read as the reverse complement.
CCAATAACCTCCCAGTTCCTAAATCTTCCACTGAATTTAGAAGCTCCAAAAGTAACTAAAAGGTTTCAGTTCAAATAATCCATTTTTTTCATGATCTAATCACAATAATGGATCATTGAACTCTAACTACTCCCTCTTTTCTATTAACTTGGTAGGCAACTTTTCCCCATTTGACTTTTTTAATGGGTACATGGAATTTATTTGATCCTTCATCGGCACTTACATACATTCTCAATGCTGCAGTTTAAAGCTTCTATATTTTCTCCTATACAAATCCCTTTTTCATTTCCTACAAAAAGATAAAAAACAATAAAGCTGTTATCAAACCAAACATTGGTCATTGGTTTGATTTGAACACCAAAGCCCCATACTAAGTACGGTCCTAAGTAGTATGCTGAAACCTTCGTCTGACATTTGGACTGACTTACCCAGCCAGTCTAACATGGACACTGAATCATAGTGCAATTTAGCATTTTCTTGTTAACAAACACTACTAGTGGTGACAAAAATACATTACAGATAAAAATGCTAGGACTAACTGGGATGTACAGTGTGTGCCACTACCACTCCTAGTCACTTCTTTCCCTGTCCCACTAGCAAACAGGGCAAGAGGAAAATGACTATCTATATGCCTCCATACAAGCCCTAGTTTCTTTTATCTTATCTTCATGGCCTTTATGTGAAATCTATGTCGACAGCAGTAGAATAGTTCTGCAGTCAGCTTCAAATGCTGTTCTCGAAATTTTCTTGATAGTATTCCTCCAAAGGATTATTGCCTTCCCTCCACAGAGTCCAATTTGAATTCCCGAAGCACCTCCATAATACTAGCAAGTTCTTCGAATCTACAGGTAACAAATCTAGCAGTCCACCTCCTTGATTGCTTCAATGTCTTTTTTTAATTTGATCTGGTGCAGACCCTATACACTCAAGCAGTACCCAAGAACAGTTTACACTAGTGCCCTATATGCAGCCTCCTTTACAGATGAACCGCACTTTGCTAAAATTCTCCCAATTAACCAAAGTCGGGCATTTACTTCAAGTACTGCAATCCTTACGCTCATTCCATTTTATACCACTCTGTGCTGTTAGGCCCAGATCTGTGACTAACGTGTCTGTGTCAAGCAGCACACTACTAATGCTGATTTTCAAACATTATGGTTATGTTTTACCTACTCATCTGCATTAACTTAAATTTTTATACATTTGGAGCTACCTGCCACGCATCATGCCAACTAGAAATTTTGTCTAAGTCATCCTGTTTCCTCCTACAATCATTCAATGACAAAGCCTCCCCATACATCACAGCAAACAAGATGCAGGCTATGTTGTTGGTGTGATAATGGGAATTGACAAGTACACATTTGCTGAAATTGTATTCATTCTGCACTCATGAGTAAACAAACAAGTGAAAAAAATGTAATTAGACTGCAATATCCATTAACTGATGTTTGCGATAATTATGTTTGCATAACTGTTCCACTTGAACACCGAGTATACACTTCTCGGTGACTAGCGCAACATCCGATCGTGTGAGAACAATGGATATGTGGCAAGAACGAAACAAACTTTTTTCCTAATCATGAAGCACTATGTATTTCGTGTATTTTGCAGATACAATGAAGTGAAAGTGCAAATGAACAGAGAGTGCCAAACAAACTTCTGTACGCATAAGGGAGGGACCTTGCATTAACCTCAACCCATGTGGTCCACAGATTGGAGGTACAGAATCCGGAAAAATGCATCTGTTATGTATGGTGGCTCAGTCAAACCGCACTTGCTTTTTGCTGACCCAGGGCAGTGGATGCCACACATTACCAGAATTTTGCCTATCAGTTGGTATGCATGCTGTCGGATATTTGATGTAGCAAATTTGGAATGGCCGTAAGTAGCTCTGATCCATTCACACATTTTTGCACCTCGGTTGTCACAATGAGAACCTCTACCATAAAACAAAATTTTCAAAGGACTTACAGATTTGCGTTTTTACTGGACATTTAAACAAACTTTCTAAGGTTAGCAACTGCAGCAGCTTAATGTTATATGAGGTCTATTTGAAAAGCAAGACCAGTTTGATGTGATGCACCAGAGAAGCAGAAAAATATGGAATCTTTGTATGTTCATAAATATCTCACATGGAGATAACACAAGATTCATATTTTCCACGTGGGAAAATATATCTAAAAACAAAGATGATGTGACTTACCAAACAAATATATATATAAAACCAAAAATGACGTGACTTACCAAACAAAAGCACTGGCAGGTCGATAGACACACAAACAAACACACAAAATTCAAGCTTTCGCCACCAACGGTTGCTTCTTCAGGAAAGAGAGAAGGAGAGGGAAAGATGAAAGGATGTGGGTTTTAATGGAGAGGGTAAGGAGTCATTCCAATCCCAGGAGCAGAAAGACTTACCTTAAGGAGAAAAAAGGACAGGTATACACGCGCGCGCGCCCACACACACACACACACACACACACACACACACACACACACACACACACGTGTGTGTGTGTGTGTGTGTGTGTGTGTGTGTGTGTGTGTGTGTTCTAACAACTGAAAAGAAATTGCATGTAATGGACAAGTTAGAAAATGATGAACCTACAGCAAAACTTTGAGGGTTATGAGAGGATTACAAACAGTGAGATATTACAGAAAAATAAAAAGCCGTAATATTTTTCAACCAAAGTTAACAGCTAGCATAAGTGGCTGAAAACTTCAACTTACACAAAACTAGATGAAGCAATAACATGGTTACAGCAGAAAGACAATGCAGGCTTTCACTGACCGTGCCTACTTCAATTAAAATTTACAGGTTTAAAGGCTATGGTCAATATACAAAACTATTTCCTGATATTTCACCCCCCCCCCCCCCCCCCCCCCCCAAAGTGTAAGAAATGGTCAGAGATCAAGCACTTTATAACTGAAGAGGTTTCCCCAGCTGGAGATGAAACATCAGGAAATAATTTTGTATGCTGACTACTACTTTCCAGCATGGAAGTTCAAACTGAAAAGCAGGAGGAGTTCCCGTAACATGGCCGATATTAATACAGGAAGTGGGATGGTTTCCAGAAACTCTGAAGAAAGAAGGTAAATTTGATATTTCATTCGGATGACTTACTTGATTTACTGAGATGAGATTCAAGAAATTGCCGTTCAACGCTAGAAATTTAATTCTTTAAAAGACACAGCTATTGCAATTTGTGATAAATTCTTCAGTTATATAGCACAGTTTTCTCCCTGAAAGAGTTTACAACACTAACAAAATTGGACTGTACTGTGACTCTACAAACTCCATCCTCTCTGGCTGAAGCACATGCTACTGGATATATAGCCTGAGGAAGAAAGGCTAACAGTTTATTCTGCACACTTTCTTCAGGCAAAAACAAACTGAAGTCGTTCATTATTGGCAAACGGAAAAAAAAAAACAGCTTGTATGCTCAAAGGACTAATGAACTTACCACTTCAGTACATACATTAGAAAGGGGCCTCATAGGATAGTACGATGCTCAGAGACTGCTTCTATTCTAAGTTTGGTCATGTTGTACATGTGTGTTTGGAAGGGAATTGTTTACATGAAAGTGTATTCTTTTACTCTACAAAGCAGCTAGTCATCCTGCAGAAGATGTTTCAGATTATGGAATGATCTTTGAGAAGTACCTTCTACTGTGTGTTACGATCTGCTAATAGACAAAGGCGGTGTCATCAGAGCTGTGAACCATTGTTCATCAAATCTCATGTAACAGTTTGCGCGAAAAAGTTCAGACACAATTAGTTTATGGAAATTCCCCAAAAGTGCTCAAAGCAATTCATGGTAATTGCAACATCTGGGACAGCTTTAATACAGTAAAACTTGCTCAAATCAGCATATGTACAATTCGGAAATCTGCCCAAACGACATAAGTATTTCAGTCTCTATGCTCTCAGTGCACTTTTATATGCTGATTTTATGTAAAAAGTAGAACATGCCTAATGCAGAAACGGAAAGCAAATCTTAGAACATACTTAATAATTCATTGTATAATGCAGAAAAGAGCCTATACAATGGTACCATATACAGTTAATTAGTTATTGATGACTACAAGGATGTTACTTTTAATATTTCTGTTAAGCGGCACAAAACCAAAAAAAGAGGACCAGTGCAGCGCAGTGCTGCTGGTGTGGACCTAAAACCATGCTGCTCTGTGCAACAACGAATAAGTTACGCTCACTGTAGGTACAGTACATCAAAGGAAATGGTTCGTTCATCAGCGCTCTGTTTGTCAGCTTTCTCGTTTTCCTCATTATTGACACATGACTGTAAATAGAGGAACATTGTTGCACATCTACCAACACACTGCTGCAATGTGCGCAGTGAAAGAGGTGGGTATTGTTCCGTTAAACAATGGTTTTGCCCGGCAAGGTCATTATTTTCTGCCAGTTTCAGTTGACTAGTAGCACTTTAAGAGATACAATAACATGATGTCAAATAAATGGTATGTGTCATCAACAGTTAACAAAAAGATTAATGTAATTGTTGGGAGTGAGAAAGACAAATTCTCTGTGCACAAAATTATGTTCCGTTTCAGATGCAGTAAAACACAAATTTATGAAACTTTAAGAAACATGGATAACGTTCTGGATGAAAGAGAATGGACAGATGACAAGAAAGGCGAAGGAGACTGGAAATGAAGAAATTAATGAAATAGTGTGGGAATGGTTTGTAAGTGCGTGGGCAAAAAACTTACCTTTATCTGGACCCATGTTGCAGAATGAAAGTCGCTAAAGGGCTTGGAATTATGGACTTCAAGACATCCACAGGATGGCTGGACAGTTTTGAAACACACAATATCGTGTGGAATCAATAATGTGGGGGAGCTAAGAATGTGCAGGAAGTATAGAAACAGAATGGAAGACAATACGTCCAACTTAATTGTGAATTATGACCCAAAAGACATGTTCAATGCTGATGAAATGGGACTGTTTTATCACGCTCCACCTTCAAAATCACTAAGAATTCGAGGTGAAAAGTTCACCAGTGGATAAGAGTCCAAGGAAAGACTCGCTGTGTGGAAACACGTTAGTTGAAATGGAGAAGCCCCTGGTGACTGGAAAGGCAGCAAAACTGCATTGTTTCAAAAACATTTACATCAGTAAGCTTCCAGTCACATGGTGAAGCAATAAAGAGGCATAGTCTTACGGATAAATGGCTGGGCTCTTTCAATGCCAAAATGAAAAAATTAAATCACCAAGTTCTCCTTTTCCTAGACAATGCAACCTGCCACCTGATAGTATCATCATCTAATGCAAAATTGGCTTGGTTCCCTCCAAATTCAACCAGCCTCACACAACCTATGACCTGAGGGTTATTTACACATTCAAGTGTCATTATACGCGATTACTGATGCAATCTCTTACTCTTAGTGTTGAAGAAGCCGAAAATGCGTTTGCTCTTGCACGGCCTGTCTTGGATGCAGTAAATTGGATTGGCTTGGCAGTAAAGGAAATAAAACCCCAAACTGTCACCAAGTGCTTCAACAAAGTGTGGATTGGGGGTCAAGAGCAAGACACTTCTGAGGCCATCGAAGTTCCAGAAAATGCAGCCACTATTGCTGAATTAATGAAAATACGAAACGTTTCATGTAGTGCAGATGATTACATTCAAAGTGATGACTTTCGGTCAACTCACGCCACTTTCACCTCAGCAACAGATTTAATAGAAATCCGCAACACAAAGGATAATGAAGAAGAAACAAAGGAAGAAGATGAGGAGCAAAATGATGTTCCTAGAAAAACTAATATGCCTGAAGAAGCCATTGCATGCATAAACGATGTTATGACAATTTGTATAACGCACAAATTCTCCCAACTTGTTGAAACTATTGTACGGTGCAAAACATTGCCTAGAAAAACAATTTTAAACAGGAAATTAAAACAAGTTTCCCTCACTGATATGTGGCAAAAAATGTGAAATGTAAAGCAAATAGCAAATAAACATGGGAATAGTATGTATGTACATACAATAATAAATGAATTCTAAGTTCAAGTAAAAATATAGAAATGCCATGTTATTTATCAATTAGTAACAGTCCAGTATTCTACTGTCCAATATACAGTAAATGAACATATACCATGCTGAAGTGAAAGTACATAAATACAGTATGCACATAATTAAAAATTTTTACTGTACTTTTGTGCATGATACTTGACAAATTTTACATAGCCCAAAACTCACGTTTTGTGTAATCCGGAAACTTGCCAATTTGGAAAATTATTTTAGTCACTGGCAAATTCCATTTTGAGCAAGTTTTACTAGATTACAATAGTTCATTCATCGAAGAAAATAGCAACAGCCTCTGCCGAAATTGACACTGAAAGTTAGTGTAATCAAGAAAGTGGTACTACTACTTGTCCAACAATCTTGTGAAACAAATTTCTGGTTGTTAAGGCATATTTGTAGATGATGAAAACATCTGTGATTGTGTTATAAAGTGATACCTACAAACTGAGAGATGCTAATGATGCAGATATACAGTTTGTTCTTTAGAGGAGTGAAAGCAAGGCAACTGAGGAACCCATTTATATGCATTTCACAGCACTGAAATGTAGCTATCTGTTATCAGAGTATGCACCACAAGATTTGTTTGACTATACTGATGTTTACACTCTATGGAAAATGAGAATCGTCATCAGGAAAAATGTGAATGAAAAACAGAAACAGATAAAAATTGGACAATAACTTCCTGAAAGCGAACTGAAAGCATGGGACACAAAATACAGCATATCTTAAGTGTAGTAGGATAACCAGGAACTTTGTGCAATGCATATTCATATTTGTCTACAGAATGAACTGCAAATAATGTGGAGCCTTACTATTCATCAAAATCAACTAGCTCTTCGCTTTACACAGCACCAACTATATACAAAAATTTTATGAGTGATACAAGTCAACTGTGAAGCTATCACAATGCTGAAAATGGCACTACAACTTTGCATACCATTTTCAAAAGATGCTAACATACCTGAACATTTTTTTTAGTGTCTGTTGCCCCACCATATGTTGTAGCATTATAGAAATTTGTGCAGTGGCACGCTCCACAGCTGATACACAGTCAGCACTTGAGGTAGCTAAGGCATCGCTAACAACTCTATAGTATTCTGAAACAAACATGTTGGAATTTAGATTTTACATTAATTTTTAACATGAAATGAGGAAATCTTAACTAAAAACTCCAGATACTGCAAAATGAAAAATCACCACACTGTTTAAAATTGACAATTTTAAAGTGATAGCCAGTCTTAAAAATAACATCTGCAAAATCGACATTGGCTCATACTCTATTAAAATCATATACCATACCTCTCATCCAATACTCATCCTTTTCTAACTATTGACACTGAAAATTTCTAGTAGGAATTAAATATCTGAGTGTAATCCTAAGAAAAATAGCAACTTATGTCTCAGAAGAAGGAAAAACTGATGAGTCCAAGGCCTCATACAAACAGTTACAGGATACAATAAAAATCAGATTTTACTTACGGGAGATCACAATGAAAGACTTGCAAATATACCAATTCCAAAAACAGCTGTCACATTTGGAGAATACATATCCAATCAAAAAAGAAAAGAGTCAGATTTTGCTACTTTTTATCATTTAAAAATTACCAACAGTTTCTTTAGGAGGAAAGAAATACACAAATTTACCTGGTCAGCAAGAGGATATACACTATTATAGATTATATAATAACAAAAGAGGGATTTCCTGGACAGGTTTCAGATACCAGTTTTTTGAGGAGTGAATATTGAATGAGATCACTTCTTATTGGTATCGATATCTGACATCTATGCAAAATAGAGATAATCGAAGAAAACACTTAAGGATCAAAGAAAACAATTAAGAATCAAAAAGAAGAATAGGTTCTTCAAGTTTACCTTTTAGAAGATACCAGCACATGAGATCTGTATCAAAAATTGTTAACAAGAAACTATCAAATTCAGAAACAGTAGAAGACTTGAACGAAGAATGGAAAAACTTAAAAAAGCCCTATCAAATATAGATAACTAGGTTTGGGGAAGAGAGGGAACTACAGGAAGTATCGAGGAGTGAGGATTTGAATGAGAGAGACAGAAAAAGCAATTATAGAACAACAAGAAACTTTCAAGATCTACATATATAATCCCACAAATGAAAAATATACTGAATATAAAGAGAAGAGTAATAATGAGAAATGCATAACTCGGAAAGTGCATGCAGAATGATGGGAACATTTTACTGGTAATATACAGTATGATTTACATGGCACACAAACTATTGCTTATAAAGTGATGAAACTATTCAACAGACTAGAAAATGATCATATAAAAGTTAATAATATAGGAGAGAATGAATGCATAGCTCATTATAAAAGTTTGTGGTATGATGATACCTGAACTAAATGATGCCAAAGCCATGGACAATATTGATATGAGAGGAACGACGGACACTATAAAATCCACTAAAAATAGGAAAGCCACTGGTTCACATGGTATTAATAGGGACTTTGCAAGTGTGGATGGTTATTCCTGGATCGATAGTTAATAGATATTGGGGAAATGAGGGAAGTACCAAATGGCTGGCTGAGAGTTAAAATAATATCTATCTTTCAAAAGGACGATAGAACTACATAACGTAACTATCACAGTATAAGCCTCCTGGATTCAGCCTATAAATTACATGCCAAAATCCTGAAAGCAAGACTTAAAAATATCATAGAAAAATTAGTTCTGAAGAACAATCAGGCTTTATAAAGGTTATAGAAAAGGGATGAGAGTTCAATTGGGAAACCCATCTCTCTTTTATGGATTTCGAGAAAGCTTTCGATAATGTGAATAGAGAAATTCTATGGAACGTCATGGCTGAATGAAGTTATGCATCTCACCTTATAAATGCTATTAAGAGCTAATACACAAACACTGAAATTATTATAGGTATGTGAAATATAACAACAAAACCAATGAACACAAACAAAGCAGTACAACAAGGATGCTCTATTTCTCAAAGTATATGAAGTTATCAGCAAATGGAAAATGTTGAACGTAAATAGAGTTCTTTTAGATCATAGCACTAGATTCATGTAATTTTATATGCATACGACATTACTCTGATTACAGAGAACAAATCTGGCCTTCTAATGGGAATCCATAAGTTGCACCAGATAGCCTCAAAAAACAACCTAACATTGTGAGTAGATAAAATGAAAGTGACGGCATATCAGGGCAGACAATCAGTAAGATCTAAAACAATCTTGAGTAATAAAATCTTGGAGCAAGTTGAATATTTTAAGTACCTAGGATGCGACACCACTTACAAATATAACCATGATGTGGGTCACAAATTAAATATAGCAGTACTAATATATATGTACTTATGGAAGTGGGCAACAACAAGACACCAACACAGTAGAAAACTGGCTCAAGAAATGAGACTTCTATGGAGAGTGGAAGGATGCAATGAGATAGGTATGGTAACAGGAAATTTGGTTAATACCTGAAGTGAAGAAATAGAAGAAGAAATTTCATCAACAGTATCAGTACTAAGAGATCAGTCAATTTTACAGCAAGATTTATTTTTATTCCCTCCCTCCCTCTCTCTCTCTCTCTCTCTCTCTCTCTCTCTCTCTCTCTCTCTCTCTCTCTCGGGTGTAAAACAAGGAAATGGTAATGGAGCAAAAGTTATTACAAATTTATTTTCAGCAAGTCCATATTTAGGAAGAGATTCACCTCACTGAATTTAAGGATGATTTGCCAAAGATGATGAAACATTAAATCAATTTTTACATCCACCACAGTTGCAATTCATTTATTCTTTTTATACCAAACAAGATCAAATAACTCCTTAAGTACTACATGGAGATATTGCAAAATTTCGATTCCATTCTTATTTTACATTAAGGACTTATTTACATTTGTATTAATAACATCATTATTTTCAATGCAATAGGGTCTGCAGCTGGGATGAATTTTTTGAATGATTTCTTGAAGCCTTCAGCTGCCATTTTCTTTATTTCCTGTATGATTGTACAATTTTGACCTTAGGCCATTTTCAAGTATTTTATGGATACTTGAAAATGGCCTAAAGCCGAAATTGCACAATCGAAGAGAAAGTGGCAGCTGAAGGCTTCAAGAAATCATTCAAAAAAGAAACATCATTATTAATTAAAAAATGATTGTTGTTGTTGTGGTCTTCAGTCCAGAGACTGGTTTGATGCAGCTCTCCATGCTACTCTATCCTGTGCAGTCCTTTTCATCTCCAAATAACTACTGCAACCTACATCATTCTGAATCTGCTTAGAGTATTCATCTCTTGGTCTCCCTCTATGATTTTTACCCTCCACGCTTCCCTTCATCACTAAATTGGTGATCCCTTGATACCACAGAACATGTCCTACTAGTCTAGACAAGTTGCGCCACAAATTTCTCTTCTCCCCGATTCTATTCAGTACCTCTTCATAACATGATTAACTGTTACTTATTTTCTAGGAGAGCCACATACTTTTGTGCCAACAAATTTCTTGTAACTCCAGTTGATATTCAACCAGAACAATACAACTTACTTGCTGATGCTATTTTACAATCAATTCCAAATAAGTTAGGAGGTGTTATTGCTTTATTTTTATCAATCATAATTCTAATAATTATACAATTTTACAATAAATCACCTTGCAAGGTATTCAATTTTATCTTATTAATCAATCATAGTTGTAGTGCTACAACTATTAACATGGGCCAGAAAGTGACCAGTTGAAGAACCTTATATCATAACAGGACACATTATAACAATCATTTATTTTATCTATTTCCTTAGTAGTGTTCATGTAACAAATGCTTAAGATAAATTAATGGGGAATAAATCAACAATAAACCTGACAATTTATAAAATCAAATGTATTACAAATACCAATTAAAATAATTAAAGACAATGAAATCAAAATAATATAACTACATATGGAAGAGTTTGAGCAACAGAATGTAAATAACCTAATAAAACATAATTTAAATTTGATGATCAACCAGCAGTTTTTACAGTATAAACACCTAATCTAACATACCATTAAAAAAAGATAGATAAAAAAACCATACGATAATGAATACATATAAGACAAATAAAGAAAAAATTACCCAAAAACCTACGGAAACTATCAAATTATAAAGAGCACAAAAATAATAAAGTAAATAATTTGACATAATACGAACAGGTTCCTCCTTACAAATTAATTTAGTTTTATCACTAAAATGTTTAGGAATATCAACAAACCTTAACTTACCATGATCCTTTCAAATCTGGATACAACTTCAAACCTTTCATTTTAACAATGTTAAACAGCTACAGTAATTAAAACACAAATAACTAAAACAATAAAATTTATAATAAATATAAACAAATCATAAAATATCAATACAATTCGTAGACCTACATAAATGAGTTCTTAATTCAATGTGTTACTTTTAAAAATTATTAATAAATTTTAATCAAAAATGTAAAATTACCCTACCCACATATTCAATTCATATTAATGTGAGTACGTACAACTTGGGACAGAAACTGATATGGCTCACACTGTACATAAGAAATTAAATGTTCAAACACCTAATTACTGTGCTCCTGTACCAAAAATTTGTCTTAATCCGATGCTTATGTCAAAATCTCCTTCACTGATAAGAACTCTTGAAAACAATTACGCTGCTATTGGCATAGTAAATTACTCTTATCAATGTAAATTAATTTCTATTAATTAATATTAATTGTTAAATAGTGAAGAGAGCAGTTATTCTTCATAAGACCCCAACAAACATTATCATTAAGTATAGAATACTCAAAAAAGCTATGTAAAAATAAACGGTTTTCTCAATCTACAGGAAAATTTAGATGTTTTATCTCAAAAGTTAAATTCTAAAATTTATTATTAGACAATTTCTCGACAACCCAATCATTCCAGAACCTAATTAAGAAACCAATAATTATGTTACCTTTTTACAGTGTAAATATAATGGCTCTAAATCTTCGTCAGTGAGCAGGCCAGACCTCAAAATATTATCAAGAAAACATATTTCTGACAAACAGGTGAAAATCAAATTTGCCTAGTTACTTACAATATACTAACAATAATCCTGTTGTGAACAAAATAAATATACTAATATCATCATTATCACAAAAATTAAGAAATCAAATTTAGCATTTAAATAAATAACTAAAGTAATTATAAAATCAAATTTAAATATGATGAATTAAAATGTGATCTTAAAGGTGGCATGTTTAAAATTTACTATTCTATTCAAAGTTAATTAAATTATAAGTTAGCTTTAGACATTACATCCTACAGAATAAATGAGTTAATATTTCTGCCTAAAAAAATAAATTTTGTCCTTAAAAATTACATATCTTAGAAAACCATTAACAATTCATTTCTACTCAATAACAATGATAACTATAATTAATTGTAAATTGATTTTATTCAAGATAAGTAAATAAATACTAAAATTTTTATAAACACTGATACAAAAGGTAGAATAAATAATATTTACTTTAATGAACTGAAATAAATATTTCATAATCAACTTACATCATAATAAAAATAAACTGTAATATAAAAGAATCAAGTCTACAAAATTAACTATCAATAAAAAATAAACAAAAGCTTAATATAATGTAATCAATAACTAAGATACCCTGATTTGCACAGAATAATTTCCATTGTAAGTAAATTAAGTTATAGCTTGAAACTCTTCTAAAATACACTTTCCAATATATCTACATTATTACCTGTCTAAAACAGTTTTAAATAGAATAATAAATAGTGAGAATGGGCAATGTGTACACACCTCTCAGCCAAATCAGTTAAATTAACTAAAATTCTTATCAAAACCCTCTTCATTAAAAAAGTTAATCAAATCCATTATGAATAAAAAAAAATCTATTGCAACCCACCTCCTCTTAATTATATGCTTCACCTTGAGCATACATATTTCATAAGTTTTAATATTCTTAAAAGATTTTGTGAGAACAGAGAAATACAAACAAATAAATTACATAAAGTCAAATAATGTAAAGTTTTTGATCACCTATTATCAATTAGAGGATAGGTTCCTCTGAATGGAATGTGATATCACAAACTTCATTGGGTTTTAAGACTTTAACTAACTGCACCATGGTAAGTACAAGTAACACTTAAAAATAGCAATATTAGGGCAGCTGCTACTCATCTCATAGCAAAGATAGTGAGTCACAGATAGGCACAACAAGAAGATTCGCAAACAAGTAAGCTCTCCGCCGAAAAGGCATTCATCGGAATTAGACAAAACACGCGCGCGACACACACACACACACACACACACACACACACACACAGTCTCTGGCTGCTGAGGCCAACCTCGGAAGTCAGAGAAACTGTGGTCTGTGTGTGTGTGTGTGTGTGTGTGTGTGTGTGTGTGTGTGTGTGTGTGTGTGTGTTTTTAACTCCAATGAAGACCTTTCTGGCTGAAAGCTTACTATTTTGACAGTCGTTTTGTTGTGCCTATCTGCGATGTGACGTCTCTGCTATACCGTGAGTAGCAACTACCTTTTTCTACTACTGTCATTATTCCATCCTGGAATTTTCCATTGTTTGACTTAAAATAGCAGTGATCTTAGTTTTTTTTTTATTTTAACAGAATCATAGAGCCACACATTTTTTAATTTCACGTTATAAATTCATAATTTTACTCCAATATTATACATAATTGCTTTAATCAATAATATTTACTTGTATTATTATTATCATTATTATTCTTGATTGTTATAATTATTTTTGATTGTTATAGTTATCATTGTACTACTGTTATAAACTCTATTTTTTTTCTTTAACATCAATACTGCATAATACGTTATATGTCCTTAATGTTCTGTAGAAACTGTAACTCATTCAATCTGAGTATGCCAGGTTAGGTGTAAGAGAGGGCCTGAAGGCCCTAATCTTGCCAGGTAAAATAAATACATAAATAAATAATAAATTAGTAGCACAATTGCAGCTGCTAGCACCAATTATGTTGATTCTAAAACAACTGCTAATTCCACGATTAACAAATAATTAAATCAAATCACTGTAAAAAAGAATATTTACTATAACACATCTTGCATATAACACAGAGAAAAGGTGAGTGAAACTTTTGGAAAATTTGATAGTTTCTTAATAGTTAAACATAATTAATTTACAAAACCAGATACATATTAAAAAGGATCTTGAAGAAACAAAAAATTCAGAACAGAATCACCTTATGACCATAACAGGGACAGGTCTTGCATCTAGGTCTATTACAGGAGTATGAGCCATGAGGTAAGAGATTGGGAGCAGGGGTTATGTAAGGATGGATGAATATATTTTCGTCTTCTGCTATTGTCGCTTCCTCAGATTTCATTTCATTTTCCCCCTTGTGCATCCATTTTGTCCTTTTCATATTTTTCACGTGTATTTGGGTGTATTTTTGCATAATTTTTCAGACGTAATTCTCCTTTATTACGTAATTTTTTGTATTTTTTGCACCACCATGGATCCTTGTGCCCTCTATCTGTGTCCATACTGTTCCTGCTCATGATATCCCCCTTAATGGCCTTACCATCAAATTACTCATCTCTGATTGCCACCCCTCCTTCCACAATGACCTCCACCTGTTCAGATATCACCAATGCTTAGCCCTCACCAACATAGTCCTGTGAAACCATATCAACCAATCCCAATCCTCCTTGTAGTATCTTCTCTCCTTCTGCAAAATTCTCTTGCTATGTAATCCCAATTTCCTGGAACCCATAACACACATTGAAACTCTTGCCCTGCAGGAACTTGAGCAACATGCACAACACCACCTCAAAAAGCTCTCCATCCTGCTCACTTTTCCTATTCTCACATCAGAGTACCACTGTCCACCACCTCTACAATAACTTCCAAACCTCCCCCACATCCCCACATAGCTGACAAATCCTGTCTCACAGACCTACTACACTCACCCCACCCTCCAAAACTCCCTCGCACCACCCTACAGAACCCAGGACTTAAACAGACCCGTAACACAGTCATGAATCTTTCCTCCTGAAGCCTTAGTCCCACAGAAATATCAACCCTTTCCAAAGGCCTCACCGTTTGCCCCACTCCCGAATTCAATCATGCAGGACTAGTTAAAGACTTTCTCTCCTTTTCCCAGTCCCTACAGTGGAAACACTTTTTCCCCACCAACCCGGCCAATCAGACTCAACCAAAGACCAATACTGAACCCTGTTTAACTCGGTTCGCTCCTCCATCCAACCATGATCTGCCCCCACTGCCTCCAAACCACCCCGTTAGCTTTCCAGAATTTCTTAACCTCTCCTTGCCTCACCATAATTCCCCAAATCCCTCAACATGCAAACTAACCTTACATTTACAAAAAGAACTGCAGTCCACCGTCTAAAAACTGATCCTGACCTTATAATCCCACCTGCACTCAAAGGCTCCGCCACTGTTGTTTTGAACCGTAAGGATTACATGGCGGAAGGACTCCGTCAGCTGTCAGGTGTTTCCTACAAACCTTGCCACAGTGACCCCATTCCAGTAGTCCATCAGGATTTCCAGTCACTACTCAAATCCTTAAGCCCATCCCAGAGCCTCCCTCCAGAGTCCATCTGTCTCCTTACTCTATATGCATCCTAAAGTCCATAAACCCATCCACCCAGGATGCCCCATTGTTACTGTGCCCCCACTGAGAGAAACTCTGCTCTCGTAGACCAACACCTTCAAGCTATTATACAGAACCTGTCGTCCTATATAAAAGATACCAACCATTCCCTCCACTGACTCTCCACAGTTCCTATCCCTTTACCACATGGTGCCCTACTCGTCACGATTGATGCCACCTCCCTGTACACTAACATTCCTAATGCCCATGACCTTACTACTATCTAACACTACCTTTCCAGATGCCCTATGGATTCCAAACCAACAACCTCCTTCCTAGCCTCCAAGACCTACTATATCCTCACCCACAATTACTTCTCCTTTGAAGGCATTACCTACAAACAAATCCACGGTATGGCTATGGCACCCACATGGCACCATCCAATGCCAACCTATTCATGGGCCATCTAGAGGAATCCTTCATAAAAACCCAGAATCCCAAACCCCTCACCTGGTTCAGATTCACTGAGGACATCTTTGCTATCTGGACTGAAGGTGAGGACACCCTATTCACATTCCTCCAGAACCTCAACAACTTCTCCCCCATTTGATTCACCTGGTCCTACTCAACCCAACAAGCCACTTTCCTGTCCACATCACATATGGATACATCAGTACCTCCATCCATATCAAACCTAATAACCATCAGCAATACCTCCACTTTGGCAGCTGCCACCCGTTAAATACCAAGAAGCCCCTTCTGTACAAACTAGCCACCTGTTGTTTTCGCATCTGCAGTGATGAGCAGTCCCTCTCTGAATATACTGAGGGTCTCACTAATGCCTTCACTAACCATAATTATACTCCCAACCTTGTACAAAAATAAATTTCCCATGCCTTATCTTTCCAGTCTCCCACCACCTCCCAAAGTCCCACAGTCCGGCCACAGAGAAGCATTCCACTCTTAACTCAGTACCATCCAAGACTGGAACAACTGAATTACATTCTCTGCCAGGGTTTTGATTACCTCTCATCGTGTCATGAAATGAGGAAATGTCCTGTACACTATCCGTCTCACCCCTCCTACAGTGGTATTCTGCCATCCACTGAACCTACACAATATACTTGTCCATCCTTACACAACCCCTGCTCCCAATCCCTTAACCTCATGGCTCATACCCCTGTAATAGACCTAGATGCAAAACCTGTCCCATACATCCTCCTACCACCACCTACTCCAGTCCGGTTACTAACATCACCTATCCCATCAAAGGCAGGGCTACCTGTGAAACCTGTCATGTGATTAACAAGCTAAGCTGCAACCACTGTGCTGCATTCTATGTAGGCATGACAACCAACAAGCTGTCTGTCTGCATTAATTGCAACCGACAAATTGTGGCCAAAAAACAAGTTGACGCCCTGTTGCTGAACACACTGCCACAAATGATATACCTCATCTCAATGACCGTTTCACAGCCTGTGCCATATGGATCCTTTCCACCAACACCAGCTTCCATGAATTGTCCAGGTGGGAACTTCCCCTGCAATACATCCTATTTTTTCCCCTGCAATACATCCTATTTTCCCGTAATCCTCCTGGCCTCAACCTTCGTTAGTCACTATCCTCACCATTCCAGCCCCCTTTCTGTTCCCATTCCAGCACCACATAGCCGTAATTTCACCGCCACATCCAATCTTTTAATTTCTTTTTACTTCTCTCCTTTCCACTACTTACCCCCCCCCCCCCCTCCCACTCCCCAACTTCGCTCCTGCCCTCCATCTAAACTGCAGCACTTCACTGTCTCCCCCTACCCAACCTAGGTTCCTCGTTACTCCCACCCAGTCGCCACTACCATCATGCACTGGTGCTGCTGCTCGCAGTGTGGTTTCAGTTGTCGGAGACTGCAGACGTGTGTGGAAGTTGCATTTGCGTGTGTGCGTGTCTGTATGTGTGTCTATTTCTGACAAAGGCCTTAATGGCCAAAAGCTATAATTGTGTGAATCTTTTTGTTGTGCCTATCACGACTCAGCATCTCAGCTATATGGTGAGTAGCAACTATCCTTGTCTAATATTGTTAGTCATTTTCCATTGTTTGATTTTATTTTTATTCCTGTTAAAACAGATTCATTATACAGTAAAACCCTGAATTAGTTAACCACTTTTAAGGAAATTCTACTTTTAACAAATATTTCTGCTTGATGCAGAGCAATTGTTATAAGAACGATGTAATCCCTCCCCACTTTTAATGAACCCTGCTTTAGGAAAAGTTCCACTTTAAAGGGATAAACACAATACATTCTGCAAATTAAAATCTAATTTTAATGTGAATCCTAACATGTCCAAGAGAGTTTCCGATTTCTTTTAGTTTCACACACGTCATACTTCATATTGTGTGATGGCAGTAAATGGTAAGTGATTCTTCTGATCAATAAACAACTATCTAATTCCCTTGTAATGATGCGAGAGAATGTGTTTAAAAAATTGGAAGTGATTTCTGTACTTCCAACCATGCAAACATCGTCAAGTGAACTGACATCACAGTTAATGACACTACCAAGCATGAGTCAAAAGGTATAGCTGTTTATTGTTGTATTTACCAATTTTATTTTTGTGGAGTTATGGTCTGCAAATATAGAAAGCTTACAATTCTGCAAAATTCGATGAATATCTAAGACGCTGAAGACAGTCTTAACATAAAACTTTCTCATAAGGTAAATAAATATGATTTGGTGCTCTCTTAATTGTGCAGCATATTTAAAAACGAAGAACCATTTTGGACCGCTGAAGCTAGTGGTTCTTCTGGATATAATGGATATATGGAGGCTGCAACCTCTCTCCACTGTTGTTCATATTATTTATGGATCATTTGCCTTTAAATATGTCTGCTTGTGTCTGTGTATGTGCGGATGGATATGTGTGTGTGTGTGCGAGTGTACACCTGTCCTTTTTTTCCCCTAAGGGAAGTCTTTCCGCTCCCGGGATTGGAATGACTCCTTACCCTCTCCCTTAAAACCCACACCCTTTCATTTTTCCCTCTCCTTCCTTCCTTCCTGACGAAGCAACTGCCAGTTGCGAAAGCTCGTAATTTTGTGTGTGTGTTTGTGTGTTTTGTTCATGTGCCTGTCTGCCGGCGCTTTCCCGCTTGGTAAGTCTTGGAATCTTTATTTTTAATATATTTTTCCCATGTGGAAGTTTCTTTCTGATTCCAAGACTTACCAAGCGGGAAAGCGCCGGCAGACAGGCACATGAACAAAACACACAAACACACACACAAAATTACGAGCTTTCGCAACTGGCAGTTGCTTCGTCAGGAAGGAAGGAAGGAGAGGGAAAAATGAAAGGGTGTGGGTTTTAAGGGAGAGGGTAAGGAGTCATTCCAATCCCGGGAGCGGAAAGACTTCCCTTAGGGGAAAAAAAAAGGACAGGTGTACACTCGCACACACACACACATATCCATCCGCACATACACAGACACAAGCAGACATGTGGAAGTTTCTTTATATATATATATAAAAGAATATTCATATGAAGTTATTGTCTGTTCTACGAGATTATGGAATAGGAGGCAAACTTTTGCAAGCAATTAAAGGTCTTCACATGGATAGTCAGGCAGCACTTAGAGTTGACGGTAAACTGAGCTCATGGTTCAGAGTAGTATCAGGGGTAAGACAAGGCTGCAACCTCTCTCCACTGTTGTTCATATTATTTATGGATCATATGTTGAAAACAATAGACTGGCTGGGTGAGATTAAGATACGCAAACACAAAACAAGCAGTCTTTCATATGTGGATGACCTAGTTGTGATGGCAGATTCAATTGAAAGTTTGCAAAGTAATATTTCAGAGCTAGATCAGAAATGTAAGGACTATGGTATGAAGATTAGCATCTCCAAAACGAAAGTAATGTCAGTGGGAAAGAGATATAAACAGATTGAGTGCCAAATAGGAGGAACAAAGTTAGAACAGGTGGACGGTTACAAGTACTTAGGATGCATATTCTCACAGGATGGCAACATAGTGAAAGAACTGGAAGTGAAGTGTAGCAAAGCTAATGCAGTGAGCGCACAGCTACAATCTACTCTCTTCTGCAAGAAAGAATTCAGTACCAAGACTAAGTTATCTGTGCACCGTTCAATCTTTCGACCAACTTTGTTGTATGGGAGTGAAAGCTGGGTGGATTTAGGTTACCTTATCAACACGGTTGAGGTTACAGATATGAAAGTAGCTAGGATGATTGCAGGTACTAGTAGATGGGAACAATGGCAGGAGGGTGTACACAATGAGGAAATCAAAGAAAAACTGGGAATGAACTCTATAGATGTAGCAGTCAGGGCGAACATGCTTAGATGGTGGGGTCATGTTACACGCATGGGAGAAGCAAGGTTACCCAAGAGACTCATGGGTTCAGCTGTAGAGGGTAGGAGGAGTCGGGGCAGACCAAGGAGAAGGTACCTGGATTCGGTTAAGAATGACTTTGAAGTAATAGGTTTAACATCAGAAGAGGCACCAATGTTAGCACTGAATAGGGGATCATGGAGGAATTTTATAAGGGGTCTATGCTCCAGACTGAATGCTGAAAGGCATAATCAGTCTTAAATGATGATGATTATTATGATGATGATAATGTTTTGAAATGGTATCAAAGAATAATGAAATGGCAGCATTCCTATAAGCAGAAACATGCTATAAAAGAAGGCTCATGAATCACCCTGCAGATTGGTGTGGAAAATTTCAACGAGTTGAATGGATGGTTGATTGTTTTAAAAAAAAATGTGAGGCTGTGGATGTAGAAAGAGTAAACTAGTGGAAGAACATCACTTTGCTGTAGTTGATACAGGGTTATGAATGAAGAGAAAATTTTAACGCAGATGAAACTGGCATCTTTTATAATTTACTTTTTGTAAAATGTATTAATTTAAGGGGGAAAAATGCCACATAGGTAATAAAAGTAAAGAAACAATGACTGTGCTATTGTACATAAATAATAACGAGAGTGAAAAGCTGCCTCCACTAAAAACAGGAGAATTTGAAACTCCCAGGTGTTTCACAAACATCAAAAGATTACCTTGTACTTACAAGTGCAACATGGATACCTGCATGATATCAAATCTTTTCAAGGTTTCAGGCATGCCAAGGTGTGAGCAAGCAGGGAGGCAATAGTACTTTTTATCGACTGATGCCCTGTGCACCCCAAGCAAATAGCATTTCTGAGGAATATAGATGTTGCGTTCCTACCTCTGAACTCCACAAATCATCTGCAGCCTCTGGACCTAAGCACAGTACACTCTATTAACACCACATAAAAGGTAGCAGTTGTGGAGAAGTCAATTTCATTTCTTGAGAGGAAGAAAGTGATGAGATTCAACATTGTACAGGCAGGGCCGGCTCTTGGGAGGTAGTCACCTATACTACCACAAAGGATGGCAAGTTTTTGGGGTTGGCAATATCTCCAAAAGTATAAAATAAAAAAGACAGTGAATTTTTTATAAATGAAAAAATGTGAGAATAAATATAAATCATTCATAAAATCTAGAGTCTTACTGGAAACTATGTATGGTATTGTGAAACAGATGACAAAAGAAGTGCTGAAGCTGGTCACCTTGGTTGCATCTATCAAAATACCAAAGAGTCCAACTGGCAGTGTGGGTGCTGGAGCTGATCACCTTGGTTGTGTCTTTCAAAATAAAGACTGCAACTGGCAGTATTGGCAATTGTATTTCAATTATGCACTTACACAACACTTGAAATACACCTACATCAACCTGAAATCTCCTACTGAAGGAAAAGGCTTCATGATCAAGAAATAAAAATAAATGTCAGCATATGATGGTCTAACAATTCCTTAAATACCTACAGGTTTTTTTCGCTAAGCGAAACACTTTGCAATAAATAGAGAAAGAATAAGTAAACTGTGCACTGCCTAGCATATGACAGAGTCTTTTGAATCCAGAGATGATGTGATTAAAGGGGTGTTTAGATGTGGAAAGATGTATGACATCCCCCCCCCCCCCCCCACCACCACCACCACCACCACCACCACCACCACTTCCTCTCCTTTAGATCGTATGTACCACCACTTCCTCTCCTTTAGACCTCATGTTAATACCATTTACACTGCTCTTCTTCTCATGGTCCTCTAGATTAATTTTTTCTGCCTTGCCCGTAACCAAGTTTCCCTCATTCCCTTTTTGTTCTCCATGCTGAATCTTTAATTATCAGTTATTAATATTCGAGACAATACACAGAAAATTGTCAAACCTTATTTTGTAGGCGAAACAATAGAAAATCACGAACTGCTTATCCAGTTTTGCCATACTGCATACTGTTTGCATTCCAACAACTTTATTTAGAATACAACTGTTACTTTTGGCTACAATAAATGAAAATGATCATAAATCATGGTCATGGCATGACATTTGATCATAGATGTTTTTCATTTATGTAATACGGACACACAAAATAGACACTGGCGATTTATACACTTTTTTCAACAGATAAAACATTTATATGTAAGACACTCACTCCCCTGTCACTTTCCACTTTGCATACCAAAAGTGACAATGATACCATCAACGACGCTGTTCTCAGCTGTGTTGGGTTGCTACAGGTCTCACACCATACGCTTCCCTCTGCTCAGGGAATGAGAAAAGTGAACAGATTTGAATTATGTACTCTGCGAGTGACATAACTTAATTTTGATCACACAATTAATTTTGGATTTATAAGCCAAAATGTATTAAAATGTAAATATTTTTAACTTCTAATAATTTTTTCATAATGTGGGGCCACAGTCATAACATATTTCTTTAAAGACAGTACCGCCATTAGACTGTTTTTATTTGCAGTGTTACACTTACACGATCAGGATTTCGGCTTCAAAGTGCCATTATCAAGTGTTTTAATGTTATGCAGTGCCTAAGATGGCATAATATCGTATTTAAAATACACTGTTAGACACATTGTTTAAGGGTCAATATTTCTGGTAAAAGCATACTGCTTTGTTTTCTAGACTCAAGAGGGTATACTCACTGATAAAACAAAGCAGTAGGCTTTTACCAGAAATATTGACCCTTACACAATATGTCTGATAGTGTTTTTTAAATACGACAGTATGCCATCTTAGGCACTGTACAACATTAAAACACTTGATAATGACACTTGGAAGCCGAAATCATGATCATGTAAATGTAACACTGCAAATAAAAATCAGTCTAAAGGCAATACTGACTTTAAAGAAATATTTCACTTCTGTTTCACTGACCGGCATCCCATACCTGGCTCTGATCTTAAAGATATATACATTTACAAAAGATGTAGAGTAAGTGTGCTATGTTAAACAAAGACACAAGAATGACACCTTGAACAAGGTTGATTATGTCCGAAAATGCAAGGAGGTGGAAGATAGGGGGTGTCAGCACTTGAAAATTCTGCCTTGTCTGCAGGCTATGCATTTGTTTGTTGCCAGATTGTGTTAAATTGTTTCACAAACACTGGTTATAGTACATCAGTTGATGATGAAGACAAACAACTATTCTTTATTTTTAAAGAAAGAAAGAAAATGGAAAAGAAAATGGAGGATTTGCTCTGTCAAACTGTGATAATACAGACATTAACAGATCACAAGTATCTGGACACCTATTAGTGGACATTAATATTGGGTGTGTCCAGCCTTTGTCTTTATGACAGCTTGAATTTGATTGTTGACACTTTCAGTGAGGTGTCTGAATGTCTGTGGAGGAACGGCAGGCCACTCTCTTTCTCAAGAGCAGAGAAGGCGATCATGTTTGACATTGGGGTCCGGAACAAATTTGACACTAACTCATCTCTTAAGTGTTCCAAGGCCAGTCCATTTTAGGAATGTTATTGTCCCCAAACCACTGCCTCACAGGTGCTTCTTTCAACAGGAAGCACTGTCATGCTGATACAAACAATCAGTCTCTGAACTTGAAATCTAGCAGGGAGACTCCTTTGTTCCCAAGAATAAATGAAACATTTAACTCTTTCATTCTACACCTAAAGCACTCTTAAAAGATAAACCGCATAAGAATATGTAAAATTGATGTTTATGTAAAATCTCAATTACACCTAATTTTAGTTGTTTGTCTTCCTGATTACAATGAAGCAGATGGCTTTACTAGAAACCTGAATAATTAAAAGTTATAGAAAATTTAAGTTACAATGTCACACAATGGCAAAACATTTTGAGATAATAAACAGCAGAGGAGGTATTGTTACCAGTCATTCAAAAGCAGATATCCCTGATTTCCTGAACACATATTTGGAACTATTTGAAATTAGCTAACTTATGAAATAATTGACATTAAAAGTTCAGATCCTGTTTTTCATTAATTATTGCAACATTCCAAACACTGATAATATAATTTTATTGCTGTACTTTTTCTAAATTTGACAACACCAGCAACAAATTAATTCAGCCAGTAATTAAGATTTTGAATAATTTATGATCATAAAATATTTTTTTCAAGATAGATGCCACACTTGCAAATAGGGGATTTCAGATTACGGATAAATACTGTTGTTCCATGTTTCATACACTTTTGTGAATTACTGACCCGAAACATTTTTCATACATTAAACCCAATCCAGCCAAATTTCAAAGCAATTAGTAGTTTCAGAAATCATGCTATGTTCTTACACCTGTCTTTAAATAGCAACGTCACCCCTCCAAAATTGGCAGTCTGCTACCATTCAGCACACAGATAAATTGACGGATCATACGAGAGTCTGCAATAGGCAAGCATTTGGATAAAATCATCATGTCAGTTTGATTGAAGTTCAGTAACCAGCCAGCACATAGATCACATCTCCATGTTGGTTCACATTAGAATCTGCAACCAGTGAGTAACTAGTCAAAATCTCCATTTCAAATTGTGCACCAAGTTCATAGCCAGTAATGATATGAGTATGATCTACGCACAAATAGTTGGCCCCTAGTGTTCTACATGCAACATTGTTACTTTCATGTCACTCTCACTGTACATAATGCCATGTGAAGTTTAACGAATACTGTGTGATAATGATTGGGTGAGTTTTCTTCCGCATGTGTTTGCAAAGGAAGAGATGTGCTTCTCTTTACTTGTTTAAATTAAACTGCAAAACTGGACATGGCCATCAACTATGGTATTATAAAGTGGGATTTAAAATTCACTTCTTGTTCAGTCAACAACATTTGGCACTAACTTCCATAGCATCGCTTTACAAGGTGTCTTCTCAATATAGCAAATATGAACCTTCAAGATCTGTCAAATGTGAGTGTAGCATCACCCAACAGGTAAGGGTCTGATCGCACATACCGTATTAACTCGAATCTAAGCCGCACCTGAAAAATGAGACTCGAAATAAAGGGAAAAAAAATTTCCCGAATCTAAGCCGCACCTGAAATCTGAGACTCGAAGGTCAAGGGGAGAGAAAAATTATTGGCCGCATCTCCAAATCGAAACAAAGTTTGCCCATTGTAATATGAGATACAATTTAGGTCGAATGAATGATTATACAGCTACAGTAGTTTGGTTAGAGTTGTAAGCTTAGCAGTTATGCTTTATCAGGTAGCCATTGTTATGCGTCAGGCGCTCCGTCCGTATTTATACGGGTACCCTTCCTTTTCTACGTGCTTCGTCTGGTTTGAATTGATTGCTTATTTTTCTTTGATCTGATAAGCGCAGTTTTCTTTGCTATAGGTGTTTACGTCACTCTAAACTGAAAATGCATTACTGTACTGTGTCATGCATAGTTTGTCGCATTCTGATAGTGCGTGTTTACGGCCTGTGGCCGCTCGCGGCACGGCTTGCTTTTGTGCACGCTACAATTAAAAAACAAAAAAAGAGAGAGGAATCGTCGCATTAGCGAAACAATGGCAAGAAACTGCTATTTTTTGTTGTCTTACACTGCTGCTTTCTTTGATAATGATCAACAAGAACCAAATAATAGACTGCGTATGATAGAAGATGTTCTGAACGAGAGTTTAGCAAAAAATTTTCTCTGTTTGAAAATCTGTGCAGGCGCCTCTTTAGTGCATTACATTCTACACAGAAATTAGAGTCATCTTACATTTAAAAATCTAGTCAATTGCCATGCTTCATTTCTGACTGCATCACTATTAAGCATAAGAATAATACGAATATAAACATGACATGATATGTATATTCTTCCGCGTTTGCTGTTGTCTCACTCTAGTTTCGTAGTTTATTAGGCAGACAGGATTTAAATGAGATAGCAGCAAACATGAAACAATACATGGCAAAATGTTTATATGCGTATTCCTCTTATGGTGATGAGAATACTGCATGTGATTCACAATTTATAAAAGTTCCTATTAGCAACCATCTCTTCTCACAGATAGGAAAAAATTCAGAACGTAGAGTTGGCCATATTGACAAACATCCCAAACAGTCTTGCCAGTTGGATTTTCGTAGTACATTGAAATACTGCTACATTCGAAGATGAACAATATGGAATTTGTATTTACTTTGTTAGATAATATATGAAAATGCAGTGGTCGAAACTCGGGGCACAGAAAATAGCTCGTCTTCCACCTTTTCTTTTTTAATTTATTTACTGATGCAGAGGTTTTGGCGCCACTATTTATCTTTGTGCCTACAAAGCACGCCTGTGTAGCGCTACATGTAATCGACGACAGAAGTAAGTTGTGGCAGCACCCACCAACTTTTTTCAGAAATTCCACTTGCTTTGCACTCTATTCTAAGCCGCAGGCGGTTTTTTGGATTACGAAAACCGGGAAAGAAGTGTGGCTTAGATTTGAGTAAATACGGTAGTGCCCCCACCTTGCTTTGGTATAACGAAACTGACTCCTACACATGTGGAATAGGGGAACACAAACTATGTACATGAATATAAACTGAACATCAATGGTGAACAGTAGCAATGTTAATAAACACAGCCAAGAAACATCCCATGCACCACAAGTGAAATAGATTATTTATGGAATGGAAACAGGAGGCACCAAGGAATTGCATGTGGAGCTCCAGTTTGAGAAATTGTTTCACATTGGCACAATGAAGGACTCAAGTGTGTGAAAAACTACTCTACATTAGCACATTCATAACTAATTGAGGCAGCAGCAACTGGTGCATATGCTGCCCCCATGGTTTCAGAACACTTTGCACTGTAAGCTTGATGTAAATGAATTTACCAAGTATTACAGTGACAATGAAGGAGTTATATACACTGAGCGCAAACTTACAGAGAGTGTGACACAAACTGACAATGAAAGACAGTGAATAGAAACTGTGATTAAAATTGCCAAAGACAGTGGATAACTAACAGTGCACAGCATAAGGACAGTGGAAATAATTTAACATCAAAACTATGAATTATTGGAACACTGACTTCAAAAAAGAAGCCACCATTAAGGAGCCCAGCTGTGGGTAGCCAATCAATGCATGGGCTCAACTGACACCATGTCCTAGAACACAGCAGTCAATCAGCACAGTGCAGAGCAGAAGTAAATATTGCAGGTCAGCACAGATGCAAAAGCAATTTGCCGGTGAGACAAGTGGAGGAAATAGCTGTTAACAGCAGCAGCCAATACGAAGATAATATAAGGTAAAAGTGTTTGTGACAAGTGTGTTAGATATTTTGCAAGGCAAGAAAATTAAAAGTAAAAGACAGTATGTTTGGTGATAGAACACAGGGCATGTCAATAAATGAGGATTTTCAATCCCAAATGCAGAAGTTAATATAAGATTTAAACTCAAAAATAGATCAATATATAGTGACATTACAAATATCATCAGACAGTGTTTCAACAGCTTACAATCAGAATTGAACAACAGTATTTGATGTGTAAGAAACAATTCACCTTCAGTGCAAAATCGTTCAATAGAAAGAAATAAAAATTTAACAGAAAATTTTGATTGGAACTTGGAATATTCTGATACAACAGGCTGTTAAATGAAAATTTAATTGGACAATTATGCAATAAGGAAATGGAAGTTGTGGGCTTTTGTTAGGATAATTAAACTGAAGTACTGCAAATCTGTTCTGATGAAAATAATAAGGTGACTTTCGATGAAAAGCACATTTATACGGTTTATATTGAAGAGGTAGGGGTAGTTACTGAAACTGCTGATGTAAACATCCATCTGATAATGCTGACAGATTGTGCGCCAATACTAAATGAAAGGTTTGACAAAGTTGTTACTGATGTTGTCGATCCAGAGGTAGTAAATACAGATGTCGATATAAGTACTGATACATGAGATTAATGAACTGGTTTTTGATACAGGGCAAGTAAATACTGTTGCTATTCAAGATCAGAAAGCTTGAAGTTAATGTTGAAAGAGGTTGTGTACAATTGTAAATGAGACTTCAATAAACCTGATGAGATTATTAGGAAAAATGGTGTGTGTGAAAATGACTCTGGATCATTCCTTCTGTGCACTTTGATACTACAACCATTTAAGTAGCAGCACTTTTAAACAAAAACTAGTCAAATTGTCTTGATTAAGTACCTGATTTCATATCAAATAAAATCATGTGCTCTCCACAAAGCAAACCCCTTGGCAAAAAATTTTCAACCTCTCTTTAAAAACTGGTGTATTTCCAGATATTTTTAAAATAGCATAAGTTTCACCACTGCTAAAAGAAACATTCTTCTGAAAAAATATCAAACTACTGACCCGTGTCACAGTTAAGTTCCTTCTCAAAAATTCTATAAAACTCTTCTATGACAGGCTTTTTAAGTTTCAAAAATAAATATGCGCCTCTTACAATACAACAACATGGTTTTAGAAAGTCTAAATCTACACATACAGCAATTTTCGATTTCTTAGACTGCATTTTAAAATGTCTTGATCGACATAAATTAGCTGCAGGTATCTTTCTAGATCTATCAAAAGCCTTCAACATCCTGGACCATAACATTCTCCTTGAAAAAATTAGAAAGACGAGGAGTAAGAGGCGTAGCACATAGCTGGTTGTGTTATACCTAAAAAAAACCGCAGGCAGAAAGTATCACTTCAGTATGAGTTCACAAAAACTATCCTGTTTGCCGAAGACACAAGCATATTGCTCTCTGGATCCAGTCCAGGAACTTTGCGGCCCACAGCAGAAAGTTCTATGAAAACACTTTCTGAGTGGTTCACAAAAAACAGACTCATTATAACTACTGAAAAACTGTGTGTGTCGATTTTCATTTAATTCCTCCAACTAATCAAATGTCTATTCAAGCCCAATTAAAAAATTATCCCCTAGAAAATGGAAGAGTCAGAAAATTCTTGGGTCTTTGGGTTCAG
Source organism: Schistocerca gregaria (assembly GCF_023897955.1). Classification (NCBI taxonomy): domain Eukaryota; kingdom Metazoa; phylum Arthropoda; class Insecta; order Orthoptera; family Acrididae; genus Schistocerca; species Schistocerca gregaria. The sequence goes on along the minus strand of NC_064920.1, from coordinate 738,703,213 downwards.
CAGGATTTAAAGTGGGACACACATATAAATAATTTGTGTAGAAAACTATCATCTGTGTGCTATGGCCTAAGAATTTTAAAGGTTACAACAAGCAAAACAACAGTACTGCAGGCATACTATGCACAGTTCCACTCACTAATCCGATATGGGATCATTTTCTGGGGATACTCAACTCACAGTGTAAAGATTTTTAGAATGCAAAAAGAGCTTTAAGAATAATTTGTGGCCTTAAAAAGATGGAGTCCTGTAAATCCAATTTTACTGAGCTTGGTGTTCTAAATGTTCAAAGTTCATTCATTTAAGAAACTATCTTGTTCACTAGGGACTACCTCCTGAAAACAGGCAAACTGCTACAGAACAAAAATGTACACAACTATAGTACCAGAAGGGAATCAAAAATATCACAGAACAACAACCTACCAGAGGAGCATAATTAACATTGGTGTAATACTACACAATAAGATACCAGAGGAAATAAAAAATATTACTGAGCCAATATTTAAAGCTAAACTAAAGGCATTTCTAAAAAAAGGAATGTTTCTATTCTGTCAGAGAATTTCTGAAAAGTAACAAAATTAATTGTAATAGGTACCTGATTTTAATTTGCCTACTATTTTGCTAATACTATGTATTATTGTAGCTTATCTTTGACCTGTCCAATATCAACTGTACAATTTGTGCTATATGATAAAATTGGACCAATAAAAATTAATCAATCAATCAATCATAGATTCATTAAAAAGAGGTTTTACTGTAGAGGAAATGGAAATTTTAGTGATGAAACTGGTAAGCTTCTGAATAAGATGGAAATAACTACTTCAAGCAAAGATGAAACATTAAAAAACACTGGTTTACACCTTCAAACTGGATTACCACATCTTAAGGCCACAGATCCATGTACACATTCACAGCCCTGCATTTTTGTTTCAACCATATGAAAATAATTAAGAACTCTATGGATGATGTAATAGAAAATAGCCTATTTAGAAGGCTACATCTAGAATGGGAAGCTCCTTCAATGTAGTTTTTCTGATGGGATACAAATCTATTTATAACTTAGTGGAAAAGTAACTTTCCAGGCACCCCTTTTGGCAAAAACAGATTTTTTTCCATCCCTATTCATACCAAGTTTACAATAATGAAGACAACAGACATGAGTATTGATTCTAAAGATGTTTCATAGAACTAATAGAAAAATCAGAAAAATGAAGGACAGAAAAAGATGAAAATGGTACTGGGTTCATGTAGGGAACACAAAGCAAGGGATAAACAGTTAATGAAAATGAGATAAGGGGAAGGGAGGCATGATGACCAAGAGATAATACATACTGTAAACAAGAAAAGAGAAGGAAGGTAGTCTGCACAAGAGTGAAGGTGAGTAAAAAGGAAAGGAAACAACCGTAATGACAAAATAGGTTGTCCATGTTGTGGAGGTAGGTCCCATCCACAGACTTCAGTACTTAGATGCTCCATAGATTATTTGAACAATTCTTTTATTGAAATTATGTGGAATGATTGGGGAGGGGAAAAGGGGTGGGTGTTGCTGTTTTAGGAGCAAGGTCAAAGGGTGAGATACGCACTATACTGAGTCACATAAATAAGAACTGAAGACTTAAAACAATAAGACAAGATGTAGGGCAAATATTTAAATTATGATCTTCACTTCATTAACAACATAACTGAAATATTACAAGTTGAAGGTATATTTAACAACTGACTCAAATATTTCAGTTTCAAGAAATAATTCAGTACTATATTTTTTATCAACAGATTAGGGAACAGTTTCAATGCACCTGAACAACACTTTTGCAGAAATAACCTGAGTGGAAACTTTCACTTATTCCTGTGTTTACCTCTCAATCAAGAACAGTCACAGGTAAATTTATTCTCTAAATACTTGTAAAGCCAAAGTACATAAAAGTTTCAAGGTCTAATCAGACTTATTTCATTCATGTTTATTTTACAATGAAGAGCTTCTCTACAGAGTAAATGAGTTTGTGAAAGTTAACTCTCTTCGTTATAAAGTAGTCAGTTGCGTTTCATTCTTAAAGCTACACAACAAAAATACAAGGTGATCAATATTTTTTAGTCTTTTGACCAAACCTACAAACCTCCAAAATCTGATTTTGCAAGCAGGGGACCACTGGCAGAGACAGCTGCATGAACTAGATGAGGATATTTAGCTCTTGCCCAAGCAGCTAATGATCCCGGATATGATCCACCAAAAACAACCCATTTTGTTCCAAGTGTTAAATTATGCTTCTTGTTCATACCCTCAATAAAGTAAGCAATATCAGCAAGTGCCTGCTCACTGCTTAGATATACAAGATTTTTTACAGACAGATCCCTGAAATTGAAAAATATTGAGTCAGTACTTTTGTTAAGACTTGTAGTAGGAACTAGTAGGTTAACAAGATGCACAGTACATGAAAGTGAATTTATAAGACATAAAAGTTAAAAATTTTGATAGTAATGTATTGCTTTCACATGGTATTTTATCAGACAAACTAAAGTTTCAAAAATTAGAACCAATTTATAAAAAAGATATTGATAACTATTGATTAGTTCCATGACTAACATTTTTTTCAAAAGCTTGAAAAAATAAGAGACTCAATAACAGTCCATCACTTCTGTAAAAATATTTACAATCAGCTGCAACTCAGATTCCTTCGGGGCCTTTACACTCATCACACCACTGATCACTGATCACTGATCACTGATCCACCCATACAGTTAGATACTTAAATAAGTCAATAACCAGAATTGCTAGTAACCTGCCTAAACCCGCCCAGTTAGCCAAGCGATCTAAATTGCTGCTTCCCAAGGGGAAGGTATCCCAGTCCTAGGCACGAATTCGCACAATGGGTTAGTGTCGAGATCTGGTGTGCCGGCCAGCCTGTGAATGGTTTTTAAGGCGGTTTTCCATCTACCTCGGCAAATGCGGGCTAGTTACCCTTATTCCGCCTCAAACACCATTTCCACATATGCATTCACCATAATTATTCTACCACACAAACATCTGAGGTTACACTCATCTGGAATGAGATGTTCCTGGGGTGGTCCACTGGGGGCCAAAACAATTTTCTAGTTTGAGACAAATCATTACCATGACCATTATTTCTTGACATATAAATGAATCCACTGAAACAGGAGATGTAAATCTATCTGCTGATAATGCAAGAATCATTACCATGTCTCTACATACACAGGCACTCCCCCTCCACACACACAAAAAAATTTTTTTCGCTAAAAACTGATTGGTTTACTCCAAAAGTTCTATTACCTCTTATTTGCATGTTCGCAGTTTTTTTTATACCTGAGCCATCTCCACAGTTACATAAAAGATTTTTTTATACACTCCTGGAAATTGAAATAAGAACACCGTGAATTCATTGTCCCAGGAAGGGGAAACTTTATTGACACATTCCTGGGGTCAGATACATCACATGATCACACTGACAGAACCACAGGCACATAGACACAGGCAACAGAGCATGCACAATGTCGGCACTAGTATATCCACCTTTCGCAGCAATGCAGGCTGCTATTCTCCCATGGAGACGATCGTAGAGATGCTGGATGTAGTCCTGTGGAACGGCTTGCATGCCATTTCCACCTGGCGCCTCAGTTGGACCAGCGTTCGTGCTGGACGTGCAGACCACGTGAGACGACGCTTCATCCAGTCCCAAACATGCTCAATGGGGGACAGATCCGGAGATCTTGCTGGCCAGGGTAGTTGACTTACACCTTCTAGAGCACGTTGGGTGGCACGGGATACATGCGGACGTGCATTGTCCTGTTGGAACAGCAAGTTCCCTTGCCGGTTTAGAGATGGTAGAACGATGGGTTCGATGACGGTTTGGATGTACCGTGCACTATTCAGTGTCCCCTCGACGATCACCAGAGGTGTACAGCCAGTGTAGGAGATCGCTCCCCACACCATGATGCCGGGTGTTGGCCCTGTGTGCCTCGGTCGTATGCAGTCCTGATTGTGGCGCTCACCTGCACGGCGCCAAACACGCATACGACCATCATTGGCACCAAGGCAGAAGCGACTCTCATCGCTGAAGACGACACGTCTCCATTCGTCCCTCCATTCACGCCTGTCGCGACACCACTGGAGGCGGGCTGCACGATGTTGGGGCGTGAGTGGAAGACGGCCTAACGGTGTGCGGGACCGTAGCCCAGCTTCATGGAGACGGTTGCGAATGGTCCTCGCCGATACCCCAGGAGCAACAGTGTCCCTAATTTGCTGGGAAGTGGCGGTGCGGTCCCCTACGGCACTGCGTAGGATCCTACGGTCTTGGCGTGCATCCGTGCGTCGCTGCGGTCCGGTCCCAGGTCGACGGGCACGTGCACCTTCCGCCGACCACTGGCGACAACATCGATGTACTGTGGAGACCTCACGCCCCACGTGTTGAGCAATTCGGCGGTACGTCCACCCGGCCTCCCGCATGCCCACTATACGCCCTGGCTCAAAGTCCGTCAACTGCACATACGGTTCACGTCCACGCTACCGCGGCATGCTACCAGTGTTAAAGACTGCGATGGAGCTCCGTATGCCACGGCAAACTGGCTGACACTGACGGCGGCGGTGCACAAATGCTGCGCAGCTAGCGCCATTCGACGGCCAACACCGCGGTTCCTGGTGTGTCCGCTGTGCCGTGCGTGTGATCATTGCTTGTACAGCCCTCTCGCAGTGTCCAGAGCAAGTATGGTGGGTCTGACACACCGGTGTCAATGTGTTCTTTTTTCCATTTCCAGGAGTGTATTTTTGACATGCACATTTCACTTCGTTTGCTTCTAAAGCATCCTCAATGGCTTGTTATTTGCACTGTACATTAAAATCGTACTGGAGGTGTAATAACACTGAGGCCTTCAAGATTATGTGATCTTGAAATTCACCAAGAAGGCATCCTGTCAACACCCATCATAAGTGTAACTGGCTTGCCAACATATAGACTGGCAAAATATTTAACAGAATTAACAGTGGCTGTTGTTGGTTGCTGTGAGCACAACATTAAGAACACCAGATGTTTGCTGACATTATCAAACAATTATGGATAGGTGCAGACAATTTTATAGAATGCTTCTATACAGTACATCTGTTTATCCAGGTACCTGTTTACTGAGTTTGCTCACCAGCCACTTCCTTAAGTGGCCAGATTGTTCTGACACACTGACCACGGTTTATCCAGGTACTTGTTTACTGAGTTTGCTGACCAGCCACTTCCTTCCGGACCAGATTGTTCTCACACACTGACCACCATTTACTTTTAGTACAGTTGCGAACACTATGAAATGATGGATGGAATGGTCATGGATTCCGCCTTCTCGCTGGCTGCGGCCAATTTTTCCATGCAGAATGTTTAAGAAAGTGTTTTAAGCAGTGCCCCTCTTCGCCAGTCCTGCTTTTATCACTATGTTGGTGAAACTTTTTTGGTTTGGCTTCATGAGAGGAAAATTGTTGCAATTAATTGATCAGCAAGGTTGGTTTGGAAACTTGGTATATCAGAAACTAATCTGCACAGAATGTTACCTCAATGGGTACAATTTCCATCATTTTGACCAATCGTGAGCTGTGCTGAACACACTGATACATACAGCTAAAAGTATACTCAATGTGAATCATTTCAACTCTTAAATAAACCATCTCAGCTCTGTATTCACACACACTAACTGTAAGACACATGAAATAAAGCCAGCTCTCTTTGGAATGTTTAGTATGTATGTTTCCCATCATTTTAAAAGCTTATTAGTTCTAATTTTAGTGACTGCTGAATATACTAAAGAAGTAAATGCAGTGAACTGACTTATGATGTAAAAAAAAGAAACAAAACCATCACTGCAGATTTTCTGGCAGTTAGTCACTTTGCTTTGTACAGCTGACTAAACCTATGGCTGGTAACCTACAATCCACATGATGCATTCAGCACAGAAAACAATTTCTTGTAGCCCACAAAGCCAGAATTGTTCCGGTACTGATAAGAGAACAACATTGCCAGAGATTCTGTAAATAATTAGTTAAAAACAAAATTAGTTGGCCTGCACAGGAGACTTTAATATCAAAGCCAGCCCTTTATCTTTATTTGGAGTCTATCCTGAAACAAACAGGGTTCAATGTGTAGGAACCCACTGAAGTAGGCTTTCTCCAGGGAGCAGGCAGTAGACCCAATATAACCTGAAATTTATTCCATTATCAGAAAGTTTCACATATGTGATGTTTCCCATTTGAAGACAAGTTATTCGGCCATTTAGAATTAGTATGAGGTGCTGAGAAAGAATTTGAGCACCTGAACATTAGTGGACGCACCCAGGGACCTGAGCACAGTGTGGCTCAGCCAGCCAAAATGTGCGATTCTAGTCAGCCTGAGTACAAAGGCTCTAACAGCATTGGCGACAAGAGAAATGGTGCAAAACTGGATTGCAAACTTCGCACTTCTCTTACTACAGTTGACTTACTTGAAACTTTGAGCCAATCCTCTTCCCTGGATGTGCGGCTTGTCGATCTCCACAACTTCTCCAAAGAAATAATTCTGTTTAGAGGAACTAACAAATACTTTCTCTCTCTCTCTCTCTCTCTCTCACACACACACACACACACACACACACACACACACACACAAACACACGTGCGCGCGCGCCCTAGAAATAACTCGGTAACCCCATACTTTCAGTTCAGTTCAGGTATATTTTCATTTCCACAAGTTTCACATAAACATACAAATTCTTGTAAGTCAACTACGACGACACCAGTTAGATACAATTAAACATTATCACAATTGCCTGGTTTTAACAACCAAATAATTTACAGACGTCCCCTGTGTCTTGCTTCGTTCGGAGCTAAGATATGAAGTAAGTTAAAAATCTATAGTCAAATGTTAGATTTTTTTTACAACAATCACATTCACTAACACAGCAAAGAAAAGCATTTAATTACTCCGTGTCCTCTCCTACAGCGTCTGGCACTTGCAGCAAACACTTTTCAGTGCCACTCATCTGACGCAGCTCCTGTCTTCCCACAATAAATGTCAATCCTGCACACATGGACATGTGTTGCGCAGTAAATAGGCTCTCTCTCACACTTCTTTTTAAAATATCATGTGTTTGAGCAGCAGAAGGTGTAGTGGTTCTAGAATTTACATGTAAATTCTCGAAGCACTACAAGGCGGTCAGTGGGTAGGCAGATTTGGTAAATCTCACAGCTGGAATTTGGACAGTGGTTGTTCACATGGCCTTTGTACAGGAGATGCACCAGATATGGGGCAGTGTGAGACAGTCATAGAGTTGGCTTCTTACAACTCTCAGAAAATCTATAATAAATCATTGTTACATAATAAAGCAAATCTAAATACATCAACAATCTCAGAAAAATGAAGTGCATCCAATGAAACAAAATTATTTTCAATATCTTAAACACTAAAGTAGTTAGTATTTTACAGTAACTAAATATTTTCACAAAGGACCTTCGAATTAACAACTTGTATATACTTCATGTAATCTGAACAAACAATATCTCGGATGGTTGAACCACGCTATAGCAATCATCCTCAAAAGCTACTCATCTGTATCTATCTTATTTATTGATTTATTACATTTTTAAATTTTTTCATTATACAAATTTCTGTCAAAAAATTATTTTCTTCACAATAACACAGCAACTGAATGCACCATGAATACCTCTTATCTTCTAATACTTGTGTAGTTACTTAATGAGTATCTTACTATTTTACCAGTAACTTTATTTAAATATGATTGCAACTGGTATTAAAAACTGTGGTAATTTAAAAGTGGTCAGTCACATGTGTTAGCTAACACCACCACTAAAACACTTCCATCAAACATACATAAACAACTGGTCAAAAAATATTTAAAATAATTTTATTGACATTTAATATGAGTGCACTCATGCAAGAATGCTGCCTCATTTACTTGTGAAGAAACCTCTACTTATATTTATTGCCAACAGTATGAGTGTGGCAGAATGTTATAGCATTTTTTTTTATTTAAACATTGATATAAAAGTTAAGTGTGAAAAGAGGTCAAGTCGAGTCAAATCATTTCTGTATTTCTTGTGGGGGACGCCTTTCAGCCAATGAGAGTTAGGCAGTGGTGGAATACTGCTGGATTCAAGTGCCAAAGCACACTTTTTGTGTGGAGCTGTCAAGAGAGTGATTCTAGACACTTTTATGTTGAGTTCTGGAAGAAGGAAGACCTGCCTGTGGTATATGGTCATGTAGGAGACAGATTCTGGGTGGTGAATGGCTGCTACAATACTCAAACTTTTGAAGGGACTCCAACTCTCACGAGGTTTGAATGTGCTCCAGCACGGAGCTTTAACTTTCCACTTGCCTTTCGGAATTGAGAATAGAGAGAGTACAAGTTTCTGCTTGTCATCTCGCATGTGTTATTGTGTAAAGTGTCATGCTGAACTCTGAATTATTTCGAACTGTTGAATATTTTTGTGTATTATGTTCCCAAAATAGACAGTTTTTCGCACACCTTGGATGACTATCTTGGGGATTCTGCTACCATCCTTTTACTGTTGTCATCACAACTTTACTGCATTTAATATTAAAATGTCTGTCTGCATTATACATAGTTATTGTAAGACCACTTTCAGTTTATTTGACATACACTTTCATGAAAAAACATTATTCAACATAATTCTCTGATTTGGTCTACACCAATTACAGACTTCAGAACAGAACTTCTCATTAATAATGCATTTATTTTTTATTTAATTTTTCTGTGTATTTTATTAACTTGCAATTCTATCCAATGAATCGACTATTTGACTTCTACTTCACAGCTACAGGTTGTCATTTGAGCAAGTTACCTGCTGGGCATGAAAGCAGACATATGAGAGTCAACCCTACAGCATTAGTGAGCTGTATTTTTTAAACAGATATGTGCATAGTTAACTAAGTTAACTAAGATACGAGCAACATCAGGTAAAATTGCAATTGGTTTAATCGAATGAAAAGTTGGTAGGAGAGTCTACTGCTTAGTAGAATACTGATGAGGTAACATCACACATAGTGTAAGAAAACTGCACTGAAACTGCATCAACAACTGCAATTACATTCTATTACAAAAATTGAACTCTATAGGCACATACTCTAAGTAATGGCAAATGTGTACAAATATACATATAATAAAAAGTATGACTTACTGAGTAGGATGACTTTTTCCATAATATCGATGCTCCAATTGGAAACAGAGGGCATTGTATTGTTTAGCATATGTAATCCATTGACCAGTTACCATCCACAAAGGACTTGCTTTGCCTTCACCACCTATCATAAGGAATACTGGCCCCCCTGGCTGATGAAATGATGCATTTGTGAAATATCTCTGCAAACAAAGTTTTAAAAGGACATCTGTGATTATTTCTAGTAGCATAAAGAGTATTTTGTATAAATGAACAAAGCATCTCATACATACTTAAGATATCGCAATAAAAAGCTTCTCTGAAGATAAGATGCTTCATTACGAAAATACCTACTTGGACTGTCAATGAATTAAATTTACACCTAAAAACTAAAGAAAAACCCAGAATGTGAGTTAAATTGATAGGTAGTTAATTGAGGAAAGATTACATTTTGATTTGATATGAGTGAGGAAAAGGAATAGTGGAGGGGGGATATAAGAAAAGTATACGTAACTGAAATGAATTCTAGCCCTGTTGAGTGACTAAATTTGTGCAACATATCGTGAATACTTGTACTTTTTCAAAAACAGATTAAGGCACAGGAGATATTTCTTTACCTACTGTGGAAGTTCCAAGAATAATTATATTTTGTAGTATTTAAGATAAAATCTGGTAGCCTTATAACTCTAAGTTAGAGTGAAAATTTTTCATACTACTGTTACAATTCTGATCCACATAAATATGGTAATGGAAGGCTTTTGACAGAATATAAAGAACAGAAGTAAAAGTAACAACTGATGGTATAATTGCTTTGAGTCATCAACAGGCAGAAACAGCCCCCACTCCCCCTAACCCCCCCCCCCCCCTCTCTCTCTCTCTCTCTCTCTCTCTCTCTCTCTCTCTCTCTCTCTCTCTCTCTCTCCTCCCCCCCCCCCCCACCCTCAAACCCTACATAATTACATTATCCCAGCTGCAATAGCTCATCTAGGCTCTGTGCTGACATATGTGTACTCTACTAGCTCTAAAGAATGATTTCTCTGAAAGTTAGCAACCTTCGCAGCCTTGTTTATATGCTTGCTGCCAACTTTTACAGTGATTTGCTACCTTTGCTCTTCTATTATCTATTACCTGTATAAATAGCATGCTTATGATGTACCTAAAGCAGTGAGGAAACTGCTAATTGAATCATTTACAGAAGTGGTACAACAACACAAAGTAAGATTTAAAAACAATCAAGTTGTTGGCTTCTCTGATGATGACAGTATGATTTGTGTACTTGCACTTGAGGGGAAAAGCTACTTACTACATTATGAAAATACAAAATCAAAAAAACTAAAGTGAAGGAAAATTTTAGCAATGCACATTGAATTTCTTCTAAATGGACTGAAGCAAAGATTACTCAAAATACATACTCATAATGCATTGTGGATGAAAAACAAAAACAGAAACAGAAAAAGTAACTGTTTGGAATACTCACAAATTTCAATGAAGAAATAGCAGGAGAGCAGCTAACTAAAAAAGAACCAGCTCATTGTCATGGAAACAATGGAACAGAGTTGACAATCTCACAAAATTAAACACATAATTGTCTCTCAAGATTTTGTAATTTAAAAGAAAAAACTGCAATTGAAAAACTTCTAAAGAAAACAAAAGGTCACTACTTATCCTGAATCAGTATTTTTAACTATGTAATTACTTAATATAACTTTGTCTCTTCTGATCGAGTGAGTGCAGTGATTTAATTCCCTTAAACATTTGTTTTATTTTCTTACTAGAATTCTGATTAATTTCCAAAGCTTGAGAATCAATATTACTTCTACCGACACAGCCAAGAAATCTTGACTTTTTCACATAGGCTTTACTATGTTAAGTGAAACATGCAGTCCTCACAAATACAACACTATATGAACATCTAGAAACTGGCTCAAGGTAACCAATACAAGAAACAAAAAGTTAATATCCTACAACTTAAGCACTACTAGGGAAACAGTTTCCAGAAAATAAATGCAGAACATACATGTAATTTCACATTATACAAATGGCAATATCCTGAATATTGCAAAACATAGAAAATTATTTACGAAGGGGCTTATGAAAAGGTGTTTTATCCAGCTATTCACTTGCAACTACAGCTACTGGCACAACATCCGTGAACAACATATGGCCACATTCTGGTGCTCCAAGCATCTTCCGCCAGAGGTAGTACATGTGCTACTCAATGGTAAGGTTGTCGGTGCTCTTACGAATATTAAAAGAAACTAATGTGGAATGAAAAACTAAAATGTTGTCATACCAGCTGGAGTAAACCTACAAAATGACACTGACTCACTCACCTCTACCTCCCTTGCATTGATCTGCATGGTCATCCTATCTCACATGCCAATAAACAATGGAGGAATAGTGAAAGGTGCTACATCAAGATTAAAACATAAGTAAAACGACAGTACAGCTAAACAAATGCACAGGGAAATTTGACTGGCTGAACACTTACAAAAACATGGGTGAGCCAGTTATCCTGTCAACACATTAAGAACACCTCTCTAAAATTTTTGGAAACAAGTTGGGCAGATCACAAAACCATAAAACTCTAACTACATTTGTTTCAATATTACTTAAAGTAGAGGGCAAATTTGTCACTGCCTTCCAGTCTGAAAAAAGCACAGTTTAGTAAAATGTGGTGCACAGTGATCGTTATTCTAAAAGCACCAGACAATGGAGCTTCCACTCGCCAAAGCAAAAAGCCACACATCAGAAGACTGTGGCATACGTGAAGACAAGTATGGAGGAACTCATCCCTTCTTCGTGGCTGAAAGGAGATACGCCATGGTTGTGTTGTGGGCTACCAGACACAGCTTATTATCTGTCAGTTCCAGTCACCCGCCTTTCCCTCAACACATGACTTGGTACCTCAACAGCAAGATGACAGCTCGGAGGGTGAGGGCACACTGAAATAACTGAAGACTGCAACATGCCTCCTTGGCTGCTACATCTGCCCATTTGTTCTCTGCAATACCCATGTGCCCTGGTACTCAGCAGAAAGACACTTCCTTCCCCACCCATTCTAGATGGAAGAGGATGTTCTGGATATTCTCAACTGCTTTATCTGTTGGGTAGAAGCATTGTAGATAGTGAAGGATGCTCACAGAGTCTGAACAGACAAGGAATTTAGCCCTCTAAGTACATCTCATCTGCTCCAGTGCCTGCAAAATTGTATATAATTCCACATCAAAGACAGTAAAATCTTGAAGCAGTTCAATCCTGAGGACATGACACAACAGAGCTTTGATCCACTTGTATGTAAAGACACCTGTAGAACTGTATCTAACAGCAAGAGGGAGTACTGACCCCGAAATTGTTCAATATTATAAAAACTATTGTGCAGTACTAAGAAAAGTTATTAAAAAGTCCAGAAGTATGTGTATCATGTCTGAAATCAGTAACTCTGATAATAAAAGTAAAGCAATTTGGAATATTACTGAAAGGGAAACAGGGCAACCAAGAGCACAGGAAGACTTTAGTGCCATAAAACAATGACAAGTGTACTAACAAACAATAAGAAATTGAAAATATTTTCAATAATCATTTTTTAAATATTGTGGAGAAAATGGGATCTAGATCTTCACTAGAAGAGGCAAGGCTTCTAATAGAAGAGGCCATACCTGTGAAGTTTGAAACAACTGTATTTCCACCAACCTCTCCCTCTGAAATCAGTAAAATAATAAACTCACTGAAAAGTAAAAGCTCTTACAGAATTGATGGCATTTCCAGCAAGATACTTAAAGCTTGTTCCCCACAGATAAGTAGGATTCTCAGCCACATATGTAATAGCTCTTTGGATCAGGGTGTTTTCCCCAATAGACTGAAATATGCCATTGCAAAACCATAGCATAAAAAGGGGGATACGTCGGATGTCAACAACTACCGCCCAATCTCTCTTCTGACAGCTCTATCAAAAATTTTTGAGAAAGTAATGTATTCAAGAGTAGCCTCCCATATTTGTAAAAATAAAGTACTAACAAAATTTCAGTTTGGTTTTCAGAAAGGCTTTTCAACAGAAAATGCTATATAAGCTTTCATTGATCAAATATTAAATGCTCTGAATAACCAGACATCACCCATTGGTATTTTTTGTGATCTCTCAAAGGCCTTTGATTGTGTAAATCATGGAATTCTTTTAGATAAGCTAAATCATTATGGTTTGAGGGGGGCAGTGCACAAATGGTTTAATTCATGCTTAACTGGAAGAATGCAGAAAGTTGAAATAAGTGGTTCATGTAATGTTAAAACAACAGCTGATTCCTCAAACTGGGGGCCTATCAAGTACGGGGTCCCACAGGGTTTGGTCTTAGGCCCTTTACTGTTCTTGATATACACTAATGACTTACCATTTCACATTGATGAAGATGCAAAGTTAGTTCTTTCTGCTGATGATACAAGTATAGTAATAACATCCAAAAACCAAGACCTAAGTGATGTAATTATATATGATGTGTTTACAAAATTATTAAGTGGTTCTCAGCAAACGGACTTTCTTAAATTTTGATAAAACACAGTATATACAGTTCCGTACAGTAAATGGCACAGCTCCAGTAATAAATATAGACTTTGAACAGAAGCCTGTCTGCTGAAACGTCTGAGTTCAGCTACGTATGCTATTAGGGTTATTGCAAATTTTGGTGATAAGAATCTCAGTAAATTAGCTTACTATGCCTACTTTCATTCACTGCTTCCGTATGGCATCATATTCTGGGGTAATTCATCTTTGAGTAGAAAAGTATTCATTGCTCAAAAACGTGTAATCAGAATAATTGCTGGAGCCCACCCACAGTCATCCTGCAGACATCTATTTAAGGATCTAGGGATCCTCACAGTAACCTCACAGTATATACATTCACTTATGAAATTTGTTGTTAAATATCCAACCCAGTTCAAAAGTAATAGCAGTGTGCATAGCTATAACACCAGGAGAAAGGATGATCTTCACTATGCAGGGTTAAATCTGACTTTGGCACAGAATTTCTAGATGACAACTCCTCCTACTCATTGGCTGAATTTTTAGATATAAGTTAAGGGAGGGGAAAAAACTAACTTAAACATTAGTGTCATGCAATATTTTGTGTAATGCAATATCTTGTACAGACATCTTTTATTAACCTGACACGTTCCACATCATTACAAAGTGTCGTATTCATGATCTATGGAACAAGTATTAATCTAATCTGTGGTGGCTCAGTTAAAATGTCATAAAATTATGTATTAAAACATATGCAGATAAAATTATGTATTAAAAACATATGCAGGAATGTAACCTCTTCTGCACTACATTAAATCTAAAATTCCTCTGGGCCTGTGGAGTAACTAGAGTGGTTGGTGGTTAAAACTGTGTACTTGGGGTTGGGCTTGCTCCACACCATGTGACTCCAACACATGCTGCACGTGGATCCCAAAGGGCCTTATTGCTCGTGAACATTTGGAGGAAAGGCACTCCAGAGGCAGGCAAGCAACAGTACAGTATGCAGGTGGAGTTGGAGCTGCAAAGAACTTACATGCCTAATCCATCACAAGGCGCTGCCATTGGATGGAGAGTGGTGGTTCCCAGCTTCAACAAAGAGAATGGGTATGGATTTGGTCTTATAAGCACCCTCAGCCAGCCTAATCCCTCCAGGGTGGACTGTGTCGATGATCTTCATGTAAGAAGGCCTCGCTGACCCATAGTCTATCCGAGAATGCACGAAAGTCCTATATGCAACCTTTCTGCTCCTCAAGACCACTGGCTAAGGCAATACATGATATTGAGAGCCTTCTGTTCTGGCTTTCATGTCTCTCAGGTGTGGTAACCATGACAATCTGGAGCCCAAAATGAGGCCCAGAAACCTCAGTGGCACTACAAAACTGTCCAAAAATAAGGAGCAATGCAGAGGATTTGTTACTGTAGGCATGATATTGTTTATGACTATGGCAAATAGGGTAACACTTAAAATACTACCCTGAAGGACACCATTCTCCTGATAAAAACGAAAACTGTATGTCACAAACTCGAGACCTAAAATATCTTTTAGACAGGAAAGACTGTACGAAGATGGCCACGAAGGCCCCATTGATGGCGTCTGTGTCTCCAAGCAGTGTCTTACGTCTTTTTTATGTTAAAGAATATTGAGAGACAATAATGTTTACATGGGAAAGCTTGGTGAATTGCCGCCTCTAGCAGGGTCAGGATGTCGACAGTGGTCTGAAATCTCTGGAATCAATACTGAGAGCAGCTAAGGAGTTGCCTGGCCTTCAACAACCAGATGAAGGTTAACCACCTGCTCCAGGGTATTTTCTACATAGGGCAACACTCCAATAACTATTGGAACACATGCTATCTTTTCCGGGTCTGACAAGAGGTATCAAAATTACTTCCCTCCATGATGGGGAAGTGACCTGTCTGCAATATCAAATCATTTGAGCAGAACTTCCTTTGATGCTAATGGCAACTGTCTAAGCATGCAGTACTAGATTTTATCATGAACGGGGCAGTCACAGGCAGTTGCTTCCCAATGAGCTGAGTCTGAGAGGCCTGAAGAGCAGAAAGAGAGACCGATGGCTGAGAATGACCCAGTAGCAGTGGAGAAACGAGTGGGACCACCTGTGTTGAGGATGCACAGCTCTTGAGGCATCATAAGGTTCTCCAATATTTGAGCACCATAATACATTATAGGCACTGACATCACCCACTAGGAGAAATTGGTGAGGAAGTTTTTTTAGTAAGGACTGCATCCTGCGGAGGTAATAACAGTGAGCAGATAGGATTTTCTAACCCACATGAACTGCAACAGCTACTGCTTGTTGGTCAGTATCCAAAGAGAGACCAGTGGAGTGGTGCATGCTGTTGGCAAACACAGCAACCCCTCCCTTAGCTCTTTCCCCAGCAGGTCATCCTTTCAGTGGAGGCCTATAGCCCAGGAATGTCAGTGGCTTTAAAATGTGCTTCTTGTAAACACAAGCACAGGATTGTTCCTGTGCCAGGAGTTTCAGTTCCTCCACTTAGTCCTGAACCCATTCATGTTCCACAGTATTATGGGTGCTATTTATCAAAGCATTTGCATTTCCACCATGTCTTTCCATTGGGGCAGGAAAAACACAATGGGTCGAAATTCACCCTTGAGCAAGATGGTTGTTTCAGGCATACTTCGCATTCCATTAGCTCAAGAAGAAGCAGCAGAACCGTCAATGCTGAATGATATCGACATGGCATGATGGTCCACAGACTGTTTTCATCTATGGTGGAAGCTTCTCATTTGCTTTTTTTTATCCTGGGAGGGCTTTGTAGGAGCCGCCTCAGCAGTGGTAGAGGCAGTGCTGCATGTTTTACCACACACTGACCTTGCAGGTACTGGGAGCTCTATAATGCTGGCAACTGTGACTTTATTTGGTTTTCTCTGGGGTCTATGGGCTCTGAAACAACTACAGCTTCACAAGTGGATTGACAAACATTGGTACTAATGCTGACACTACCAACTTCCATTTGTGCAGAAACATTGGCTGTCGAAATAGACATTTTAAGGGTGTAAGCAAAAGATGTAGTGAAGTAGTGAATGTGGGAGGCTGCATGGCCTTACAGATATTTTTAGCCTCTTCATAGAGGGTATGCTTCATTGGTTTAATCTCCTGTATCTTCCTTTCTTCAAGAAAAACACTGCAGTCCATACTCCAGGCAAGGTGATCCCCAAAGCAATTTACACATTTTGGGGGAGATGAACAACCAACTCCTTCATGCGTGGCCTTGCCACACTTGTCCCAAGCGGCTTCACCCTTACTTACTAAGGTATTGTGTCTAAAGTACTGGCATTTAAAACAGCGCACTGGGTTGGGGACAGAGGGCTGCAAGCTTAGGAGAAGGAAATCTGCCTTGACATGCTCCTAGAGTTTTGTGCAACTGAAAGTAAGGAAAAATGAGTGTCATTTGGCCTGATTGCTATCCACCCTTATCATTACATTTTGCACATCCACAATGCCTTCTTGGGAACACTCAGCTTTCAGTTCCTCTATGGGAATATCTACAAGATACCGGTATGACACAACACTTTTTGTATAGTTCAAGGTGTTGTGTAGCACTGTTTCAATGACATATTGCCTGAGGCATCTAGCTTTCTGAAGGTTCGTAGCTTGCTGGGAATTAGAAGTTTCCACTAACAGTGCCAGATTCCCTCTAAGCAGTTTTGGATACAGAAAAGCTAAATTTTCTCTAAATTGCCCTATTTTTGTTTTAAATGTTAAAAACACATTCTGGACAGCAGCATGCATGTTGTTACTATGGTGCTGGTAACTAACAGCAGACCACCCATTTCACTGAGAGATGGAAGATGAAATTTCAAGGATTCCATCTCAGTCCCATGAATAGCTAGGGAAATAAGGGTCCAACCAAACAGAGCTTCACTTGCCTGAGTAAGCCTTGTACAACTGAGGTGTGGCAGATCCCCAGATGTTGCCTCCTAATGACACTTCCACCTCAACAGCCTTGCATCTCATTTGTGCAAAGTATACCTTGTGATGGAGTTTATTATTGAGGCTTTTATCATCCTCATGATCCAGGTGGTCAAGCCAGGATCCTCATCCCCTGTGGTACAACATTCCACTGCAGTACAACATGGTGAACACAGAAGCATGCCCACAGCTTACAAGGACAGAGGACTGGTGGCACTTACAGTCCTCAGCTGTGGTACCCTGGAGACACCATGCACATACCCAGCAAACGAAAGCTCATCCCATGAGAGCTCTCCTAGTTCCTTGGCTCCATCCAGCTGAGTCCTTGTTCTGGACCTACACCATGTTGTGATGCTCCTCCAGTTGCCACCAGGGATGATATTCCACAGTGACAACACAGAGCCTCCAGCTATCACCCTCAGAGCCTTTGCCTCATTCAATGCCAGCCATCCCTGGACCGGGTGCCCCATGACTTTTACTCTCCTGTGGATTTCAAAGAGTGAACCTGTGTCCAGTAGTTACTGTCACAACATATGTCATGGCAGACTTTGACTTCATCATATTCCTCTCTGACTTCTTCATATTCCTAGCAGCTCAGGAGGACCTTTTCAGTTGTGTCTGTAAAGGCAGTATCTACCACATCCCCTGCAGTTTTGGCATTCATACACTTCTCAGAGCATCGGGACCATGGAGAACCAGTTTATAGTACATAAGTGTCACTCATACTTTCAACAGCTGTATAAATCTGCCATTTCACAACATTGTTTTGGTACTGGTCATCATATGAAATATACCAATACAAAGATTTCAGTTCTACTTCCAATATCTGGATTTAAAGAAACAGTTAAGACTCAATTGGCTGTTGTACAAACTTCAATTGTGCTTGGAATTCTACTCTCTCTCTGGTTCAACAACACAGGGACAGAGTTAAGAATACTTGCTCACCCACTGCTAATTAACACTCACCATTGATAACTTCTGACATTGGTCATTTTTGGTTGTGTGATGGTACTAGCTGTTTTACAATGTACTATCTTTCTGCGTATTCCATATTATTGTTCATTGTCAGTATAGCCCTGCCTATCACAAGTCTAAATTTCCTTTCATAGTGCTATCTCACTGCATTTGGGCTTTGAAAATGATGAGGTGTTCACCAGTTGAAATATCGGTGGTTGTCGAAGACTTCACCCAGCTATGTTCCCAAAAGTTATTTGAACACAACATACATCCTCTGAAGATCATATGGATTACATTCCCATGTAAATCAACATTTAGTAAATGTAAGGTACAACACACAAAACATTCTGCAAAGAGCAGAGAGTTTCAGTTTGCTGTTGAGAAAACCAAGAAATATTCATGAACCAGTATTAAATTTAAACAACAACAATATGAGAAGGGCAGATTACTACTAACCACATAGAGGAGGCATTAAGTTGCACACAGGGGCAATGAAAATACTTCTTGTTTTCTTCTCATTGTACCTGTCCAACCCACCTCTGTGAGTTGAGGAGCAATCTGTTATTTCCACATTACTGCTATTCCATCCTGAACATTCAGTTGTTTAGTATTAAGTCTGAAGTTGAGTAATGGAACAGTAGAATTAAACTACACTACCTTTTAAACAATCATTGAGATTGCCAACTCCCAATATATTTAAAATTATAAAATTAAATTTGATGTGTGATCTAAGGTTTTCCCAGCATACAGAAATCTTAAAAATTTCTCAGGTATTCAGCCGGGTAGAACCGTTCAAAAGGCATGATATTTCGTCAAGCCGACTTCTTGTCATCTTCAGGCATTCTTGGAGTCTGATTGATCTCTGATGGATGCCAACTTTATATAATCTCCATTCCTCTTCTGCAGCCCCCGTCTGGGAGCTTCCGAACGGTCCGCAACCGGTGGTGGGGCGAGGGTTGCGCTGGGTCTTGGCGGAAATGCAGCGCCCCGCGACAGATCATGGGCCGCAGTCCTCCTGCGGCCACGGGTGCTTGTGGAAGTCTACCAATGTGGTGACAATGCTGCTTCTTCTTCTTCTTCTTGGGTTTTAATCATACTCATATCTGGAATCCAGGCCTGGGATCCAGCTTGGAGTATGATTAAAATACAATGATAGTCTACATGGAAATCTGCTCCTGTCAGGAGACCTGAAGAAGAAGAAACATTGTCACCATGACAGCACAGTTCCACAAGAGGCCATAGCCATGGAAGGACTGCGGCCCATGATCTGTCGCGGGGCGCCGCGCTTCTCCCACCACCAGCCGCAGACCACTCAGAAGCACCCAGATGGAGGCTGCGGGAGAGGGGTGCAGTTTATATAAAGTTGGCATCCATCAGAGATAAATCAGACTCCAAGAACGACTGAAGTCTTTTCGCTCCCGGGATTGGAATGACTCCTTACCCTCTCCCTTAAAACCCACATCCTTTCCTCTTTCCTTTTCCTTCCCTCTTTCCTGACGAAGCAGCCGCCGGTTGCGAAATCTCGAAATTCTGTGTGTGTGTTTTATTCATTGTGCCTATGTACCGGCACTTTCTCGCTTGGTAAGTCTTGGAATCTTGGTTAATATATTTTTCCCATGTGAAAGTTTCTTTAAAGAAACTTCCACATGGGAAAAATATATTAAAAACAAAGATTTCAAGACTTACCAAGCGGGAAAGCGCCGGCAGACAGGCACATGAACAAAACACACAAACACACACACACAGAATTACTAGCTTTCGCAACCGATGGTTGCTTCTTCAGGAAGGAGAGGGAAAGACGAAAGGATGTGGGTTTTAAGGGAGAGGGTAAGGAGTCAATCCAATCCCGGGAGCGGAAAGACTTCCCTTAGGGGAAAAAAAGGACAGGTGTACACTCGCGCACACACACACACACACACACACACACACACACACACACATATCCATCCGCACATATACAGACACAAGCAGACATATTTAAAGGCCTTTAAATATGTCTGCTTGTGTCTGTATATGTGCGGATGGATGTGTGTGTGTGTGTGTGTGTGTGTGTGTGTGTGTGTGTGTGTGTGTGTGTGTGTGTGTGTGTGTGTGTGTGTGCACGCGCACGCGAGTGTACACCTGTCCTTTTTTTCCCCTAAGGGAAGTCTTTCCGCTCCCGGGATTGGAATGACTCCTTACCCTCTCCCTTAAAACCCACATCCTTTCGTCTTTCCCTCTCCTTCCTGAAGAAGCAACCATCGGTTGCGAAAGCTAGTAATTCTGTGTGTGTGTTCATGTGCCTGTCTGCCTGCGCTTTCCCGCTTGGTAAGTCTTGAAATCTTTGTTTTTAATATATATATATATATATATATATATATATATATATATATATATATATATATATATATATATATATATACTACAGTATTAATACATATACAGTGTGTGGTGGAGGGTATTTATGTACCACCAACACTTGCCCCTGCCCTTTCACATTTATAAATGGTGCACTTAACAAATGTCAGTAATCTAGCAATAAGATTAAATTTCTGTTATTTCCTGTTGTGGTCGTTTTGTAAGATGCATTTATGAGAAAGTAATATATTGCTCCATACTTATTGGAATTTACGCTCTGGAATTTTAACAGCAAGACAGTATGTGAGAAGCACCAAAGTTGTAACTGCAAGACTAAAGATCATTTTAACTTTGTTTTTCCTCAGTTGTCTACCCATTCTAGTGGAAACATTTCCAAAGTGTGGGGTGCATGAGCCCTGAACCAACCTATTTACATTTGACTGGACTATGGAGGAAGCTTTTAGTGGTGAGATTGTAAACACACAGTAGTTGGCTTAGAAGGGGAACATGTCTGCTCCTCAAAGCAGACTTCAAAATCTGCAATCAAAGTAGAGTTCTGCAGATGAGTCCTCTGGGACACTGGTCTGGCAGAACTAGTGAGACCTATGGATCTATATCATTGTTTCAGCTACTCGTTCACCATTTTTCCTTTTCTTGTGGCAAATGCCTTTAGCCACTGATGGCTGGATTTATTGCACACTTCTTTTGCAGTTCATTGTAGCTGATCTCATGGCTACTGGTGAGGTATCAACTGTTCTGCAAACACACTGGCAGGTCGTGTCATGTATGTGGGCACGTGGTATTTGCCTGCAGCAGTGTGATGATTTGTCACAGACTTCTTTATTATCATGAAGACAATGTTAATATCTTCGATTCACTAAGTGCAGCTCACTTGGGAGATTTACAGCTCTATGCAGTGTGACTGTTAAAACTGGTCAAGCATACTTGCAGAGACACCGATACATCATCATCTTCATAGACTGCCTTCCTACACATAGATTATGTGCATACATAGTGTGTCCATACCACTGACACTTTAAACACTGCAATGTGTGACATTATACAATTACACTTTCAAATGGATGTACAGTTGACAAAACAAAGCTGTTTGCATGTCTTTATAAGATTGGGTAACTTCAGCTGCACACAGCTTGTGCCAGTGGTAAACCACCACACAACAGCAGCAGTGGCAGCACCACATTAACACACTTAACTGTGTATTTATTCCCTTTTTATTGTAACAGTTTTACTTATAGACCTTTTTAATTTCCTGTGATTGTGTATAATTACTGCACATAGGATACATATCCGATAAGCAGTCAATTACTGCCCGGTCGCCTCAGCATGCCCAGGCCAGGATAAATAGTGTCCTGGCACTCATCCAGTATGATGGTATCAGGGGGTGTGAACCGGCAGCCAGGGCAGTGTTCAACCTTGCTGTACCCAGAAGTGGATACGGCGGTGGCACAAGGCAGGTGTAATTGGCTGGCTTCGGGGGTGGTCGTTAGGAAAGGTGTCAACTCCTCAGCAAGACAATTTGTCACTTACAACAGTATGGAACATCCATTTTTAAACAGCATCCAAATCAAGAATGAGGCCACTTTCCCTGGATGCTCACAACCACTTACAAGATGCTGCTCTTACCACTTCCATGCCTCATCAGATGAGGCAAGTAATTGATGCTAATAGTGGATTGACCCTGTACTAGCCTCAACTCTGTTGTGAAACTTCCCTTGGCTCACATTACTCCAATTTATATTACGAAATTTGATATAACTATGTTTGAATATCGACCAGTTTAAGAATAGGTAAATGCTAAATTAATAATATTCTATTTCTTACCGCCTCTCCAAAATTTTCTGCCTTCATAGCGCAAAAGAGGTGCAGTTGCGGCTTGGAAAAGGTTTTTTTCACATTAACAGTATTTGGGAGTCCAAGGATAGCATTCCATGCACTGTACACATTTCTCTACATTAGTTATAAGAGAAACAAGAGAGGAAGGCTATGTTTCCTATGTCTATGTCTCTCTCTCTCTCTCTCTCTCTCTCTCTCTCTCTCTCTCTCTCTCTCTCTCTCTCTCCCCTTCTTCTTCTTCTTCTTCTCCCCTCCCCCCCTACCTCCCTCTCTCCAAGAACAACACTTTTGCTTCTATCGCCTTTGAATCCTTGACTGTGCTGATTTTACTAGAGCTAGTGGCTCTTGATGTAGCTTGCCAATTTTGTGAGCTTGTTGGATACCATTTGAGATGATGTTTGCATCTTGTATGTCAAACTCCCCATGTAGTGCAAAGTAATTGTCTCTTATTATATGCCCATTACATAGAAAGAATTCTGTGTTCCAGAGACCATTTATAGCATTTTCCATTGTTACTGCTCTCAAGTAAGCCACTCCTAATAAACACTTTTTAAAAATTGAAGATCCTACTTATCTTGCATTTCTATTTCTTGGGGATAATTCGATTCAAAGTGTCCCATGAATTCCATACAAGGTGCTGCATTTTATGTATGGCATCAAGTAATAAACAGATGATGTGCATGTGGTTTTCTCTTACTTTGTCTGTCACACAAAAGTAATATGATGGACACTAGTGTTAGCACAGTGTGACCATCACCAGATGGCTTCATAAAGTTCAGAAAACTATCAAACCACATGCTAAAAATGCAAGTCTGAATCCAGCTACTAGGTTGGCAGGCATATGTTACTCTAATATGAAATACAGTGTCCTAGTAAGTGATACTGATGCGAATTAGGATACCACATGCTATTGCATTTTAGGAGTACGCCATCTTGTGCTGGAAACCTGGCCTTGGTTCGGTTTGAAGGGCAGTTCATTACAGCGACTGAAAGAGTTCTTTGCGAACACGTAAAATCAAAGATTCTCAACCATGTTCAGCACCTTAACGGTCTTACTGCTCTACATCTCAGATGCTGAGAGAATCAAGGTCTGATACTTCTCAACAGAGCTGACCACATAACTTTGGTCAGAATCTAGCTGTCCCACATTAGCAAAACTCCTTTAATACACACCTTTTTTCTACATTCAAAATCATTCTCAGTAATTATAGTACTATTTGGGTAAATTAAAAACAACATCAAATCAGAACATAAATAGTCATTTCTCAAATTAAATTCTAATTGCAATAAAGCAAGCAGAGCCTAGTGCAATCCATCACATGGCTTCTATAATTTCAAAACCAGAGACTACCAAAATTATTCTATTTTCCTTCAAAATTAGGGAGAAATGAACAATAATTTCCATTGGAAAAGTGTATTCTATGATTGTTCTGTCAATTGGGTGGTTGTACACTTTCATACCTGCTTATCTTTTTGGGCCATTCAGGATTTTAACTGATATTGCCAGAATTTAAATGTCTTATCCAGGCCCATTGCGCCGATAGTTGAACTTATATTCCCAGAATTTTTGTAATTTTATTTTGAGAGCAAAATTTATGAGCTCATCGTTAAACATTTATTGTCTTTTATCCAATTTCATCTTAACAATTTTTTGTGCCGCACCTGCTTCCTTGTCCTGTCTGATACTTTAGCATTTTATGCATACAGACAAAACTACTTCTTTGGGAACTTATTTTGGAGCTGACTGTTTTCAAAAGGGAGAGTGATCATGAATTTTAGTGTTCCTCAACAAAAAAATAAAACGATTGCTAAAAACTTGGTGCTTACATTTGAGTGTGTAGTTTGAAAAAGAAGGTACTACATCTAAATACATACTCAGCAAGCCACAGTACCATGTGAGGCAGAGAATACCCTTATCACTACCAATCATTTGCTTTTCTGTTCCACTCGCAGATGAAGCGAGGGAAAAATAACTATCTATATGCCTCTATGAGCTCTAATTCCCATATATCTTCACAGTCCTTAAGCAAAATGTATGTTGGCAGTCAGCTTCTAAAGCCGGTTCTCTAAATTCTCTCAACAGTATTCCTCAAAAAGATCATCATCTTCCTTCGAGGGATTCCCACTGAAGTTCCCCTGTAGCACTTGTGTGCTGTTTGAACCTACATGCAAAAAATCTAGTGGCCCACCTCTGATCTGTTTCAATGTCTTCCTTTAATCCAATGTGGCACGGATGACAAACACTCATGCAGTATCTAAGAATAGGTCGCACTAGTGTCCTATAAGCAGTCTCCTTGACAGATAAACCACACTTTTCTAAAATTCTCCCACAAACCATGTAGCCATTTAACTTCCCTATCACAATCCTCACATGGTCATTCCATTTCATATCACTCTGCAATGTTATGCCCAGATATTTTATCGAGTTGCCTGTGTCAAGAAGAACACTACTAATGCCATATCCAAACATTACGGGTTTGTTTTTCCTACTCGTCAATATTAACTTATATTTTTCTATATTCGGAACCAGCTGATATTCATCAGACCAACTGGAAATTTGGCCGAGCCATCGTGTATCATCCTACAATCACTCATCTACAAAACCTTCCCATGCACCACAGCATCATCAGCGAACAGTGCAGATTGCTGTCCACCCTGCCCACCAGATCATTATCTGTAATAATAACAGTCCTATCACACTTCCTTGGGAAACTCCTGATGATACCCTTCTCTCTGATAAATACTCGCCATCAAGGACAACAAACTGGGTTCTATTACTTAATAATTCTTCAAGCCACTCGCATATCTGGAAACCTATTCTGGAAGCCCATAACTTTGTTAACAGTCTGCAGCAAGGTACCATATCAAATGCTTTTTGGAACTTTGGGAATATGGAATCTGCCTGTTGCCCTTCATCCATACTTTGCAGTATATCATGTGAGAAAAGGGCAAGCCGAGTTTCACATGAGCAATGCTTTCTAAAACCATGCAGTTCATGAAAATAAGCTGTCTGGTCTCTAGGAAATTTATCATATTCAAACTCACAATATGTTCTAGGATTCTATAGCAAAAGGAAAATAGAATAATTTTGGTAGTCTCTGGTTTTGAAATTATAGAAGCCATATGATGGATTGCACTAGGCTCTGTTTGCTTTATTGCAATTAGAATTTTGGTGTATAATTTTGTGGCTTATATACAAGACACACCTGCACTTTTTGTCAGTCACTTGTCTCTTTGCCCTGGGGGAGAGATTTGCAATAAATGCATGCTAAGTTAGAGGTCAATGCTGTAAAGTATTCTGTAAAATCGAATTGGGATTTCACTTGGTCAGGCAATTAATTTGTTTTCAACGCTTTCAGTTTACAGTTGTTTCTCTATGCCAGGCATGCTTATTAGTATGTCATCCATACAGAACTCTGTGCAATAGTCAAATGATGGTATGTTTATATATTCTTTTGTGTGAACAATTTCTTAAATGCAGAATTTAAAACTTCAGCTGAATTAGATCATGAGGATTGAAGCTTTCAAAGGGAAAATAAAATTGGACAGTATAAAAAACATGTCTTGCTGCACGTCCATGAACATTTCAAAACTGTACTAAAGTAATCCCATTTTATGGTATACATTGCATTATATCTGTTCGAGCGTACAATAACTTTGTGTAGTTCTTATTATCCCTAGCAGCTTCTTAAGTTACAGTGTGATGTATGGCAGCATACCTGTTTCCATGTTCTTCTATTTGTGGGATCGAAATGATCCAACTGCTGAATGAACCATTCATCTGGTGGCAATGTTTCTGAGTAGTTGACATTAGGTTCTCCAAGAAGCCCACCTCTGAGTCTTCCTCTCTGGAAGATTCTAGAAGTTGCAGCCTCATTCAGCAATGACAGTGAAAAGCAGGCCAATATGATCAATGAACACTGCATTGTGATCTTCAATCTGAAACAGATATAATTAAAAATATAATGAAAATTTAAAACATTTTACTGAGACTGGTCAAGCACTCCATGTTTCAGGCAAATTTTTCAACAAGTTATATATTCCTCACATACACATCTATGCCTATGCTTTTCAAAGCATCATGGAAATTTTATCATACATGTACCAGTACACATTATTCCCCATCCTGTTTGAATTGTACACTGATAACCATCATGATCTTCATTTACTATAGTAGGCATTCTTAACATTTTAATCCCATTTTTTTCATTCTTTTAAAAGGATACATCAATATTTCACAAGATAACACCCAGGTAATAACAGTTCAGAGCATTTGGTATTTATTATATTATTCAATAAGCTCTGAAAATATTCGTTACCTGTGTAGTCACAACTTATGTTCAAAAGTCCAAGGACTTTATACATTTCAAAATATAGCTAACTCTGTTCAGATAACTTTCAGAATCGAGTGAAATGACATATGAAAACAAAACATGTTAATTAGTTTACTTTCTCTTTTTTTTAATGATAAAATCACAATAATTACTAGTTTGATATGACACATTCAGTACTTGGGTCAACACAATAGGCACCACACTTATAATGGGACTTAAATTAAAATTTATCGTTTACTTATGATAAGCAGGTAACTGCTTATAGATGGGACTTATCTTAAAATTTATCGTTTACTTATGGTAAGCAGGTATCTGCAGCTAAACACAACTTTTGTTTGAGAATCATTCTGGCTTCATAATGCGGGAGCTTCAGTCCCACATCCTCCTCTGCCATTTTCCCAAGACCTTTGCTCAATTCATCCTTTACTTATATCCTTGTCTCTGCAGTCTTCCTCTTTCTCGCACTCCTAAACCACTCTTCAGGGTAACTGGGCACTGTACACAACTCCTCATGCATGCAGCCACAGTGACCTCACAAGGGCCATGTCCCTGTTCTGGGTATCTGCTGCTTCTCCCTCTCAGACATCATTCATCTTTCACCAAACCCCACTCCGAATCTACTTTCTGCCCTCATCGTTTACACAAACTATCATGCCTGTCAAGTTGTACAGCTAGCACAATCTATGTGTAGCTCTAAACATGATGCCCATGTTAATCTGAAAGGCAACAGTTTGCTTCAGAGTCGGGGAAGTGATACTGAATGCTTCAGTTAATCTGGCTGATTGATTACGACAACATAACTAGACAAAAACAAAGTTGCACATCAACTTTCCCGTCTTGTCCAGATTACTGATTGTAAACACAGACAACTGATCATACTTAACTGCTACAGGGTCACATGTAATTAGTTTTGCAGTTTAGTCAACAAACATCCTGAAGGTTATTTAAATGACAATGTGGTTCCACAACTGGCTGACTTTGTAATCTATGGTTGTTTTACTGGGCATTCCATATCAAAGGGATCAATATTAAAAAGTGTCCCCACTTGACAATCTCCTAATCTAATTAAATTTGGTGTGAAGGTTCTGCATGACATTTGATGATTATATACCAAATTTCAGTCTGGTATCATCAGTGGTTGAATTTTTAGTGGCTTTTAAAGAGGGGCTACTCACCTTCAAATTGTGTACGAAGGTGCAGATGTGCCAAGTTTGCTAGGCTATTTTTAAAAGTTCTAGCATGCATTTGATCATTTGCTTTAACATACATTGAATTTTATGCTGAATCACACCATGGCAAAAATTTGGGATTTAGCCACATCTAAATATAGATACAAGCCTCTAAAGAGGCTAAAAAATTTGTCATGCTGTTCTTAGAGCCACTGCTATTTTTCATATGAACCAATCACACCAAAATTTCATGGGGTTATTCCTACCTATGATGTATCTATATGGATCAATGGATTTAATTTAATTGGATGCCTACAAGAAAAGATATGCATCTGCAAAGTTGGCCAACATTTTCTACATGCAAATTTTAAGGTATTTTTGGGGGACAATATATCAGCTGTGTCTTGTTCAATCCTCTTTTTCTTACCAAAGCTGGAAAGAGCATGCTTTAAGCTTTCAAAGCTATTAATTTCTGTATCTTAGCTATTTAATTTCTGTATCTTGTGTATTGATGTTAAGAATATTTATTCAAAAGTAGAAAAAATGGATTATGCAAAGTTAAGTTATTTAGAATGTTTTAACCCTACAATGCAGAGTGGTGCACATATGCATTGTCACATACTTTCCACAGACATTATAAAGCAGCAACAATTTTTCAAGGCTCTATCCTCGCAGCAGTGATACATTGCTGAAATTCCACTTTCAATTGTTGCTTTCATTATTGGCAATTTTCTCTTTGTTAGTCTTCCATGGGGTGTAATCCTTGATGATGAAATTGCACAGTGTTGAGTACTGAGTGTTTGAATAATCAATAATCATTGTTTTAGCTGGAGGTAAGCACTAAAACAATATGTTTTGATGGCCTAATTTGTATATTTTATATACTAACAAGACTGAATCTTCTATCCTTCAAATCTGGATATTCATAGCTTCCGAAATTGCTTTTGTTATAGGTTAATAAACTATTGCATTGATAGATTGAAGTTACTGACTAATGTTTATAAACCTGGTGGGAAAATCTGTACCAAATGTAGACAACAAGTGGCCCAAAAAGAATCATCCCGCCGGGATAAGCGAGAATCACTACCCACTGAAGACATGGATGTTGGTGATGCTTGCTTTACTGCTAATACTTCATTATCATCACTTGGTGAGTCACCATTAAAGGTTCAACAGATCCGCAAAAGGGATTCAATGGGATACATAAAGCATAAAGTTCTGAAAGCCCAAAGTAGCATAATTGACACAGCTGCTGCTGTGAGCCAAGTAAATTTTGCTCAAATACAAATGAAAGAGTGCCAAAAATTTAAAGATATGGGTATCGCAACTGAAGAATGTAATCTTAAGCTTCAGAAAAAATAGTTCAAATGTCTCTGAGCACTAAGGGACTTAACATCTGTGGTCATCAGTCCCCTAGAACTTAAACCTAACTAACCTAAGGACATCACACACATCCATGCCCGAGGCAGGATTCGAACCTGCGACCACAGCGGTCACACGGTTCCAGACTGAAGTGCCTAGAACTAAGCTTCAGACTTCAAGAAATTGTAGTAAAGTTCAAATTTTGACCCTGGCAACAAATAGCTGGAATAATAAAAAATGGCTAAAGAGCTGGCTAAAGAATTTGCTAAAATGGAGAAGACGTCAAGGAAACTAAAGATAGACGAGGGGATTTTGGCAACATGCGCAAAAAATGGCTAAAGAGCTGGCTAAAGAATTTGCTAAAATGGAGAAGACGTCAAGGAAACTAAAGATAGACGAGGGGATTTTGGCAACATGCGCAAACCGAAAAGGGAAAAAGCTCAACGATGAAGTAAAACAAAATGCCCCCCCCCCCTTTTTTTTTTTTAAGATGATGAGTTTTCTTGTTTATGTCCAGGTGAAAAGGATTGTGTTGCTGTAAAAGTTATTGGGAAAAAGATTTACAAACAGAAACATCTGCTCCTCTGAAACCTGAAAAAAATGTACATTGCTCATTGTGAAGAATATGGAAATCAACTAAGCTTCTCAAAATTTTGAGGGTTCAGGATGAAATGGTGTACTACAGTTGATGCTTCTATGTATATGTGTGATTCATCAAAATGGCAAATTAATGTTGGCTTCAGAAACATCCATCCAAGATGACTACAGAGTTTTGAGGGGGGGGGGGGGGGGGACTGTATGCAGTGTGGAATCAAATGATTGTATGCTGCAACGTTGTGAGGAATGTCCAGGAAAAATACAATTAGTGGCTCTTCTCTGAGATGTTTTTAAAGACTATGACCCTGAAGAAACTATGTAAAACCAACAATAGGTCAGTACTAATGTGCTTGTGTCAAAACACTAAAGTTTATACCCTAAGCAGCTAAAAAGAAATCTTGCAGAAAATGAATAAATTATATTGATGTATCTTGCTGAGAATTATTCATTTCTTTTTGAAGGTGCTGTGCAACTATTTCACTGGGAGAAGGCCACATTACATCCATTTGTTATCTATTCTGGTGGCAAAGAATGTCAAAATATTAGCATTTGTATGATCAGTAAGTGTCTCCATCATGATACCATTGCTGTCCATGCCTTTGAAATAAAGTTAATACCATATTAAATATGAACAAGTTGTCCTCAACAGCTTTATTCACCCATTCCTTGCACTGGCCAGCTGCTAAAGACAGGGAGACAATACAGCTTTCCTCAAACTGTCCTCGACGAACTTGTAGAACTATTTAACCCAAAATGTTTTTTTTGTTTTGCAAATTTGTTGTGTTGTCTATTATCCTTGTTTTATGGCACATGTTAAATTAATGTCTGAAACTGATTTATAAACTCGAAGAAAAGTAACTGTGGGACATGAGCAAAATATTTCACTTTTCAATCTTCTCGATGAGCTAAAATAATAACTTTTGAAATGTATTCTTACCCATCAATAAGCTAGATAAGAAATTAATATAGCTTTGAAAGCTTAAAGCATGCTCTCTCTAGGTGTGGCAAGAAAAAGCTGATTTAACAAGACACAGTTGAGATATTGCCCCCCAAAACATATTCTAAAATTTGAATGTACAAAATTTTGGCAACTTTGCAGATGCACATCTTTTCTTGTAGGCATCCAATGCTAGTTAAATTTGATCCGTACATAAACATCATAGGTAGGTGTGATTGGTTCATATGAAAAGTAGTAGTGTTCAGTAAAACTTTGGTTCTCAGAATAGCAAGACAAATTTTTTAGTCACTTTAGAGGCAGTGTGTATCCTGAAGTGCTGTATGCAAGCAAAACCTGGACACTTAACAGAAAAGGCAATCTGAAGAACATCTTGAAGGTGGAAAGAAAGATTATGAGGAAAATGCTGGACCAGATAAATCAGAAGAGGGGTACAGACTAAAATTGTGCAAGGCAACACAAGAACTGTCCAACCTTGATGCAAATATCAGGAAACAAAGATTGAAATTCTATGGACACATTCATAGACTCCCTTCTTCAAGGCTAACTCTCAAGATTTTCACATACACTGTAAAACTGAAGAACATTCCATCGACAGAAGAAGACAAATATGACTTGGAAAAGTCACAGATAGGAACATCAGACATACTAGACAAGAAACTTGACCGTCAGAAGATAAACAGATGGGTAGTAAAGACAGAGAATTGAGTCCCTAAAAGATCAGGTACCAAGTGTTCAGAAGAAAGCACATACCCGAAAGAACGAATGAAATGTGTGATCCAACAGGGTCCATACACACATAATAATAATAAAAATAATGATATATTTAGGTGTGGCTAAATGCCAAATTTTTGCCATGATGTGATTCAACATAAAAGTTGTCTTTGTGTATTGAAGCGAATGACCAAATGTGTGCCAGAACTTTTAAAAAAGTCTAACAAACTTGGCACATTAGTATCTTTGTATGTGATGCGAAGATAAGTAGCCTCTCTTTAAAAGCCCCTAAAAGTTCAATCACTGCAGATACTGAACTCAAATTTGGCGCATAAGAATCAAAGACTTTATAGAACCTTCACAGCAAATTTCATTGGATTTGGAGATGGTCCCCTTGATGTGGAACGA